>NC_138339.1:14972500-15573333 GCF_046562875.1 Panthera onca
AGGAAAACCCTGGGGGGATAAAGAGAATGCCTCCCAGGCCCAAAGTCTAAAAATCTTGCCAATTGCAAAGCATGGGAGTCTCTTCTTCCGTTAGGATTTAAGCTCTCCTCTTTGGGCTGTATTAAATCTCTCTAGTATTAAATCTTACTTCACTGGTTACCACATAGTTCACAGCTAGGAGACTTGCCTAGTAACCTGTATTTTACTTTTTTAACACGGGTGTGAATAATGATTACTCGAAGAAGAAGAAGAACAACGACAAAACTTTATTGCTTTACTTTTTAAATTTAAATATTCATCTGCCTGGAATTTATTTATTGTGTATAGTTGGAGGAAAACTGTGCAGATACCTTTTTCCCCATTTGGGTTTCAATTAAACCAGCAGCATTTATTAGAAAGAATATACTTTTACTATGCTGTTTCAGGACTGACTTTGTCATAAATCAGGTGATCTTATAGTTTTGTTTACTTTGTGGACTTTTCCATTGGATGGGTCATTATATAATTGCATGGATATCTCACTTCAGTAATGGTCTATATTTATAATAGGAAATCTGATAGTGTAAGTGCTCTAAATTTCTGCTACAGATTACCTTGAGATTTTTTTTTGAAATTTTTATGTATTTATAAAAAATTATTAATTTTCAGTGGAATGGTTTCGGGTTTGTATTAAATTTGTAGATAAGATAATGGAGAATTGATATATTTTTGAGAAAGTCAATTCATGAATAAGCCATATCTTTCTATCTGTTTTGGTCTTCTTTTTCAATAATATACTGAAATTTTAATTCTGATTATTTTATGGTTTTTGTTGTCTTCTTAATGTTGTGACAAGTGTATATCTACATATTTTTACATTTCAATTTCTATTTGTTTGTTGTTGGCAGAGTATAATAAAACTTGGATCTTGACCTTGGATACCGGAATCTTGCTTAAACAGATTAACCAAAATGCAATGATAGGTACATAATTATTTCATCTGCAGTGATAATAAATTTATTTTCTCTTAACATTCCTTATGATCTTTTATTTTCTATACTTGCTTTGACTTCTTCCAAACATCAGGCTGTACGGGAAGCCTGGGTGGTTCAGTTGATTAAGCCTCTGACTTCAGCTCAGGTCATGATGTCATGGTTGGTTCGTGGGTTCGAGCCCGTGTCGGGCTCTGTGATGACAGCTCTGAGCCTGGAGCCTACTTTAGATTCTGTCTCTGTCTCTCTCAAATATAAAATAAAAAACAAAAAGAAATTTTTGTAAAATACCAGGCTGAAACTATTGACAGTTCACTTTAATGATATTTGTGATAGATTATTCATTTATCTATTTATTCATTCATTGTAAAGGGTATGTTTTTAAAAAATCTTTTAAATCATGAATTTGTGGGACTTTTTCAATTTGATGCCTTGCCCTCACATTTATAAAGGTGATCATGTGGATTTTTACATGTGTATTCATCCAGATCAAGACATAGTCAAGGTAAAATGTCCTTTGGTAAATGTTTTTGTTGTGATTGGCTTCTCTGTTCATGTGACTTGCTTAAGTTTATTATGGTCTTACCATATTTGAAAAGTAGTGAATATGCTGATTGTTTGCTAAGTAAAAATAGAATGAAATTTTAATAAAAAAATAGTATAAATATCAATCACGTTATATTTTTTATGTACTTGAATATTCTACTTATGTTTTGACTACATTTCATCTTATTTTATAAGAAGAGAAAATATTTGTCTAATTTTTACTGTCTTGAATGCACTTACAAGGAGTTTTTAAAAAGACGGCCTCATGAAAAGTCAGAATTTTTTTTTCTTTAGAAGAATCTGTGCACAATTAGTATATTTTATTCCTTAAATATTTGAAAGACTTCACATGAGAATCAATCTTTGCCTTGAGATTTCTTTATTAGTAGCTTTTTAGTAATGAATTTTACTTTTTTGCATAAGTATTAACGTTTCACATTGCCTGTTTATTTTTCTATAAAATGGGTACATTGTAATATGGGGGGACTGTGCTCTCTTTGCTCAAATTTTTAATTTATTTATGTAAAGTTGAGCATAACATCCCCCCTCTTTTTTTTTTTTTTGTTCTTTTTTGTTTTGGCTGTCTGTAAAATATGTAGTGATGACCACTTTTTTTTTTATTAATAATTACCAATATTGGTACCTACTTTTTTAAATTAATGATCTGTTTTCTCTAATGATTAATATATTTTATTAATCTTTCAAAGATTCACATTTGACTTTGTCAATTTTCTGCAGTGTGTTTATATTCCTATTATTTTATTGAAACAACATCCAAATATACACAAAGCAAAATGTAAAATTATAAGCATACAGTTTAATGAATTATGTGTGTACACATCCAGATCAAGACACATTCAAGATACAATCCCTTTGCTAACTATATATGGTGTAAATATATTATCCAATTGTGTCACCTGTTTAGTAATTTTTGGTCAATTTTTATGCTATTGAGATGCACCTTGCTTATAAAAATACTCCCCAGTTAAAAAATATTATTTAAATCCTGTTAACAAAGTGTTATATTTGTTTCAAGTGGACAATTTAGTGATTCAATACTTCCATAAAACACCTGGTGCTTATCACAAGTGCACTCCATACTCACCATCATTTATTTAACCCTTCCCCCCATCCCCCTCCCCTCTGGTAACCATCAACTTGTTCTCTATAGTTATGAGTCCGTTTCTTGGTTTGCCTCTCTTCCCCACCCTCCCTTTATTTGTTTCTTAAGTTCCACATATGTGTGAAATCATATGGTATTTGTCTTTCTCTGACTGACTTATTTTGCCTAGCATAATATTCTCTAGCTTCAACCACGTCATCATGGATCAGAAGAACAAATATTTGTTAAAATGTCTATACTACCCAAAGCATTGTACACATTTAATGAAATCCCTATCAAAATACCACCGGCATTTTTCACAAAGCTAGAACCAACAATCCTAAAATTTGTATGGAATCACAAAAGATCCCGAGTAACCAAAGCAACCTTAAAAAACAAACAAATAAACAAAAAACAAAAAACGAAACAAAACAAGTAAAAAAAAAGGTGGAAGCATCACAGTTCCAAGTTATTTTACAAAGCTGTAGTGATCTAACCAGTATGGTACTGGCACAAAAATGGACACATAGATCAAAGGAGCAGAATAGGAAACTCAGAAATGAACTCACAACTATATTATTAATTAATCTTTGACAAAGTACAGCAGGTTTTTATATTGCTCTTATACTATGTAATTTTGCTAAATTTGCCTTCAAATTCTTTCAATTTTCTTTTATGTTCCTTAGAAATATCTGTGCATGCAATGATGCAAAATATATAGTGTATACAAAGGCAATGTAGTGTCATCCATCTTTAATTGTTATGACCTTTATTTGTATGCCCTACTGTATTGTGTAAGACCTCCTATTATTAGCACAATAATGAATTCAAACCATGAAAGTAGCTATTCTTGCTTTTCTCTATTTCCATTAGGGGAAGATATTGTGTTTCTCAACATAAAGTGTGATGATGAGTGGGATGTTATATTTGTTTGTTTCTTTAGGGAAATCCTTTCAAGTTGAAGAAATGTTCCTCTATTTTAGTTTGCTGATTAATAGATTTTAAAAGGCTGAAGTTCCTGGGGCGCCTGGGTGGCGCAGTCGGTTAAGCGCCGGACTTCAGCCCGGGTCATGATCTCGCGGTCTGTGAGTTCGAGCCCCGGGTCGGGTTCTGTGCTGACAGCTCAGAGCCTGGAGCCTGCAGCCTGCTTCCAATTCTGTGTCTCCCTCTCTCTCTGCCCCTCCCCCGTTCATGCTCTGTCTCTCTCTGTCCCAAAAATAAATAAAAAACGTTGAAAAAAAAAAATTAAAAAAGGCTGAAGTTCCTAAGACAATGTTCTCTGATCATAATGTGAAAGCTAGAGATGAGTATATGTGTGTGTATGATACATCTATATCTATCTATATCTATATCTGTCATCTATCTATATCTATCGTCTATCTATCTATATCATTTATCTACAAACACAACAAATACTTTTAAAATGCTTGCATGGAAATTTAAACATATAATTTTAAGCTATGCATGGGTTAAATAATTAATCAAATGGAAGTCATAAAATAGTTGGCAAAGAACAATGAGGCTATGACATACAAACCTTGAAAGACAAAAACAAAATAATGCTTACTGGGCAATAAATAACCTTAAATGCATATGTTAGAAGCAACCAAAAAAAGAAAAAAATGGCTTAAAATCAGTGATTTAAACTTCAATTTCGAGAATATACAAAATGAAATAAAAATCCCAGTAAACAGAAGAAATAACACACGTGTATTTTATAAATATACTTTAAAACAAATGGAGTTTTCCAATTGTAACCATGCTAGAGAAGCCGATTCTGCACATACCCTCCCACTATCCACAGCTATGAATCTGAAAAATTGATCTGTATTCAACAGTTAACAGTACAGGGCTGCAGTCCCTGAGAGGAGGGAAGCACTCCTATTGAGCACCTCTTTCAAAATGGATTCTTCCTTGGGCGCCATTTTCTGAAGTGTTGGTGAGACACATAGAACTTGTGAACAAAGAGGTGGGGAGGAAGCAGAGATCAAAGTTCAGGGGTCCTAAGGCAACTGAAATGTGAAGGCCAGCATCCGTGAGGCAAAGAAGTTGACAGCCTGGCTGTCACCTTTCGGTATCATCTGGGACTTCTCTTTGCTTTTCCATCGGGCCCTCAGGGTTCAGCTCCTCAAGATGTCTCTCGGCTCCGATTCCCTTCCGTCAGCCTCGGAGAACTGCATCCGAGCGTCTCACAGGGGTTTTCCTTCGCTCCCTTTTTTCCTTCAGCCCTCTTCACGCCCCCTCTGCCTGTGCCCGGCTGTGGCTCTTCTTTCGTGACTCCTCCAGCCGCTGGCTCTTTCTGCAAGTGTCTCTCGGTTCTTCGGTTCCGTGCAATCTTCAGAAGGACGTGCAGGCCCAGCCTCAGCCCTACCCCGTCAGTTCTGCAGGCCTTGCCACAAACTTCCACCAGAGCACGTGGTGAGCCTGTGAGCTGGAAACTGGCATACATTTTATTTACATCTAAGGATTCTTAGGATTCTGAAACTTCCTGCCAGAACACTCTTGACCATTATAATTGTACAGGAAGTTAGCCAGCTTTTCTTCAGTCTCTGGCTTCTCTCTCTTCCACCGGCTGTTTAGCCAAAAATGAAAGCAAGCATATGCCTTTCCATTCCTTTTTTTAACTTTCTGGACTTGAATTTGTCTAGGATTCTCTGCATCTGAAGGCCCAATATGGCGTTTAAGTGCTGTGCTTTCTAGGTTATCCTGCTTTTCTCGTTGTTAAATCCGGAGCAAAATTCTCTTATTTCTTTCTAAGTTGAAACAGGAGTTGTCAGTCTGCTTACTTTTAGGGTTTTCTTTTCCCTTTGCCTTTGGTAGTGACTAGTGTTGGTTTTGTTTGATTTGGTTTTATTTTATGTGCAGAGGTATGGTTCTATTTATATTTATCTTGGTTGGAGTTTTCCTGTTGTATTCATCTGCTGCGTTTCTTGTGTTTGTGGATTACTGTTTTTCTTCACTTTTGTAAAATTCTCAATTGTTACTCTTTTGACTCTTACGCTTGCCCATGTACTGGGTCCTGCTACTTCTGGGATGCCATTTATATGTATGCTAAGACTTCTTAACATGCCAAAGATACTTCTTACCCTGCTCTGTTTCCATTTTTCTTCTCTTTTGTCTTTCTATCTGTGCTTCACTTTGGATATTTCCTATTAACCTATCTTTAAGGCCCATCATTTTGTGTTCTAGGGTATGGCTATTAAAGCCATACCCTGATTCTTAACTTTGTCTGAAGTTAAGTTTTATGTTTTAGTCCTCAATTCAGTTTTGTAGATTTCATTTCTCTATTGAAATTCTTAATGATTACTTCTACAAAACCCATTTTCCATATTTTGAACTGCTAAAAAATCTAATAATTTTTGTCTACTAATTCCAAGATTTGTATTATATGTGGGTGATGTGTTACATAGCTTTTCTCTTGATATTGGTCACATTTTCTATCTTCTTTGCACATACAATATTTTTATCTATGTCAGATATGGTTATAAAAGAACGATAGCTGTCTCCTGATGATGTCACATTCTACCAGAAGTATTTCCCATTGGTTAGAAGGGTGAAGAGCTGGTAATTTTAATTCAACCAGAAATTGAGTTTTAATTTTCCTTTGCACTTGTTCATAAGGTCTCTCTCTCATTAAGCTTTAATGGAGATGCTGTTGCACATCTATCTTTTTAGTTCTGAAAATACGCCAATTTAGTTGGCGTTTTATAGTTTCCAGCCAAGTTTTCTTTACCTTCTTTTAAATTTTTTAAAAATGTTTATTTATATTTGAGACAGAGAGACAGAGTGCAAGTGGGGGATGGGCAAACAGAGATGTAGACAGAATCCGATGCAGGCTGTCAGCACAGAGCCTTACTCAGGGCTCAAACTCATGAACGGTGAGATCATGACCTAAGCCAAAGTCAGACGCTTAACCGACTGAGCCACCCAGATGCCCCACCAGCCAAGTTTTCTAGCTGACTGTATCAGATGGTTTGCAAACTCTGTAGCCGTTTCACTGGAGAGAACGACAACATGCTTAATGCAGTGACAGTTTACTAAGCACTCAATGACTATGGGAGATTTCACTCATTTTTGGATTAAGTTTTTGGTCTAGTTTCCAACACATATTCTAGAGTGATAGCTCTCTCTGCCTTTCGTTTCCCTTGCTTTAAAATTTTGCCATATCCAGGGGCGCCTGGGTAGCTCAGTTGGTTAAGCACCCTACTTCACCTCAGGTCACGATCCTCAGGTCATGATCTCACGGCTCATGAGTTCTAGCCTCGTGTCAGGCTCGGTGCTGACGATGCAGAGCCCGGACCCCAGTTCAAGTTCTGTGTCTCCCTCTCTCTGCCACTCCCCTGCCCTTGCTCACACTCTGTTTCTCTTTCTCTCTCATAAATAAATAAACATTAAAAAAAATTCAAAAAAAAGTTGCCATGTGAAATTTGGACACCAGTGATATCTTCACCTGTTTATGACGGGTGATCAGCCATGCCTAGACTAACGAAAAAAAACACTGAGAGACATGTATATTTTATCTTAAAATTGCATTTCCTGGAGATTTACTTCACCCCATACTTTATGCTTCTACACTTTTCTGATGTGACTGAAACACATGTTTTTAAACATACATGCATATTTACAAATGGTCCTATTCATTTGTTGTAGCAGCAGTGTTAACTTTTTAAAAAAAATTTTTTTTAAACTTTTTTAAACTTTTTTAAATTTAAACTTTAAATCTAAGTTTCCCTTACCGTAAAATGTAATAGGCATATTTCTGTAATTATATAGTTTTGTAACTTTTGTAAGATAAGTGTGTAGAAAATTTTAGGTAGAAAATACAATATTAAGTGCTTATTTACAATATTTCCAAGTGCTATTTTATATGGTTAGTAGTTAAATGTCCTGACCATTTCCAAATACTCTAAAGAGACATATACATAGCACAAACTTAAAGGCTTATATTTTTTAAAAAAATATTATTTTGTGTCTTATTAAAAATAATCTCTGCCCTTTGAGAGAAAAACAAAAATTAATAATAAATATGAGACAAAAATCCAGCATGAAAAATTAGCTGTCAACATTGAGGCAATTTGTGTATAAATCACATGTACCACAGTCTTTATTTTATGTATATCTTCTAAATAATCTAAGACACACACTTGAGGACCAAAAGAGGCCCTGATGGGAAAGAATAAATCTTAAACCAGAATGTATATATAAATTTAATTCTTGGGACTTAATGAGCAAATATACCTCATTAGCAAAATAAGATATATTTAGTCTCATACCTATTGGCTTTTCAAAATGTTTTCTCCAACTGAGTTAATTATTTTTCAAAATGAGTTTTCTTGAAATATCTATGTGGGGTCTCTCTGATATAATTTTTTATTCATGTTTTCAGGGAATCTATTTAAATGTATTGTATTTTTTTATTAGCAACTAATTAAACAAGGAGGTCATTAGACTGATGTAGCTGTAATGCCATGATGGTCTCTGTAAGCTAGCCAAAATCCTAAGATTGTAAATGCCTCAAGGTTAGAAAATCAAAGGGCTCAAGACAGCTGATCACAAAAAAAGCCAACTAGGTTTTAAGCTGTAAGCAATAAATAATTTCTCTGCCTCTGCCCTTTCTGTATGCAAGTACCCCCCTCATTCAGAAGTTCGTGTTAAGCCACTTCACTTTCACAGAAGGCCTATATGAGTGACTTGTCGCTCACTGAAAGAAATTCAAACAGGGATTTTTGCTTTTCTTCAAAGAGGCAAAAAAGCAGAAATCGTGCCCAGGGTTGGTCTTGCCCCGAGGCCTTATAGAGCCAGGGTACAGCCTGAGCAGTGCGAGTGGCGCCCCCCAGCGCCGTCTCCGAGAACCACATTCAACATTCCCGTTCAAGCTGCCAGAGTTTTGAACTGTGCCTGTGGGCCCCTGGGCTTTAAAATCTAGATGTATTTTGTGCATCCATTGGCAAGAAAAGCCTAAAAGAGGTTAGTTTTTGGGTATGGAAATGCTCAAAATATTTTCCCTGTGAATGAAAGGTAATTGTGTTTTTGCTTTATGCCATTTCAGTGTCTGAAAACTTTCACAGGAATGCTCTCCTTGCCAATAGCGGGAGAAACCTGTATAGATTCCCTGGCTTTTTTCAGCGAAGCATTCTTAACCCCTTCAGGCTTGGCGCTGCTCAGTTAGAATGGTTGTTTGCTCAAACTCTTAAAATGTTTTATGCTCCTCAGTTTATCTTGTGAGCGAGATGTCAAACTTTTCGTACTTCATGAACTCTTTTCCTCTCAGGAATCTTTGTAAGTACATTTTGTAAGTCTTCCCCTATTTTCTCTTGCGAGCTCTCTAGCCCACCTAGTAAAGAACATTACTTGAGGAACTAAATTTTCTAATTGTTCAATATCTCAAACTTAAAGGGGTTTTCCGAAATAAATTAAGAATTCATCAAATTCTATTCTCAGGAGAGAATTATATCTTAGGAAGTCGTATGTCTTGGCATGCACAATCATTGCTTTTTGTGCTTTTTTATCGTCTAGTGACAACAGTTGGGTGTTGAAATCTGGTTTTAATTTTTCTTCAAATGTGATATTTCCTGTGAAAATAACTCTTTAAAAAGAGTCTTCTATTTACTCACTTGTTAATTTCTCTGCACCTATTTCCTTATACAGGTAGTGTTAGTAAGCAGTTAAATATTTTCTACATCTAGTAAATGCATTATCAATTAAATATTGGTCAAATAAATCAATTTTCTATGTTCCATATTCAAAAGAGATGTACAAATGTATCGAAGTTGTCTAAATATTTACAATGGAGACAAAACTAATAAAAAGTTATGAAACCATAAATTCGTTTACTAAACTTAATGGTTTAGTAAACTCTCATATTGTTCATACATCATAATGCTATGTGTTGTTTAATACATAAGCACATACAACACTATGACAGGTGTGGCCTTGATAATTTGCTAATTACTATGTCTGCCCATCATGTTGGTCTTATCTCTGTTTTTATATTTTCTTTTGTTTGTGAGATGTGAAGTTTTTAATAAAGAAGTTCAAAGCTCACCCAACATAACAACATGGACACATGTCCTTTCAAGAACTTTTAGTTTATATCCAAAGGCATTTTAATATCATTTTTTTTCATACACACCCTCTTAATAAATTAAACATTTCAACTGATTGTGAGAAGGAATAGTAATGCACACCAGAATCTCAATTATTTTCTCCATCAGGAATTTACCATTTTGACCAATAACTTTATTGTATATATCTCATCTTATAAACATATAAGTGTCTCAAAACACTTTTAAGAGATAAAGGCAAAGGCCATCCAAACCCAAAAAGTTGATGAGATATGTAAAATTGCCTTTTTCCTTCAATATGAGAAGATATAAATCTTTGGTTTTGTTTCCAATAAACTTAGTATTGCTTCCAAATAATGTGTCTTTCTTACAAATATGATTTAGACCTTGATAGGGAGAAATGAAAATTCAGTGACATCAAATATAAAAACTAAGGTTACATCTCTATAGTTGTCTATATACATATGGAATATTTTTGTCACCTTCATGATGATAGCATCTATATACTCCAGATAGAACCTACGTCCTTTCTTATGTCTGATATTTCTTGTGACAGATTAAATGTAATTGCCAGTATGCTATTTTGTTTTGTAATTATGACATATTAATCTCTGCATCTTCTTTCCACCTGTATAGTCACATATTCACATGTTAAATATCTTATTTAGGCTACTAAACTTTTAGTTCTTAATGGGTAATTAAATTAATTATAGGGGGCCTGGGTGGCTCAGCTGGTTAAGCGTCTACCTCATGATTTTGGCTCCGGTCGTCATCTCACCATTTGTGAGTTCAAGCCTTGCATTGGCCTCCACACTGACTGTGTGGAACCTGCTTGGTATTCTCTCTCTCACTCTCTCTCTCAAAATAAATAAATAAACATTAAAAAATTAATTAGAAATTTTAGCTTGCTTCTGTCTCATTGTTTTTATTACCTTGTTTAACAAATTCTTCGTTATAGCCTATTATTTTATTTTGCAGTAGGATAAAATCCCAAATATCTACATGCAGTTTTAGTGGCATATTTGTTGTTGTTATTAGGAAAAGCCAAAACAAACAGACTGAGAGAGAGAATATCTCAATTTGAATATTTATACCGGCAACTTTTTCAGTTTTCTTGATGTATGATCCACAAATAGGGATTGTGCATATTTACATGTATACCTTGACGTTTTGATACATGTATGCGTTAAGAAATGATCACCACAATCAGGCTGATTAATATAAGCATCACTTCACATAGTTACTATTTTCTTTCTTTTTTCTTTACATGGCAAGAACACTCAAAATCTACCCCCTTAGCAAATTTCAAGCACATGATATGGGATTGTTAACTCTAGTAATGTTGCAGTACATTAAATCTCTAGATCTTATTCATCTTGCGTAACTGAACTTTGATACCCTCTGACTGATATCTATCCGTTTCCCCCTCTCACTGCCTCTGGAAACCATCATTCTACTCTCTGCATCTATGCACTGAGTGTTTTAGAGTCCACATATAAGTGAATCAGGTGGTATTTGTGTTCCTGTGTCTTGCTTATTTCATGGAGTGTAACGTCCTCCATGTTTATGCATATGTTGCAAATAGCAGGATTTCCTCCCACATATATATTTCATTCCACCCCAATATTTAATCATGATAACTTAGGCACCTGCTCAAATTTCTTGCTACATGGCTCCCTCTATCTTCTAAGTCAGCCACAGAGAATTTACCTCACACAGAGAATCTCTGTCATCCTTCAAAGCCATTTTGCATGAGGAACCTTGTGCGAGGCCTCGCTTGATTGAATCAGTCTCAGCAAGAATAATCTCAATATCTTCATTAGTTACATCTGCAGAATCTCTTTGCAGCTGTACCTAGGTTGGTGTTTCAATGAGTAAGTGGGAGAAGGTTGTATAAACCAGGGGCAGGGACATTGGGAACCATCTTGGAATGTTGCATCCCACAAAGTTTGTTTTAGCTAACTCTTATATCTGGAGTGTGTGGGGGTTTCTTTTCATAATCAGGTTTTTATCCCCCTCCTTCATCTTCGGCCATGTTATTATGTTTTCTAACCTGCATAGTAAGTGTGGATTGAAAACTAGTCAACATATATATCTATTTGAAAGAAAAATAGTATTGGGCTAAAAATGATGATGTTATAATAGAATTAATTATTCTGAGATCATTTTAAGGCAGTCAGCGCTATAGCGTGAATTGCGTCCTCACAAAATTCATATGTTGAAGCCCTAACTTCCCATGTGATTCACCAAAGCTAGAGATACAAGGAGATGGTCAATATTAAATGAAGTGTTAATAAGGGAGCTCTATCCCATAGAACCAGTGTCTTTATTAAAAAAGAAGACATGGGGCAGCTGGGTGGCTCTGTCGGTTGAGCCTCCGACTTCAGCTCAGGTCATGATCGCACAGTTCGTGGGTTCGAGCCCCACATCGGGCTCTGTGCTGACAGTTCAGAGCCTGGAGCCTGCTTCAGATTCTCTCTCTCACTCTCTCTCTCTCTCTCTCTCGCTCTCTCTCTCTCTGTCTCTGCTCTTCCCCCACTCATGTTCTGTCTCTCTCAAAAAAAAAAAAAATAAACATAAAAAAATTTAAAAAAATAAATAAATAAGAAGACAGCAGAGATCTTCTTCTCCTCCTCCTCTTGATATTTTCTCTTTCTGTGTGCATGTGGGTGTGTGTGTGTGTTTGCCTGACTATCTGTCTGTCTTTCTCTTCCCTCTCTCCCAAGTAAGGGCACAGGGAGAAAGCAGCTATTGCAAACTAGGAAGTGAGATCTCACCAAAAACTGAGTCCTATGAAAACTTGCACTGTGTGGGTCCAAAAATCATGAGAAATTAAATTTAAGTCATCTAATCTGTGGTATTTTTTTTTTATTACAGCTTAAGCAGACAAAGACAATCAGGGATTGTGTTGGATGGAGACTGAGTTATAGCCTTAATGAGGGTTGGCTTTTATTCACCATTAGTACTTCTCTGTTTCATCTAAGAGCCTAATATACAACTGCAGGGTTTCTCTATGTTGTGGCGTCTTAAACTCTAGTCTTTTATTTCACAAGACTGTAAAAACCCACATTTTTTTCCCCTAGCCTTTGCATATTCATTTTTAGTTTCCTGCTGCACATGGATCCAATGGTAAGCAAACTTCCTGAGGGGCAATGTGTCTGAGGCCCCAGGGGTCTATCAGAAGCTATTTTGGGTTCTCTAATGGTGCCCTCATTCTCAAGGCAGTCCTCTGTAGTGGGTAACAGTGTGTTCAACCTCGTGCTTGCACTCAAAATTAGCAAATGTCCCCAGGAAAAAGTGGTTACAGAGCCGAGCTCACATCTTTGAAAGTCTTTGTCATCTTTGAATGAGTCACTGGACTCAAGTCTCTTTCTGCTTCGGCAGGACTCTCTAGCTTTCATACAGATAATTTATTTTATTTCATCCATTTTGTTTTGTTTTACAAATTTATAGACAGAAGCACTGATCAGGTACCGTATGCACCTGGAAGTGAAACCAGTTCAGATGGTTTAAATATTTTTATTTACCCTGGATTATTAAATAAATTTATTTTGTATTTAATTATTTTAAAATCGAATCTTTACTAACTGTAGCTCTTAATATGTTAAATCTAAAAGATACTGATATAGGTGGTTTGCAAAGCTCACTTGTACTTATATCCATCAAAATTATACATTTAGTCCAAAATGTAGAGTTAAAAGCAACTTCTTAACTTGGTGTTTCAATTACAGACCCATATTTAGGAACATAGCATCCGAATTAATACATAAACTTTGTAAGTTTCACAATATGTGCTGTTTTAATTCTATGTTAATAGTGTGTGGGCCGTTTAATTTTTTTTTAAACATTTATTTATTTTTGACAGACAGAGAGCACAAACTAGGGAGGGGCAGAGAGAGGGAGACACAGAATCTGAAGCAGGCTCCAGTCTCTGAGTTGTCAGCACAGAGCCAGGCGCAGGGCTTGAACCCACAAACCATGAGATCATGACCTGAGCCAAAGTCGGAGGCTTAACTGACCAAGCCACCCAGGCGCCCCATAGCGTGTGGGCCATTTAAATGGTAATATGGTGATGTGGTGTGAGCACAGACCCTTGAAACATGACTTCCTGAGTTCTCATACAACTTTCCTACTTTCTGTGACTGCCCATTTGAACACTTCTCTACCTCACTCTTTTGACCTATAAAGTTGGAAAAATAATTTCCCCCACTTTTTGGATTACTGTGAAAATTAAGAAAGCTAATTTGTTTAACTTTAATAGATTTACCTGTCCCCCCACCCAAATTGCTACGTCAAGGCCCTAAATCTCATATGATAACATTTGGAGACGGGGCTTTTGAAATAGAAGTAGGTTTAGATAGGGTCGTGAGAGCAAGATCTTCATGATGGGATTAGTGCTTTATAAGAAGAGACACCAGAGCTCAGGCTCTCTCTTTCTCTCTCTCTTGTCTCTCATTCTCTCTCTTTCTGTCCCACCCCCATTTTCCCTCTCTCCCTGCCATATGAGAACATGGTGAGAAAGCAGCTATCTACAAACCTGAAAGAGAGGCCTTACCAGAAATAACCATTTTGGAAACTTGATATAGTTCGTCTAGCCTTCAGAGCTGTGAGGAAACAAGTTTCTGTCAAAGGTCTGTGGTATTTTGAGGTAACCCAGGTTAGGTCGTGTCTTGCCTGTCATAACGGTGTATGTATTCACACCACCCAGTTCTCAAGAAACACTAGAAGGTGCAGTGGGATGGAAACACGCTAGTTGGTTTTCACAATGCTTTTTGATAATTTATGCTTGCAACAAGTATATCTTCATGATAAGCTTTTCCTTTATATACAATTTCTTTATACAAAATTTAACTATGCTTTTAATTTCAAAGTAAAACCAATTGCTGCAAAGAGCATAGATTTATCACTGTCTTTTGAGATTATTGTATAACTCATTGATCCATAGCCTCCTCTTAAGCCATAGAAATCTCTGTTCTCCAGCTTGAGGTGCCTTTTCTGGACCATGAAAAAATGTAGAAGGTTCAGGCCTGACTTTAATTTGCTCATAATTTGAGAATTAACTAATTCTATTCTACTTTTCTCCATGGACCAGGTGTTTACTGGGTGAATTAACTCTTAAAATTACTAGACTTCTTTGCTATCACAATTTGAATATCAAGGAAAGACAATTTTATGGCAGGATAGAATCTATAGCATGAATAGATTTTTCATAATTTTACAGAAAATAAATTTGGCTGTACAGTTAAGATCTCAATGTTTAAGAATAATATCCCTTTTGAGTATCTTTTAGGTAATAATTAAAAAAAATATTTACGCTCAGTAACACCTAAGGGGACATTTTCTCATTATTTGGATATGTAATTAAAAATAAACACGTTGATTATCAGTTTGAGTTACATCATAGAATTACTGGACAGTAAAGCATAGAAAACAGTATTCATTGAAATTCCAATGATGATATAAAATCAAGTTCCAGGATTAAATTTCTTAAAATGTAAGTTAAAAAAAAGACAACAGAAATTGAATAAGAACATCTATAGGTAAAGGGAAATTTGTGTTTGTAACAAACAAAATAATACATGTTTGAAAAATGAATTATCCAGAGTATCCCTAGTACATGTTCTTTATATTTTACCTTATTTACTATCTTTTCTCCATTGGTGAAGAATAATGGTCAGTCTGTACTTAGCACCCTGTTACATTGTCACGTATATATCATGAGCCAGCAAAAACTGATGTTGAGACATTGGTGCAAACAACAAGATACAGAGAGCACCAGAGTTTTATTGACAAGAAATTTTATGGTTTTCTCTACATTTTTGGGGGATCTTAACTTCTTTATTGGAAAATTGATTTCTTTCTTTATGCAAATATTTCTTTCTCTTAACAAGATCTGATTTTTTGCATTAGCAAATAGGCCTTAAAATTACACTAGTGCAGTTGTGGATTAACACATGTCTTACACTCAGTAACTTGAAGAAAAGTCAATTTTGTAGCCAAGTTAGTTAGATAAAGATCTAATTTTATGTTTACAATGGTGAGGTACTTTTGCACAGGGAGAACCTAACATACACTTTACATTTGGCTCAATCCTATTAGAAAATAATAACAAAAATGGCAATATGGGATGCCTATCAATATCCACTAATATGGGGGTAATTGTTAAGTTTAGTAAAGTGGTGAGATGATGAGAGAATTTTATAAAATTCCTTATAGCTTTATGGAGATGTAATTGATACAAAATGCTGTGTTCTTTGTTGGGTACCGTGTGTTGAAAAGATACATTTATGTATTGTGAAATGACTACTACAGTAGGTTACTTAACACCTTGATTACCTGACATAATTATTTATTTTTCGTGATGGGAACATTTAGGGCTTGCTCTTAGCCACTTTCAAATACATAATACAATATTGTTAACTATAATCACCCCCTTGTGCACTAGATCCCCAGAACTTATTCCTCTTACAACAAGAAGTTTGCTTCCCTTGACCAACATTGTCTCATTTTACTCCACCAGTTAGACCCTGGCACCCATCATTCTACTCTCTTTCTAGGACTGTGGCTTTTACAGATTCCACATATAAGTAATATTATACAGTATTTGCCTTTCTCTGTCTGAGTCCTTTCACTTCGGATAATGCCATCAAAGTCCATCTCTGTTGTCACAAATGGCAAGATTTCCTTCTTTCTCGTTGATAAATAATATTCCATCGTGTATATGTTCTCTATCTGTGCATCCATAGATAATCACTCAGGTTGTTTCCCTCTGTTGGCTATTGTGAAAAATGCTGCAGTAAACATGGGAATGTAGATATGTCTTCAACATCCTGACTTAATTTCCTTTGAATATATACCCAATGGTGGAATTACTAATAATAACATTTTTAATTTTTTGAGGAATCTCCATACTGTTTTCCATAATGACTGACTAGTTTGCATTCCTTCCAACAGTGCACAAGGTTTTCCTGTATTCCTTATCATCACCAACGCTTGTCTCTCCTTTTTTTTTTTTTTTTTTTTTTTTTGGTGATAGTCATTTTAACAGGTATGAGGTGCTAGATATCTCACTGTGGTTTTGATTTGGATTTTCCTGCAGTGATGCTGAGCATCTTTTCATGTACCTGTTAGTCATTTTCTGTCTTCTATTGAGAAATGTCTTTTCAGTTATTATGCTCATTTTTAAATCTGAATGTTAGCTGTTTGCTATTGAGTTGTGGTACTTTATTTTATATTTTGGATATTATTAGCCTATTATCAGACATATGATTTGCACATATTTTCTCCCATTCTGTAGGTTGTCTTTTCATTTTGTTGTCTCTTTTGCTGTGCAGATGATGCTTTTTAGTTTAATGTAGTCACTTATTTAGTTTTGCTTTTGGTGCCTTTGCTCTTTGTTTCATATTCAAAAAATTATTGCCAAGACCAATGTCAAGGAAATTTCCCCTATTTATTCCTCTAGGAGTTTTATGGTTTCATGTCTTATGTTTAAGTTGTTAGTCCATTTCAAGTTAATTTTCATTAGTGGTTTATGATAGGGATCCAATTCCATTCTTCTATATGTGATTATGCAGTTTTCTTAGTGCCTTTCATTGAGGAGACTTTCTTTTTGTCATTAAGTATTCTTGGCTCAAATATTAATGTTCATGTGAGGTTTTTTTTCTGAGCTCTTGACTCTGTTCCATTGATCTGTGTGTCTATTTTTGTGCCAGTGACATACTGTTTTGATGACTACAGGTTTTTAGTATAGTTATCTTAAGCTGATTGTTTAGCAGCCATCTATATTTATACTATTTCTCCTTGAAAAGTTACAAATGTGAAAACAAATCTTCATAATCTATATCTTCCACAAGACACGCCACATTAGATTTCACAGATTCTGTTTTGATTTTCGTTTCATTCAGTGAAAATAACAATTATCATTTGTTAATATTTTCTCTTCTTTTAGTTCCCTTAGGAGATTTTAGAATGTCTAGAATCTTAGACCACAGGGTACAGGGAAGTTGTCAGAAAGTGGGAGAGAGAGTTGAGCCACTTAGAAATTTTCAGTAAGTCATAATCATCTACCTCTGCTTAGGGCCACTGTGGCTGTTAAAGCACACTAAAACTATTATTATATAAGGGTTTTTTTTTTTCTAATCCTATAACATTTTAACCTAGAAACTTTATGCAGTTCATCTATTTTTATTATGTCCTAGGGAAATCTGTTATAAAGTTAAAATAATGCCAAATATACCGTCTAGCATGCATCCAAATATATGATGTATTTCAAAGGGGCTTATAGCACTGTATATTAGGAAAAAAAAGATGAAGTACCAAATGGTGTATTATTTGGCAGATATACTCAATGTTCCCTATTATCTTTATAAAAATTACTCTCTCTGGTATGGGCTTTTATTTTTCACTCTTCACAAACTGAAGAAAAATTGTATTAACCCCTAAAACATATGAAATGAAATAATGGCCATATTACATAATCTAAGTAGATTGATAAAAATCCTTCAAATATATGACCTTAAAAAATCATTTTTTTCAGGGCGTCTAGGTGGCTCAGTCAGTTAAGCGTCGGACTTCAGCTCAGGTCATGATCTCATGGTTCACAGTTCAAGTTCCGCATCTGGCTCTGTGCTGACAGCTCAGAGCCTGGAGCCTGCTTCAGATTCTGTGTCTTCCTCTCTCTCCGCCCCACCCCACTCACATCCTGTCTCTCTCTCTCTCTCTCTCTCTCTCTCTCTCTCTCTCACAAAAACAAATCAACATTTTAAAAAAGGTCATTTTTTTTCTCCCTTGCAGGTACTATATTGTTCCATGCCTTCTTGCCTATATCGTGCAGTTTCTATTTATGGAATTGTTTTCTCCAGTCTTTATCTCTAGTTAATTCATAGCAAATAATTCTCAAATATTGCTAAAGCATTGCTTCAGTTACGAAGACTTCAAATAGGTATTGCATCATTTTATTTTACGATTATATTTACCTGTCTACCTTAATAAAGACAGTCTCTTTAAAATGTCAATTTCTACTTACCCACAACTTAAACTGGATACCAAAAGTGGGTATTCAGGAAACTTGTTAAACTGGACTGTTGCTCCAATACATTTCAGCACTTTCGCATCAATGTGGCCAAGACACATTTTAGAGCCAACACTACACAGAATAGATGCCAGTGGTATTTATTCTGTATAGACAGTACAGAAAATGGTAATTGGACAATGGTAATTTTTATCATTCAACATTCCTGTTGCTTGTTTTGTTTTGGTGTGTGTGTGTGTGTGTGTGTGTGTGTAGATTTGGTTAAGGAGCAGTATCTCCAAGGTAATCTGGAGACACGCTCAGGATTTTAATCGGAGGTTATATTACTGAAATTTTTATCACCTTTTCATTCTCATTATATATCAACAGGCAGAGTCATGTAAATCGGTCACTTAAGGTTTAGAATCTCATTAGGAAATCTTTCATACTGGGAGAAAGAAGAATCATTGATTCGCTTTATGTTTTAAATATAACTTTTAAAGTTTTTACAGATTTTTTTCTTTCTCTACAGAGAAAGGTAGAACTCTGATAATTACACTGCTTTTCACAAATTATACGAAGGCTGTAAAATGTATTTACTGACATTAAAAAAGTTACTCTTTTGGCATCATTATTTGCTAATGAGCTTGTTTTGGAATGTTTGCAAGCTTCTGTGACAGGATGACATTTTATTATACGAATAAGGTCAGCCCTGTTACTTAGTCTATGAAAGAAAAAAAGAAGTCTTCTTTGAAAGGTGAAGCTATTAAATGCATTTGACCCAAAGCTAGCTTTAAAACCGAGAAATGGCACCTCAGATTCATGTAGTTATTCTAACCTATGAGTTGGAGTTTCTGCAATTATCAGGTATTGTCAGGAGGTAGATTGAGGGTGGGGATCACCCATGTTAAAGGTTATGTTCAAGCTAATTTTTGAATGGCACGAGGGCTATTATTTTAGAGACAGGCACACAGAGTTATAAGTGGAAATGTAAAGGCCACTCTGTCTTCCTTGTGGCTCCCCTGCCTTCATCACTTCTTGTCATGAAAAGTATCTAGCTTACTATAGGCAGGGGCTCTAAGGAATAATTACACACTATTTTTAGGTGCCTCACATGCCAAAAAGAGAACTTCGATTTTGGTCTTTAAAGAAATGAGGAGGTTTGGGAGTGTTTAAATAGATCTCTGAAATGGTGGTATTTATTTTTTCCTAATGTTAGTCTTGTGACTATAGAATAAATTGGAATGGAAAAGAGTGCATTTAGAAAGTAGTGTAACTCAGTGAAAAGGCAATTTTAGAGTCCTCAATTATGAAGGTATCCCTTTCTGCCAAATGCGTAAGTCCCATTATAATCATTTGCAAGTTGATTAAGTTGATTATTATGATCCCATATAATTGCTATAATATAATTTGGTTAATGGGCGGGAGGAAAGAAAGTAGCATTTTTCACTGGTGACTCTAGAAAAGGATTGTGGAATGAGTATAATGTAAACATTATCTTATAAGATCAGCAGTATTTGGACAGACAGAAATGCAGCATTATGTTTTATCTCTCAGCAATTAGAGGAACCCAGTTTCATTCGCTTATCTCCCCGTCGCTTGCTTTGAGAAGATTAAGCACTCTGGAAGAGTGGAATTTATTCCACATGTTGGTTCTTCCTTCATTAATGGAGTGAACACACATTTTTGGTGTATTTGGGTATACAATAATTGAGTACCTGGACTTCAATATATAAGACACAAATTTCAAGAAATGACATCATAGACTCAAGGAGAGTTAGCCTCTCTGCAGGTACGATTAATTACCTCAGACCTGTCTCCAATCTCTTTTCATTGGTTTATGTGAATTATAACTCGGGTATGCTGGCATGAGGATCAAGGCTACAGAGGAAGAGAGAGCACAATGAAACCAGGAGAGCCAGTGGCAATGCAGCCCGTTTGAGTGCACACGAACCACCGTGAAGATAAACAACAAAGACTCTCAAACTTCTGACTTCCCGGACTCAGCCATCTGGCTCCTTCTTCATATTATCTCTCAAAGTGGACTTTTACTTGGCAGGTAGGAAGTTGCAACCCACTATATTCAAGTGGAGGTGTCACACAAGTATGGAAGGAAGTAGCCGTGGGGAAAAAGCTTGGCAAAAAGAGAGTGGAATGCTCAGTTAATGCAGGAGGCTTGAGATAGCACAGCAATGCCCAATGGGACACCATAGAGGAAATCAGGGACCTGTGGTGGCATCAAGAAGAAGCGCTAATGGTGGCAATTTAAAAATCAGAACCAATTGAAAGAGGTCTAGTTCATCATTGGTACACAGATGTTCTTCACTGGTGATGTTCATCACTGGTACACAGATCACTGGTACCTAAAATATTCTTCTTTGGGGGAAATATGGCCAGTGGGGGGGGGGGGCATTTTCTCTTCTGAAAGAATGAATGAGGAAGAGAATGAATTCAGAATTTGCTATCGTGATTTTTTTGGAATATTGCCATAGTCACGTTTATTCTAAATAACGTGTGTGTGGTAGTGTATGTAATATGTGCAGTTTGGGACGCACAGAACGTGTTTGTGAACAAACATTTACTTCTGATTTTAGCCTCACATTTTAAATGTGTTTGGGGTGTGGCTTAGAATTCATTAATATAAAGATAAGTATTCATAAAAGCTTGAGAGTTTTAATTAGGAGACTATAGGGGTGTGGCTTAGAATTCATTAATATAAAGATAAGTATTCATAAAAGCTTGAGAGTTTTAATTAGGAGACTATAGGGAAAGTATAAATAAACAAAGCAGGAAGGGGAAGAAAAACTAATAAAGTACACTAACGTCCATCAGACTAATTTCTCAGACATAGGTGGAGTCTAAGACTGATACCTGGTTAAACATGCAATAGATTCTACTGGGGATAGGGATAATAATTTATATGATTTTAACAACTATGGATCAAATTATATCTTCACAATTTTATGGAATTAGAGTGTTACAAGATTAGAGCATGGAAACCAATTATTAGTCCTTTCCTACTAATAGTGTTATAAAATAATATCTTCTATCCAATTGTTCCTTTCAATAATTCAAAAACTTAAATTAGCTTTTATTTCTAAATAAAAATCGTCAGTGTTTAAGTTGTAGAGCATGGTGATTTGATACAAATATACAGAGGCAAATGGTTACTACCTACACTCAAGCTAATTAACGTATCTTTTCTTCACATAATGACTGTTTTTTTGTTTGTTTGTTTGTTTGTTTTTGTGATCATAGCACCTGAAATCTACTCTACAACATCCACAGGAAGTGTTGATGAGTTTTTCCTAAGTCTTTGCTATGTATGAATGTTACAAATTAGATCATATAAATTTCTTAGAACAACGGAATGTGATAATCAATGTTTCACAGCGTTACTATGACCAATATGGATTCTGAATATATTGCATCTACCTTAAGTAGACTATTTCTGCATATTAAAAATGATCTCGGGGAAGCCTGGGTGGCTCAGTCGGTTAAGCTCCAACTTCAGCACGGATCATGACCTCACAGTCTGTGGTTCGATCCCTGCATGGATCGGGCTCTGTGCTGACAGCTTAGAGCCTGGAGCCTGCTTCAGATTCTGTCTCCTTCGCTCTCTGCCTCTCCCCCGCTCACACACACTCTCTCTCTCTTACTCTCTGTCTCCCTCAGAATAATAAATAAACATTAAACAAATTTTTAAAATGATCTCATTTTAAATGTAGAGGCTGTTTTGATATCGTAATTACAAGCACATTCACTCATCATGTTTATATGGTTCTAGCAAGAATTATTTATTCATACTAAGTAAATACAAATCTTTCCACTATATGCTTAAAAGTGTTCTCAGTACTGGCTATATATCCTTAATCTTGCCACTTCAGTTGTCTTAACCTCAGATTTTCTCTTTAAAATCAGGTTCCTGAACTAATTAAAATCTACATCCTTCCGAATCTAGGAAACTATTATGTTGCAGACAAGGTGATGATTGTTCCTCTTTCTGTGTGAATTTCGCATTGTTTGGAGATAAATATTGTCTCTGAGTGGAGGGCGACAGATTCCAGTAAGAAAAACAGCAGATGGATAGAAAATGAGCAAACCACACTCAAGAAAATGATTACTGTTGGGACTCACAGAAATCTAACTCATTGTTTGACTTCTTTATCCTTCTATTTACAAAGCTTAGCGTGATGACAAACATAACATTTCAGTAATTGGTTGTGGTGAAGAGATTTACGCTACTTAAAATGTTAACTAGTAGCTTTTTAAAAATAACTTTCATTGCCAATATTTATCCTAAATATAGTGCTGTTTCCTAATTTTTAATCAAATTACTAAATGAACACACCACAAGCATTAATGGTATTAAGGTGTTACAAAAACAGCCAGGTCTCAACTGACCACATTCTAGTTTGTGGCCCCGCTTCTCTGAGGCGGTGACTTCCACACATACTTTAGCTTTTTCTTTTGGTTTTCACCCCATTTTTCTCAATGTATGCTCTATGACCATTTCATAATTTATTGACTTGGGGCAATTACTTAACAATTGGCTTACCAATAGTAAATGAAAAAGTAACTATGTAATATTTTTCCCATTCTTTTCCACTATTCCTCTAGCATTATTATGCTATTGTCTTTGATTAAACTAATAATCAATGATTCAACTATTGGGAATGTTCATAGCTGATCCAGAAAATTTCTTTTCTCAGCCGACTTACAAAACTGTCCTTTAAAGAAATACTTTTCTTGAAGTTTATAATATGCTTTTCTTATAGTTATTCTATTATATTCCTATTTTTAAACTCCCTTAAATATTTCAACAGATATAGAGACACTTACCAAGATGCTTTCCTAAGTGCTTAAACTGCCTAGATATTCCATTAGTTCCATTTATTTTCATACAGTTCTAACTCCTGGACTAATTTTCCATCAGGCCTGTTGTAAAATGATCACATAAGGACTTCCCATTACTTCCATTTCTGAAGGTATTTATTTTCTATTTCCTGAAACTCATGTTTTTCATTTTATCCCTTCTTCCAGGAGATTCCTTAGAAGGAAAAGAAGGCAAATTTTTGAGAAACTGTATGTGGGAAAATAACTTGTTTCCTAAACTTCTATTGGATGGATAGTTTGGATATAGAATTCTAGATTGGAAATCACTTTTTCTTAGAAGTTTGAAGGTATGGCTCATTTTTTAAAGTTTATTTATTTATTTTGAGAGAGAGAAAGAACATGCACATATAAATGGGGGAGGGGGAGAGAGAGAATCGTAAGCAGGCTCAGCCCTGTCAGCCCAGAACCCAACATGGGGCTGTATCCCACAAACCGTGAGATCATGACCTGAGCTGAAATCAAGAGTTGGACACTTAATTGACTCAGCCACCCAGTTGCCCCATGTAGGTATCACTTATTTTTTCCCCTCGACTTCTGCTTTCCTGTTTATGTGTCTGATTCCGCTTTAATTTTTGATCCTTTATATTTGACCCATTCCTGTCCTCCACCCACACACAAGATCGAGGGCCTCTATCTTTTTTCATTCAGGAATATTAGTAACACATTTTTAACTAACCATCCTTTCATTCATTGTGCTTGGTACATAGCAGGCACTTTTAATCTATAAAAGTCAGCTTTTCAATATTGAATTTGTCTTATATTCTGTCTCTGAAAATCTTCACATTGTATGTTCTGTTTCCCACTTTGCAATTTCCACTGTTTGCATATTGAACATTATGGCACATCCCTTATTTTGTCTTATATTTTTTTTTGGTATGTTCTATTTATTTATTTTTACTATATGTTCTGAGAAATTTCCTAAATCCATCCTCCATATCATAAAGAATGTTTAAATACATATTTTGAGATCTTTCTTATTTCCTTTTATGCAACGTATTGTTCTAGTTGTATGGCTAGAATATTTTCTCTTAGCTCTCTGAGGAATAGTACTTGTTTTCGCTTTAAAAGTTTTTTTTTAAACCAAGCCTTTTTTGCTTGGTTATCTGTTTTGGTTCTTCTAATATTAAAGCCTTTCCTCAAACATATGACCTCCCTGACTTTATACTCTTAAATTCAAGTAATAAAACGTCAATTGACAAGTGTGTGTGTGTGTGTGTGTGTGTGTGTGTGTGTGTGTGTACTTCACTGAAGAGTGACCAACTATATGGAATGCAGGATCTAAAAAACATATATACTTATTTTGAAGGCAAGCAGGGGCAGAGGGAGAGAGAGAGAGAATCCCAAGCAGACTCTGTGCTGTCAGTGCAGAGCCTGAGGTGGGATTCGATGTCACCAATGGTGAGATCATGACCTGAGCCAAAATCAAGAGTCAGATGCTTAATGGACTGAGCCACCCAGGCACACAAAATTTTTTTTAATGCCAAGGTAAGTATATAAAATTTTTTCTGGAATTTCCCAGATTCTCTATAGAAAACTTCTCTAGGCTTCTGCTTTGTAAAGGTGGATAAGTAGCAGAAACACTCAAAAATAGGAATCTATTATTTCCAAGAATTTCTGACACCTAAATACAGAGACTAAATTTGGAGGTTCAAATAATTCCTATGTAGACCTTATTTCAGGACCTGGGTCCCATTGTTCTACTCTGCCTGGTGTTCCTTGTTACTGAGCCTCTTACAATTCTTCAAACTTACTTTTGACTCATAAAAGAAATGTTATGTTTCCCCAATATCTACTATGATTTTTAAAGGATTCTGATTCACATGTAAGGAGCATTTTATGTTTTTCACGAAATTCTACTCTTTAAAACAATGTTTATTTATTTATTTTGAGAGAAAGAGAGAGAGAGAGAACAAGCTGGAGAGAGTTAGAGAGAATCCTAAGCAGGCTCTGTGTTATCAGTCCAGAGCCCGAAGCGGGACTTGATCTCACGAACCATGAGATCATGACCTGAGCCAAAATCAAGAGTTGGATGCTTAAGTGACTGAGCCACCCAGGTGCCCTTATATTCTTCTCTTTTTAGAGAGAAGGCCTTCTTTCCCATTTCTATGAAACTTTATAGCAGGGCAATATTCTATTTCAGTTAGATGCCTCCAGGAAACAAATATCATACTTAAATGTGGTAATATGAGGAGAGTTGGAAACAAGGTCTCTCCCCAAAGGTGAGAGTCGGATATCAGGTAACCACAAGAGTTCCTCTGGTACTCCAGTGACGTGAACTCTGTGAACACCCCTGTATTATGGAAACCTAGAGAGCACAAGAGCTTTGAGGCACAGGCCAACTGAAGAAGCCACAGCTGTCAGTCAAAGAATAGAGTCAGTCCAGTGCACTTCAAAGACAGAGAGAGACTGAGAAAGACAGAGAGACAGAGAGAGAGAGAGAGAGACAGAGAGAGAGAGAGAGACAGAGAGAGAGGCAGAGCACTAACCTCCAAAATGAAGGGAACAAATCCCTTTCCTTTCTCTTGTCTCTTGTTACAACTTTCTGTTGGCCGAATTTAAAAGGGATTCAGATGACTAGAGAACGCAGTGATATTGTTCATACATTTTTCAGATTCCTAGGGCAAAAAGTAGATGAATAAAGTAAAGAGTGAATTGAGAGGGTCAATCAAAAAATACAAAATATTTTTTTTATGTGTAATGTCATAGCACTCCAATTCAACATGTTAAAAGATGCAGCAGGGACTGAGCAAGTCAGAATAAATGCCAACCATAGAGATGCTGAAGATTGTTGACCAGGATGTCCATACCAAAGCATGCGAGCTGAGTATTAGACTTGCTGTTTCAGATAGGGATATTTAACACCACCCTGTGGAACTGTACCTGGTTGGTGAAAATTTTGAGTTGCAGTTAGCTGAATAGCAGCCTCCAAAAAAAATGTTCCCATATTCTAATTCCTGGAACCTGTGAATATTACCTTATTTGGTTGTTTGCAGGTGTAAGTTAAGTATCTTGAGAAAAGGTGACCATCCTGGGTTATCCAAGTGGACCCTAAATCCCAAAGCAGTTGTCCTTATAAGAGACACATGAGGGAAAGACAGAGAAGAGAAGGCGATGTGATCCCAGAGGCAGAGATGGGAGTGACAGAACCACAAGCTAAGGAACTCCTGAAGCCACCTAGAGATGCACGAAACAAGGAACAGATCTCCCCTAGGACCTTTGGGGAGAGCACAGTCATTCTGATATCTTGATTTTGGACCCTTCCTTCTTACTCAAATGTGACCTCCATGGTTTCCAGCCTGTATAGTTTCCCTCCCATGTGCGAGATGACAACCAAGAAAGGTCCTTCCTGGCCCCAAGGGATATAACCACTTTAGTATATATAACCACCTAATACCAAAACAAAAAACAAAAACAAAAAAACACACACACACAAAAAAAAACCCTGACTCTTGATCAATGATGTTTTTGAGGAAAGATCTTAATCAAAAAGTAAAACTGGAAGTAAAGGAAACCTCATTAAAAATGGAGCTGGGAAGCTCTGAAGTAGGAGCTCTCACGCAGGCACGGCCACTCAGACACCAAACAGTAAGACTAGTAGTTTACACAGCTCAGTGGGAAGAAGGGAGAAGTTCTCCTTGTCCATCAACAGCTCAGCCAATGAGAAACCACTACGCTCAGCCGGTGTAAAGCCATCACCATCCGAACTCCTTGAAACGACCTCTTGCAATTTCTTCCTTTCCTCCAAAAAAAAAGCAAAATAGCAAGCCCCTCTTCTCTGTTCTAGACTTGCCCATGGTTTGCCATAGTTTCCTTGTCCCAAATTGCAATTCTCTGTTATTCCCAAATAAACCTATTTGCTGGTAAAATTACTAGTGCGCCTCTCTGTCTCTCTCTCTGTCTCTCTCTCTCTCTCTCTCTCTCTTTTTCCTGTTAAGGTCGGCAAGACACACACCTTATTGGTAATTAGGTGTGGACCCGACTGCAAAGTCTCGATCACTTTTGACATAATTATTATTATTTTTTTAAGCTGTTCTATTCCCTGCCTTCTAGACAATATACCCACTGGCGAAACCAAGGATAGAGCTGGCTTGGGGTTCTTCATGTAACAGAGACATTTTCCTTCTGCCATTCAGGTTTCGATTCCTGTATCTGAGCTACAAGTCTTATTTACTTGTAGCTTGTTTGCCTACTTACTATTTTGTTATTTTGCTGTGTTGTTGTTTTGCTTTGTTTTGTTTCAGTTTTCTACCTACTAGTATCCTTTTATCCCCTGTTTGCACCCCTTCAACTTCAGTAAGGAATTTCTATTTGTGAGACATAATCACGTAAGTTGAAACCACAACTCTGTACCTTGTTTAATGTATCAAGATCTTTTTTAAAAAATGTTTATTTATTTCTGAGAGACAAAAAGAGACAGAGTATGAACAGGGGAGAGGCACAGAGAGAGAGAGAGACAGAGAGAGGGAGACACAGAACCAGAAGCAGGCTCCAGGCTCTGATCTGCCAGCAGAGCCCGATGTGGGGCTTGAACTCATGAACCATGAGATCATGACCTGAGATGAAGTTAGATGCTTAACCGACTGAGCCACTCAGGAGCCCCTATCAAGATCTGTGACCATGTAAAAAAGATGAATGTTGCTGGGAAACTATATCCATGTTTTCAAAAACATGATTAATTTTATTTATTTATTTATTTATTTATTTATTTATTTATTTAGAGAGTGCACAGCAGGGGAGGGGCAGAGAGAAGGAGAGACAGAATCCCAAGCAGGCTCCACACCATTGCCACCAGTACAGAGCCTGATGTAGGGCTTGAACTCACAAACTGTGAATCATGACCTGAGCCAACATCAAGAGTCAGACGCTTAACAGAGTAAACCACCCAGGCACCCCTCAAAAACATGATTATCAAGAAAATTTTGCCGGTTCATAATATTCTGAGGTGTTCTGGAAATGTGCCTTCTAATTTTATGTTGTTCACTTGGATGCCGTTTTACTTTTTTTTTTTTTTTTTTTTTTTTAATTTTGACCTGGATAGCATGGATCTCTATTTTTACTTTAATTAAGAGCTAACTTTATCTGTGTTCCTCCACAAAACTATTATGATTTTAACATTCTAAAGAAAAAATATACTCACTGTAGATTCACTAATAAAATAATCATCTAATGCTAAACTTGAGAAATTTGCAATTCTTTTCAACAAGTATTCGGGGGAAAAATGTTGTTTCCATGTTGATTATGGAATTTGGATTTTTTTTTCTTTTTTTCTTTAAAATTTTTTAACGTTTATTTATTTTTGAGAGACTGAGAGAGACAGAACAAGAGCAGGGGAGGGGCAGAGAGAGAGGGAGACACAGAATCCGAAGCAGGCTCAAGACTCTAAGTGGTCAGCACAGAGCCGTACCTTACCTTACAAACCGTTTGTACATTACAAACCTACGAACCATGAGATCATGACCTGAGCTGAAGTCAGATGCTCAACCAACTGAACCACCCAGGCACCCCTGGGTTTTTTTGTTTTCTAAAATGTTCTATCATTGTGATTTTCTTTGCTTTCTCATGGCATTACAGACACATTGTGTCTTTTAAACACAATTTTAGTGGCTATATAAATTTCTTTATGTAACTATCTTAATGTATTTGACTATTTCCTCTTGTTCAGAGAGCGAGTCATGTTGATATCTGGAGAATGGACATTCCAGAAAACGAATAGGAAATGTGGACTCCCCCAGGCCAGAGATCATCCTTCATAGGAACATCAGGGTAGCCAGCTGATGTAGCAAAAATGTAATGAGTTTGGAAATGAGGGATAAATGAGTTCAAATGGTAACAGAAACTATTGTACAGTGGAGGCTTTTACTCACAATGAGGTGGAAATTCTCTGGAAGGCTTTGAGCAAACAAGTGTGACAGTTGGACTTATATGTAATGGTTCAGAAAAAAAAAATGAAGAGGAGAAAAAACAAGACAAGTTCGGAGGTTAATTTTCTAGTCAAGGCAAGGATACTGATGATTAATATGCGTGCTAAAAGTGGAGATAATGAGACATAGGTCATACTGGCTGGATGCATTTCGAAGGGAAAGTGGACAAAATGTTCTGAGTAGATGGAATAGGGAAAAAGAGGAGTCAAAGACAATTTCATGTTTTTGTCCAAAGCCCTTGGAAAGATGACGTTACAGATAGCACATTTAAATTGTTTTTATTTCAAAAAAAATGTCTTTTAATATTTATTTTTCAAGAGAGTGAGACTGTGAGCAGGGAAGGGGAGGAGACAGAGGGAGACACAGAATCCACAGCAGACTCCAGGATCTGAACTGACAGCCCAGAGCCTGGCGCAGGGCTCGAACTCACGGACGATGAGATCATGACCTGAGCCGAAGTCGGACACCCAACCGACTGAGCCAACCAGGCGCCCCTTAAATTTTTTTTTTTTTTTATGTATTTGATTTTGGGTGATATTCAAATCATTGCCTTTATGCTTCATATGTGTTCAATTTACCCATGTTCTAGTTAATATCTTAACCGTTTACTCTTTGGAGAAATTCTCAACCATATCTCTCTAAGGCATGGCCTGATGTTTTCCCCCTTGTTCTACCACTAAACAGCTTTGCGATATTTACCTCAACCCTTATATATGAAATTAAACATAAATTAGATAGTCCCTGTTTCCATGAGTAGTTGTTGCACTTTATGATTTTTAGACTGTCATTTTGCCTGGAGTCTCTTAAAGTTGATATAAAGAAAAACATGTTTGTGTGTGTGCAGGTATCAGGACTGATATTGAATAGTTCTATGTTATAAAATCTTCATAATAAAGAAAATGCTTTTCCAAATTGTCAACACACTGTATATGGTGACCATGTCTCTGTTTCACTTAAACATCTCCCAGAAGAACACTCAAGTCCTTGAACTTTCAAATGCATCATACAGTTTTCACAGGAAACTGAAATATTGAGAGCATATCTTCTTGTTCATGTTATAACTAATGCATTCAAGCAGTTTAGGGAGTTTCTTTCCCAAGGTCAAATACTGGTGGTATAGTCACTAGTTGAGTTCGGGTTTTCTAATATCAGATGGCTAGGCAGGATTCCAAAACTATCCCCAAAGACTCCTCCTCCTGATGTGCTTGTCCTCCCCACTGGTGAATATCATGGGATATCTTCCTTGTGATTAGGTTACTGGAGAGTTGAGTTTAAGCTAATCAAAATGGGGGCTGTCCAGGTGGACCTGACCTATCAGGTAAGCACTTAAACAGGATAAGACTTTACCAGACTGCTTCCAGGCATAAAGACACAGCTAGACATGTCACAATTGCATGAAAGGAGACAACTTCTACAAACAGCCACGGAAACTTTAAAAGGTCTTGAGACTTTTCATATAGGATTCCTACCCTCATCTGATGCCTTGATTTAATTTTGGTGAGACTTAAAGAGAGGATCCAGCTACCCAATGCCTGGAATCTTTCCTCTTAGATACCCTACTAATAAATGTATATTGTTTTAAGCTTCTAAGTTTGTGGCAATTTGCTCATCAGCAATAGAAAACTGATATACAACTCTACATAGCTTGTATTCTACTCAATTCAATGCTTCCTATATGAGCTATTCTTTGTAAATATTAAATTCCCCCATCTTAATCTTTATATGGTGATCAAAAATAGTTTTTCCATAACAAATCATTTTTCTAATTATCCAGATGACAGGTAACACATTTAAACATAAAATGTCTGCCAACTCATTAATTTTAGAAGTTAAAGTCCCTCTAAGACACAGTCTGCTTTCCATGTAAAAGTGCATAATAACAGATATGGAGCTAAAAAATGTTCATTGTATGTTCTTAAAAGGTAGATTTTATGGTGTATATATATGTATATATATATATATATATGCATCTTCATATTAACACATTCTTTGAACATAATAATATATAAAATGAGTTTGTATGAACTCAAATTCTATGGGGCTTTCTTCTGTAGCCTGACTTCTAATGAAATACTGCCCACTTTGAAAGTTATTGAAGTGTGTTAGAAAGCCAACATTCTATTCAAGTAAAGAGGACCAAAAATAAACCTCTTTTAGAGCTTCATTAAAACCATTGTAAAGCAGGAAATGTTTTCTATGAACTTTAATTTAACACATGTTTGCATGTAGCAACAAATCAAGTTACTAAAACGTTTTTGAAAAAAAAAAAAGAACCTGAATTTGAATTTGTTTGAGGATTTGAAAAAGAGAAGGAAAACAAAAACATTTCAGCAAAGGAGAAAGAAAAAAAAAAACATTCTGGAGGTAAATAAAGGGGAGAAAAAAGAAAAGCAAAATGTTAGGATAATTTTAAACATTGATCTAAACGTATAGTTTCACACAACATTTATTGAATATTTATTAAAATATTATCACATCTAAAAGGGAGAGACTTTCAGTGATTGATTTTTTTTCCTTTGTTGTTCCTTAGTGACACTACTTGTCCTTTTCAAGTTAGCCTGACCATGAAGTGTCTGCAGAATATTCAGTATTGAATGGTGAATGCTTTTATATATGTATAATTTTTTTCTATGTATCGTGAGCAAATTTAAACACACAGAAAATTTGAAACAATTATACAACACATTCCAACATATTGTTCACCTGTTATTCATCCATCTCCTCATCTACCCTCTCTCTCTGTCCACACACTTAAAGATGAAGGTTTTATACTCGAAATGATTTAAAAATAAGCAGCAATCATTGTCACCTCTTACCCCCAAATAGTTCAACATGAAATTTCTACTAACAATGGCATTATCCTTTTTCTTAAAGCTTACTCATTTATTTTGAGAGAGAGAAAACAGAAAGTGAGCTGGGGAGGGGAAGGGGCAGAGAGAGAGGAAAGAGAGAGAATCCCAAGCAGGCTCTGTGCTGTCAGTGCAGAGTCCAATGCAGGGCTCAAACTCACGAACTGTGAGATCATGACCCGAGCCATCTCATGGTTTGTGAGTTCGTGACCTGAGCCGAGGTCAAGAATTCTTAACTCAGTGAGCCACCCAGGCACCTCAGCATTACCCTTCATAACCATGATGCCATTATTATATACCAATGATTTTATCATTGCTATGGTAATATTAATTTTCTCTCTTTGTGTTGTGTTTCAGATCTTCAACATATTCGAATAACCTGGACTATTTGTTTATTGCTTTCTTCCGCGATCGATTTACCTACTTGCTTCCACTCAATTTTACTCAGCTTCAGTTTTTTTGGGTAGAAGTGAGTGTGGTTGTAGAGTTTCTGTTGTTTCATTTCCATTGTATGAATCAGTGGCTAAAGATTGTCAGTCTTCTCAACCGCGACTGGATTTAGGTGGTTTCTGCGAAGACTTTGTGTTTTAAAAGTACTTGTTTTCTTTCATAAATAAGAAGTGCCAATTGGTATGAATTCTTCGGACCTCCAGACTGCTAGTTCCTCTTCCCCAACAAATATCCACCAATTATTTCAGCATGAAGTAAGGATCCTTCTCAGAATAAATGACTTCATTGAAAATTCCAAATTGCTACTTCCTGTTCTATCATTTCTCCTATATTTATTGAGAATCAATCCGGCATAAAAGATCTTTCTTTACATTCATTCTCTCCTTCTCCCTTTGTTTCTGTCTCTTTCTGTCTCTGTTCCCCCCCCCCCCCCACCCTTCTTTCTCTCTCTCTCTCCTCTTTTCCATTACCGTTACTCACCGTATTTATAGATATAAATAAATAAATAAAGACACCTGCGAGGCTCAGTCGGTTAAGCAGACAATTCTTGACTTTGGCTCGGGTCATGATCTCACGGTACACGAGCTTGAGACTCGTATTGGGCTCTGTGCTGACGCTGGAGAGTTTGCTTGGGATTCTCGCTCTCCTTCTCACTCTGCCCCTCTCCTGCTTGTGCTCTCTCTCTCTCTCTTTCTCTCTCAAAATAAAAAAATAAACATTAAAAAAACAAAAAATGCAATCAGTAATATGATCATCCCTGTACTTTGTCAAAATTCAATACCCATTGACACATAAGAATTAATGAATACTTCTTTAACCTGACATCATACATTAAAGCGGGAAGGATGAACATAGTGCACTTAGGAGATCTGGCTTTAGAGTCAGGAGGTTCTAAATGTGCCCCAGTTCCAAAATTTACTAGCCCTGTCACATTGGGAAATAAAGAAAACCTCTGTTCCTCAATTACTTCATCGGGGAGATGAGTTAATAGATCTTTAAATGTGGTGCAGTGCATGGCACATAGTAATGTTTAATAAATATTAGCTAATATCATTACTATTATTATTGCTATTATTATTATTATTATTATTATTTCTTTAGGGATTATCTCAAAAGAGGACATGATTTGGAGTACTTAATTAAATTAGTCCTATCTTTGATATAAAAAGTATTTGAGCCAATGACAAGTAAACTCCTTCTGAAATATAATAGTCAGCAATGTGTCCAGGGATTTCAAATTCCCTCCCAAGCCCTCCGTGAACAAGGGAGACCTGGCTTTTCCCTGGAAGACAGGAAGCAGGAAAGGCACAAGTCAAATCTGAAACCTGGACTCAGATTGGAGCTGCTGATGTTAGTGTTCAGCCCGCACTGCTACGAAGTGGCCTTCAGACCTGAACCTGGTAACAGTCGCTCCCCTGAAATGGTAAATGGGGAGGGAAAGGGTACAAAAGTGAACAAGGAGGAGAAACGGATGCCATGGCACCACGTGAAATATGTAGTTAACAGAGAAGAAGAATTCCAGGACTTCTGAGGCAAAGGATCTTGTGGCAGAGGTTAAGGAGCCACAAGAGGATTGTTTTAGGAATTCGGGTGATTTCTATCTTTTTGTTGTTGTTGTTGTTGTTGTTGTTGTCATCCACGCAAAGAAAGAGTTTTATTGTTTTCATAGATGCATTAGGCTATAAAATTAACATACTAAAATACATGGAAGCAACCTAAATGCCCATCAGCGGATGAATGGATTAAAAAAAAAAAAAAAAAAAAAAACACATGATATACATAAACTATTCAATTTTATTCCACCTCAAAATAGAAAGAAATGCTACCATATATGACACCATGGATGAATCTGAGGATATAACGCTAAGTAAAATCAGATAGTCACAGAAGGATAAACACTGCATGAATCCACTCATATGAAATATCTAAAATAGTCAAACCGAGAGTGCAGTGGTGGATGCCAAGGGCTGGGGCAGAGGGAAATGAGTTGTCTTCAATGGGTATAAAATTTCAGTTATACAATGTGAACACATTCTAGAGGGGTTGTACCACTTACTGCTTATGTTTATCAGTACTGTATTGTCCACTTAAAAATTTGTTAAGAGCATAGATCTCATGGTTAGTGATCTTACCAAAAGACAACTACAACAAGTGAAAAGTAAGTAAGTAAGTAAATAAATAAATAAATAAATAAATTCTATCTTGTTACTTGTCAGTTCTTGGGGAAGTGCCATTCTGTCTAATTCATGGTAATACACCTGGTTCTGAGAACCTGACCTGGGGCTTTGTAAGGGCCCAATAAAAGTTTTTGGAAATAAGCAGTATCAGTTTTGCTTAGGATTCCTTAGAATTGGCTCCATGTACCCTTCACCTGCATTTAAAGAAATGATAGCACTTAGCATATTTACACATGTTTTCTACATTCTCAAACATATGCAAAATTATACTAATTAAGGTATGAAAATATCCTACAAATAAATAGAATATTAATCCGGTGACCAGTAGTGGGTAGACCATAAATAAGTTTGCTTTAGTATGGCATTCTTACCTCTCCTCTGATCTTCTATGTGTTTAATAAATGCACATATATATGCAAGTGTATAGTAAATGTATATATCTGTGTGTGTGTTTCTAATGCACATATATGTTATACCGAGTAAACTATCAGATCATTAGAATACAAATGTTTAAAACAACTGAAATTCCTCTAAAACTGGTGTAAAATTTTTAATTTTTTTTAATGTTTATTTATTTTTGAGACAGAGAGAGAGCATGAACAGGGGAGGGTCAGAGAAAGAGGGAGACACAGAATCTGAAACAGGCTCCAGGGTCTGAGCTGTCAGCACAGAGCCCGACGCGGGGCTCGAACCCACGGACCGCGAGATCATGACCTGAGCCGAAGTCGGACGCTTAGCCAACTGAGCCACCCAGGCGCCCCTGTAAAATTTTTAGTAACACCCATCTAGCTCTCAAAGAGAAAAATAATGACTATGGTATATATAGTTTAAATTATAATAGAGATCATATATATGAGTTGCCTTTGTAAACCAACCCACAGATTATTATTATCACTTAACAAGATACAAAGATTATAATAAACTTAGTGTGTACTTGTCCTATATATACAATACAGCAGTTATTAAATAGATCATAAGTTGATAAGTTCTTGTGCAAATATTTGTTACTGAAAGCATGCCATCCACATCCACAAATAATGCTTGTATGAGAGGCGACACAAGACTAGAAAATGACCTTGTTATGAGGTGCTACATACCCTAATGGCCTTTATTAGATTAGGATTCTATCTGTAATTTAATGAAAGGTCACTTGTTACCTGGGTGAGCAATTTCAGCCCTCCAAATTATGAACCTCGTTCTAAATCTATGCCTATTCGGTGGATGGTAGAGTGATTCTTGGTGAAGTCCAAAAATAACACTCAGCTGAATGCACATGCTTTGGATGAACTATATGGGGTATAACTGGCAGAGATTCAGAAGAATCAATCGCTCTGATTTCACCACCCGGTAAATGGACCGAAGCTGATGGTCTAAATTGAAAGTAATAGTTGGAATGTTCTACGATGGCTCTGCTCCAGAGCATGGAAGACCACTTCACTGAACAGTTTAAGCACCAGCCAATTACATCTCAAAATTCAGTTAGTATCTTCCTGAACTATCTCTGCACTTTATGTAACACATTTCCACAACATAAATGCACTGAGTTACACTTTGTGTAGCTAATTGAATGACTGTTATTAGTACTTTGTCAAAAATGTTATGATTGGAAAAAATGCTTCTAGCAAAAACAATTACTATACTAATTATAGCCTCGTATAATAACAACTTCCATTTTACATCTTCATGTTTAGGTTCCCAATTGTCCTATATGTTTGCCATTCTAACGTTAGCCGATAGACGTCAACAAATGTGGAAGCAACAAGGACACTTTCTTGTATAGTTTTATTTTTATATATGGTTACTGATGTATTTAATGTTAACCATTCATTTCTATTTGACTAATTTCTATTTAACTAAAAGTTTAATGACCCATGGATTGTTTATCTTTATTAACCATTTCTCTTTCAATTTACATGTGAATTTAATTATATCGGATTTCTCACAGTTATTTTCTTCTTATACCAATCATCGTGTGAAGACTTTTATAGAATGATGTATACACATACGGTGTAACACATTTCCCCAAATCTAACAAAGTCAAGCTTTTCTTTTTACTTTAGGGTTTTGAAGAAAGAGGATGTTTTGCACACAGTGTGCATGCAAGTGGTCGTTTTCATAAATACGTAAAGTTGATTTGAACCAAATTCAATAAAGAGTGCTTTAGAATTAAGAGTTCATGATACACTTACCTAAGGACAATACAGTGCATGTGTAATATACAGTATATGAACCACAGAGATCTAATGCATAGTATAATGAACATAGACAATAATATTATTGTATTTTAATTATGTTATGTGATACATGTCACTACAATGCCAATCATATTAAAATATAAATGCATTAAAGTAACACCCTGTACACCCTAAATTTATGCAATGTTACGTGTCAAATTTATCTAACAACAACAAAAAATGGTCACATGCCAGGGATCGTATATTTCTTGGTCTTTTCTGTATATTCAGTGCTTATTCCATGTCTAGGAAGACATTCAGTAGGGGTTTTGAATGCTAAATAAATCCAGAAAGAAGAAAATATTTTTTGTAATAATTGAAAGACAGAAAAGGTAATATTCAATAGCTCGACAGGGTAAGACTAACCTGATTTACGTAAGTAAGTAGTTTTTGGTTACCTAACGTGGCAGGCTCTTTGCTTGGGAATGAGGCTTCAAAGGTGACTATGAACTAAAGTATCTTCAATTTAATAATCAAGACCAGTATTTATAAGAAATAATTATGGTACAATTTGCAAAGATTTATAATACTCTAGCTACTATTGCCAAACATTCTTAAAAGCAGAGTATGTTCGAACAAGGCACTATCAACATTCCTTTTCACCTTAAGAACTTCAATTTTATCATTCCTCTAAGCATCTGAAATATCTTTTGAAAATGTATGTAGCAGCCTTTATGCCAAATTTTCTAGGGAAATTATATGATTTTATGAATAAACACTTTGGTGGCAAAGAAAATTATATTATCCATGGACTCTCTGAAGTCATAAAATTTGCATAGACAGTTTGCCAAAATGTTAACTCTGTGAGCTGATAGATATACTAATTAGCTTAATTGTGGTGATGATTTTACAATGTATCCATATATCAAAACATCAAATAGTTCACCTTAAATACATATAGTTTTTATTTGTCAATTTTACCTCAAGTAAACTGAAAAAAAATCAAATTATACCCTTTAAAATATTATTTAGTCAGGAATACCTGGGTGACTTGGTTGAGCGTCTGACTTCAGCTCAGGTCATGATCTCACAGCTCCTGAGTTCGAGCCCCAAGTCAGGCTCTGTGCTGACAGCTTGGAGCCTGGAGCCCACTTTGGGTTCTGTGTCTCCCTCTGTCTCTGCCCCTAACTCACTCTCATTCTGTCTCTGTCTCTCTCAAAAATAAATAAACATTAAAAAAAATTTTTTAAGTCTTATTTAATCAGCCATTTTTTTTCAATATATGAAGTTTATTGTCAAATTGGTTTCCATACAACACCCAGTGCTCATCCCAAAAGTGCCCTTCTCAATACCCATCACCCACCCTGCCCTCCCTCCCACCCCCCATCAACCCTCAGTTCTCAGTTTTTAAGAGTCTCTTATGCTTTGGCTCTCTCCCACTCTAATCTCCTTTTTTTTTCCTTCCCCTCCCCCATGGGTTTCTGTTAAGTTTCTCAGGATCCACATAAGAGTTAAAACATATGGTATCTGTCTTTCTCTGTATGGGTTATTTCACTTAGCATAACACTCTCCAGTTCCATCCATGTTGCTACAAAGGGCCATATTTCATTCTTTCTCATTGCCACATACAGATATCACCTCACGCCAGTCAGAGTGGCCAAAATGAACAAATCAGGAGACTATAGATGCTGGAGAGGATGTGGAGAAACGGGAGCCCTCTTGCACTGTTGGTGGGAATGCAAATTGGTGCAGCCACTCTGGAAAACAGTGTGGAGGTTCCTCAAAAAATTAAAAATAGACCTACCCTATGACCCAGCAATAGCACTGCTAGGAATTTACCCAAGGGATACAGGAGTACTGATGCATAGGGGCACTTGGACCCCAATGTTTATAGCAGCACTCTCAACAATAGCCAAATTATGGAAAGAGCCTACATGTCCATCAACTGATGAATGGATAAAGAAATTGTGGTTTACATACACAATGGAGTACTACGTGACAATGAGAAAGAATGAAATATAGCCATTTTTATATCTTCTTTGGAGAGATGTCTTTTAAAGTCTTCTCCATTTTTTTTTTTTATTTAGGTTGTTGGTTTTTTGTTGTTGAATTGTAGGAATTCCTTATATATTCTGGATATTAATCCCTTATCAGATATGTGATTTGCAAATATTTCTTCCATGGGCATATAAGGTTTTGATTACCAACAAGTTTTAAACATATATATATATATATATATATATATATATATATATATATTTAAAGTATATCTATATCTATACTTTGAGAATATTGAAACTATTTGCTACTATCAAGACACTTAAATTAACAGAGAAATATTTCTCTCAGCTTTCAACGTATACAATATCATGTATAAATTGGCATTGTTAATGAACAGTGTCTAACACAGAGAGTTGACTAAGATGGCCTCTCCAATGATCCCTTGTTGCTGCACTCTTGAGTAATGCCATCTCTTTGAATTTGGGACAGCCTAGTGACTTGCTTTTAACTAATAGACTATAGCCAGTATAATTAGATATTGCTTCCATGATTGGATTACAAAAGATTGTAACTTTTGTCTTGCAATAACGTTCTTTCTACTGTTCTTTCAGTTTGTATGCTTTGATAAAATAAACTGCCATTTTGGAGGGAACCATTTGGTAGGGAAATAAAGGAAAAGCAAACTTTGGATCAATGATGTTTGATGGGTTGAATTCTGGCAAAAATGATGTGACTCAGAAGACTCCAGTAAAGTCTTCAGATGAGAGCTCAGTCTCGGTTGGCCCCTCAATTTCAGCCTTGTGACGGATCTTAATGCAGAGAACCCAGCTATGCCATGAGACTGAGAGAAAATAAATATGCATTGTTTTAAGCCACTAAATTTGTTCCAATCCGTTATGCAACAATACATAATGCTCTTTCTTAAAATTTTCTGTGTTGAAATGATCAGGAGATAAATAACCCTAGGAAAATATCTTTAGAATAGCATATACTTAGTATAAAATAATATAAATAGACCTGTTTCCATATCTATTAAAAATAATTCTAGACCAAATGCTTAAAAAATAAAAGTTAAACAGGATTCTAAACTGCAGCTATAAAGAAAAAAAATGTGGAAATTCGTGGGTGAAAAAATAAATAAAAATTACTTCCAGAAAATGGAAAATAATGTTAGCCAATAATTTGTAAAGAAGTAGAATATGAATCACAAAAAATACATACTATTGAACTAATTCAGTATTAAACATTTTTTTAAAAGTGAGTTTTATTTGGTAAAACTCAATGTGGGCAAAGATGCAGAGAAGCAGTAGTTCCATCTATGACTTTGGCCTTGGCGAATGTATTATATAATAACCACAGTGTGGGTTTATTCTTGCCCAGACCCTGAATCTTATTAGAATAGTTATGTACAACTATGTTCCTATTGAAGATAATGGGTCCAAAAAAGTTTTTTGTTGCTGTTGTTGTTGTTTGTTTTTTGTTTTTGGTTAATGGAGACCTTACCAATCTATATTCTGGAAGGAACCAATTGACTTTTCTTCCTCAATAATTTGAATTTAGAGTCACAAGGATGAAATCACAAGATGGGACAGTGGTGGATTCAGGAGTAGGAAGAAAATAAATCTGGTATAGAAAGCCAAAGATGAAAACAAAAACACAGAAATTTTAATTGTTCTCCAGAGGTATGTGTTCTGAACAAAGAAGAAAGGAACATACAAAGAGAAAGAATCATATCTAGCAACCATGGTATGTGAGAGGGAAAGAAAATTCTAGAAGCAAAACTAGCGTTTTAGAATTTGTTAGACAAGGGCCCAGGGTACTTCTCATAAATTAACTTTTGTTTCTTTTTTCTAAGTATCCCTTTTTAAAATAATTTTTAGTGTTTATTTACTGTGAGGCCAGTGAGAGAGAGAGAGCGAGAGAGAGAGAGAAAGAGAGAGGAAGGGGCAGAGAAAAGGAAGAGAGAGAATACAAAGCAGGTTCTGTGCTGACAGCACAAATTGTGAGATCCTGACCTGAGCCAAAATCAAGAGTCAGATACTTAACCAACTGAGCCACCAAGGAGTCCCAATAATTTTTTTTAACTTGATGGATTCTCATCATTTAACACATTAATCTTAAATAATATTACCTTAGTACTCAAAATCTCTTTCTAGGTGTCAGTCCTTAAGACAAACATCTATATTAGGTAATATATGATGAATCAAAACACTTCAAACACACTAAAATGCAACTAAATTGGATAGTTAAGTACATTGAAATACTTCCAGTGAGGGTGTAACATGATGTTTCATGTGATTACTATTTATCCTGGGTATGATAAGTGGTTTAGACAAAGGACATGAAGGAAATAAAAAATAACTGAGAAAGCAGGAAATATTTAGTTTACAAAATAAAGGTAAGCATTTAAATCCTAAATATTTAGATGCCATACATAACATTATTCTATTAATATAGTATATATTTTATTACTTTTATTTTCAAAGTCATATGAGCTCTAGAATGCACTAAAGATATGTAAGAACATATTTCTTTAAGCTGGTTATAGAAAGTTGCAACAGGAAAATTTCAATTTTGAGTGAAAAACTTTTCATCATTCCTTGACTGGTCATTTAGATTTGTAGATGATTTAGTTACAACATTATTCTCCATATATCATAAATATTGTATATAATTTGTATACACATATATATGAATTAAATGAATAAAACATTTAATGTACAAGTCAGAATGATATGATCCATCTTCTTTGAACATTGAATAAAATATATACATATATATGTATATATTTTATATTTATATTTAATTCAATGGTCAAAGAAGGTAGATGATGTTATTCCGGCTCTTAAGCACTAAATGGAAACGTGTGTCATTCATTCAACTGGGCCTTTTTCCCCTGCATCAAACACAGAGTGACTCACACCTGTGTTTTAAGTTCTTTGGTTTATGTCCAAGATATGAAAGTTGTCTAGTGTGCTCATACGTGGGCTTTCATCTGAACTTTGCCTTGACTTTTCTCCCCCACCGCTCAATCTGTTACTGTCAAATAATTATTCTGTAATATATATAAATATATATATTTACATATATATTAATAATAATAATATAAATAATAAATTTGTATATATATAATTACACATTTCATTTCTAGTTTCAAACGTGTCAGTTACTAGCTGAGTGACATTTGTGTTACTTTTTAAGCTTTTGGAAGGCCATTTGCTTGTCACTGTTTTGTTTTGTTTTATGTTTCCTTAAAATAATCACTCTAGGAAAAGTTGATGAGTTTCGTGCCAGAAGAAAATTAATATGACCAGATATGGTACATATATCTTATTCATGTGCTTTGTTTATAGAACTAATGTTCTCTAATCTCTACCCAATCATTTCTAGAAAAAACTTATGATTTCTGTAAAGCAATAATTGTGAAACTAATTATTTAAGGAAATTCAAGTCTCAAAATATTCTCATATGGATTAAAGATGAAATTTTAAAGATGCTTTAATGATCTCTACTGAAGATGCACTAAATTATCTTTGAAATATCTTCAGTCAGCCATGAGCTAAGATAAAATTGGTCAAATTTAATTTTGTCAATATGAACACAAAACCTCTTACATAACTCAAACTAAATAATTAGACTGAGACCCACCGAAGCATATCAGCTAGAAACCACCTGATACAGTCAGCTAATTTTCCAGAATGAAATAATGCAACCACAAAAATAACACTTTTCACTGTTTAGGAACTGATGTAGCTTTCCAATAGTTAATTTAGAATTCAAACGATGTAATTTCCTATTTAGAATAATTTCATAAAGAAGAAAAAGAAAAAATATATATGTTTTAAATATTTCAGGATCGATACAATTACATCTGTAATTTTAAGATAGGTAAACTATTAAATCAAATTATTTTCTGAAATAAGTTGATATAGTCTAGATGATTTATTAACATAATCAATGTGGCCTATGGAAGAAGACCCAATTGTGACATGATTTAAAGTATATAGTAACTCTTACATAAATATACTATCAAAACATCCGTTTTACATGAAACACCATCAATCAAATATTTAAGGAGAAATAGACATAAATGCAGAATATTATTAATATTTCAGGATGTCATTAATTTTGCAAAGAAAAAGAATGCTGGAAAAGAATTTATATAACCACTAATTTTGATTTCAAATAGCATTCATTGCAAAGCATTGTGGTTGTTTAAACTGGACAAATATCAATTGCCAAAGACTTCCTGCCAAAGGCCACCAGGAACACTCTACAGTTGGATTTGTTACTGTTTTCAAAAAAAAGAAAATAAGCAGCATAGAGAACCATGGGCCTTTTCAGTAAGAGGGTGTTAGAGAAGCCTATCATATGATTTGAACTTTCATTGGGTAATTCTTGGGAAGGTCCTAAGAAAGTAGACTTTGCTCATGATTGGACATTGTCAGGTAAAAGGATCATTTTAAGTTTGAATATCTCAGTAAATATAAGTTATAAGAAACACAAACTAGGTAAAGAAGCAGCTGTCATTTATTTTAGCAGAAAGGGAAGCTTGAGATTTCATGAGTTACAGTGACCTTGTTTTGTCTGACTTCATCATTCACCCAAAGTTGACTTGATAATGTTCTGTTCTCATAAACAATGAGATTGTTTATGTTCAACAGGATAGCATGGTCTAGATGTGAGCATCAAACCAGTTTGTAAAAATACTAAGCCCTACCTGTAAGCACCTCTAAGCATCAGGTAAATTCTGGAATGTTAGGGACTGTTTGCTTTACCAGAGTTTATTACAGCAGCTACCAGCTGTTTGATCGAAAACACAAAGTTTCATGAAATTATTAATGACTGCTTTGAAATGACGCTGATTCTGTTGGATAAGTCATTTATATTTTAGACTACAAATTAAGTCTCAAAGAGTTTAAGGGGATAGCTAACGGATCATTACGGATTCTAGACAGAATCAAGAAACAAACTAATTTCTTTTGAGATGAGAATGGTGTGATTTCTTCTATACCAGTTTAGTCTTTCAGATGACATGTTACACAAAGTTTTTTTTTTAATCTAGTTTTATTGAGGTATAATTGAAAAATAAAAAGTATATATTTAATGTGCACAAGTTTGATACATACATATATATATTTGTGTGTATATATATAGTATATATATATATTTGTGTGTGTGTGTGTGTGTGTGTGTATATATATATATATATATATATATATATATACAATATAAAATAATCACCAGTATCAAGATAATTAACATATGCATCACTTTACATAGTTAAAATTTGCTTTTTCGGGTGGGGGTGGGGATAAGAATAGTTAAAATCTTCCCTTTTAGCAAATTTCAAATATACAATTCAGTAGTGTTAATTACTGTTAGATTTTTGTGACTCTAGATATCCAGAACTTCCTCATCTTCCATAACTGAAATATCGTATGTTTTCACCAACATCTCCCCATTCCGCACCCCCCCCCCAGTTTCTGGGGATCACCATTCTACTCTCGTCCTATCTGCCCTCCATATTAGACCCTATAGAGTGTCATTCTCATACTAACAGTATCTAGCACTTTCTTTTTGTACTTTTTTTTTTTGTAACTCTTTGTCGTTTCTGATCAGAGACCTCCTTTCTTGGCCAATGTCAAATTGTAGTGAATTCAACTACTCAAATTCTGTACCTCCATACCCATGCGTCTCAATGTGGCTGGAGTAAACAGCTGAGACAGGTCATGCATCATAATCACTAATACAAATGGGCCTTAATGCTACTTGTGGATTCTCATATGTTTGGAGTTAAGGATGCTTTCCTACTTTCAAAGGAAATATGTAATTATCCTAGAGATAAAATTAGCATCATGTTCTAACGCAGAATGAGTAAGTGCACACAATGTGCACAGTGTGTGTGGTAGTCAGAGACAATACCTTTATATCTTGATATAAACTGAAAATGAAAAGTCTCCTCTAACACTGATCTTCAAAATAGGTGATAAGAACTTCTTCCCTTTCCCATGAGTTACATGGACTCTTGTCAAACAGCTTAATCTCTGACTTTTCCAAAACTATGCAGTAAAAAAGTGCTATGATGTCCCTAAGAAATAGGATGATGCTGAGAGAGATGTGGTGTCGTTTTCCACAACAAACAAACCAGCTTTGTGGCGGAAGCTTTTGATTCATGTGTCTTGTCTCCTTGGCCCATGGCTGAGTTCAGCTGCATCTGGATATGCTGTCAGCATCATGCTTACGTACCCGCCTCGATTTTCTTTCTTTCTGCTCCGGGGTCTTCTCCGTACTTGCTCAGGCCACAGGAGCCACCGCCCCAAATTAACACTATTGAGGGTACCTCTCAACCAGTTTGGTGTATGAACAAAGATAAATATTCTAATCTTCCAACCTTTGGACTAATAACGTCAACAAAATTTCTTAGGCTTTTAACAATTCGCAGTAGCATCTGCTTCTATTACCTAGAGCAAAATCTTCAATATTAGACCCACTATTTGTTTTTTTCTGTCTTTATGTCTTTGGATAGATTTGTTTGATACCTTTGGTTTGAAAAGAGTTCCATTGGAATAAATTATTTACATGATCTCAAAGCATTTCCCTACAACTCACTAGTTAATGACACAGGGCAGAAGAGTAGATTTACTTGGAGAGAGATTTACTGGTGCAAACACTGTATGTCAGTAATCAGCACGGTCACCTCCATTGTTGGCATGAAGTGATATCGTGTACCCCCTGTTGTAACACACCAAAAGGAAAACATAATTCCTGGGGTGTTCCTGTCAAAGTTGCAGAAGCTAAATCTGCTCATGGCTAAAATAAATTTTTAAAAAACTCAAATATTTAGACACATTCTGCAGAATGATGTCCAGTACTCCTCCACACGCTGGTGCTAAAAATGTCAAAGTGAAGAAAAGCAAAGTTGAGAAAGCTTTGCAAATTAAAGAATACTACAGAGATATGCCAACTACATACAATGCATGACCCCAACGAATACGTAACTTGGGAAAAGTAAATAGCTACAAGGATACTTTTGGAACAGTTGACAAAATCTGAATATGGAGGTGGATTAAATACCAGCCAAGATAACACTGTATCAGTCCAAGCACAGCCAACCCTTCAGCACATGAATGAACAAGCCAAGATGAAATCACCCGACCAAATCCCACATACTTAGTAAATACATCTGAGCTTGTGGGGGAGCTTTAAACTTGTGTTTTTTAAGCATTGTCATGGTGACAAAAACTAACATATTAACACTGCTAACATATATAAGGGGAAACCACTAATCTAGTCTAGCCCTGAATTTAACAGTGTATATATTTAACAGTATATTTTTTAAGTTTAATTATGTATTTATTTATTTATTGAGAGAGAGAGAGAGAGAGAGAGAAAGAGAGAGAGAGAGACAGAGAGAGAAAGTAGAAATTGAGTGGGGTGGGGGAGGCAGAAAGAGGGGGAGAGAGAAAATCCCAAGGAGAATCCATGCTGTCAGCACAGAACCTGATGTAGGGCTCAAACTCATGAACCATGAGATCATGACCTGGGCCAAAACCAAGAATTGGTTGCTTAGCCAACTGTGTCACCCAGGTGCTCCTAATAGTGTATGATTCTTAAGATGGAAATGAATCATTCATTAAGTTGTCTCTTTCCCCAACTGACTTCAGCTTTAAAAAATATTGAACTACTAACATAGATTATAAACCATTATCAATAAAAATACAATAAAGACATATATCAATTGGTCTTATCAACAAGATAAATTTTAAGAAGATTATCTATTATACAAAGTGCATCTGGTTGGGGTACTTGAATTCTTAGAAGTTCAGTAAGCATATGTCAGTTCCATTTCTGGTTCAAAGATAGAAAATTCACAAGGGACCATTGCTCTCATTCGAACAACCAAAATATATGCATGGAATAGGCTAAAAATTACAGTTTAAAAAATCTCAGAAAACTAAAATACAATCTAAATTAACTTTCAAAAAATGACAACACTTTCATGGAATTTAAGAGACCAAGACTGCTTTAATCCGTGGAAAATTGTATTATGAGAAGGAATTTATCTTCTACAGAAGAATAGAACTCAAAGGGAGGGATAAGTAGAAAACAAATACAAAATGAGAGAGTTAAACCCAACCATGTAAATATTAGTTAGCCTCTCGTGGCTTCCGTGAAACCTCATTGTTCTGGTGAAAATTATCTTTAAATTTTATTACCTGCAGGTAAGAATGGTAACATCATACTAAGGATGTATGTCGAACATTATAAATAAACTGCTGGCCCTTCTACACTGGAAGTAACCCAATTTAGTTAACTCAGCATCAAATGGGCAGTTTATCTACTAGAGAAATGTCTGCATCTTGTGGACTGTTTCTGACTTGATCATTGGCAGAATGAACCACTAAAAATGGTAGAACTTCCATCATCCTTCATAACTGAGCATTAGAGTTTTGGAGCCCTTATCTAACCTTCATATTTGCAACCATGTTCATCAGTCCAATGTGACAGCACTGGGCTGGCTGATATAACTGGACGGGACAATTTATTCACTTGATTTATTTACTTTTGGAACCTCTGCCTTGTGGTTCTCTCTGGGGATGTTAACATGTGATGCAGAGATCTTCAGACTTTTTTTTTTCCCACTCCCTCATATTTATCCATATGCCTCTAACTCATATTACCTTTGTTCCCTATCTTTCAGTTTTATGCCTCACATGTTATTTTTTTTATAATTTAAATTTATTTTTTATTCTTTAAAATTTACACCCAAATTAGTTAGTATATAGTGAAGCAATGATTTCAGGAGTAGATTCCTTAATGCCCCTTACCCATTTAGCCCATCCCCCCTCCCACAACCCCTCCAGCAACACTCAGTTTGTTCTCCATATTTATGAGTCTCTTTTGTTTTGTCCCCCTCCCTGTTTTTATATTCTTTTTGTTTCCCTTCCTTTATGTTCATCTGTTTTGTCTCTTAAAGTCCTCCTATGAGTGGAGTCATATGATTTTTGTCTTTCTCTGATTGACTAATTTCACTTAGCATAATACCCTCCAGTTCCATCCATGTGGTTGCAAATAGCAAGATTTCATTCTTTTTGATTGTCGAGTAATACTCCATTGTATATATATACATTTTCTTTATCCATTCATCCATCGATGGACATATGGGCTCTTTCCATACTTTGACTATTGTTGATAGTGCTGCTATAAACATGGGAGTGCATGTGTCCCTTTGAAACAGCACATCTGTATCCCTTGGATAAATGCCTAGTAGTGCAATTGCTGGGTCGTAGGGTAGTTCTATTTTTAGTTTTTTGAGGAACCTCCATACCGTTTTCCAGAGTGGCTGCACCAGCTTGCATTCCCACCAACAATGCAAAAGAGATCCTCTTGCCAACATCTGTTGTTGCCAGAGTTGTTAATGTTAGCCATTCTGACAGGTGTAAGGTGGTATCTCATTGTGGTTTTGATTTGTATTTCCCTGATGATGAGTGATATAGAGCATTTTTTCATGTGTCGGTTGGCCATCTGGATGTCTTCTTTGGAGAAGTGTCTATTCATGTCTTTTGCCCATTTCTTCACTGGATTATTTGTTTTTTGGGTGTTGAGTTTGATAAGTTCTTTGTAGATTTTGGATACTAACCCCTTATCTGATATGCCATTTGCAAATATCTTCTCCCATTCTGTCAGTTGCCTTTTAGTTTTACTGATTGTTTCCTTTGCTGTGCAGAAGCTTTTTATTTTGATGAGGTCCCAGTAGTTCATTTATACTTTTGTTTTCCTTGCCTCTGGAGAAGTGTTGAGTAGGAAATTGCTGCAGGCAAGATGAAAGAGGTTTTTGCCTGCTTTCTCCTCGAGGATTTTGATGGCTTCCTGTCTTACATTGAGGTCTTTCATCGACTTTGAGTTTATTTTCGTGTATGGTGTAAGAAAGTGGTCCAGGTTCATTCTTCTGCATGTCGCTGTCCAGTTTTCCCAGCACCACTTGCTGAGGAGACTGTCTTTATTCCATTGGATATTCTTTCCTGCTTTGTGAAAGATTATTTGCCCATATGTTTGTGGGTCCATTTCTGGGTTCTCTATTCTATTCCGTTGATCTGAGTGTCTGCTCCTGTGCCATTACCATACTGTCTTGATGATTACAACTTTGTAGTATAACTTGAAGTCTGGGATTGTGATGCCTCATGCTTTGGTTTTCTTTTTCAAGATTGCTTTGGCTATTCGGTGTCTTTTCTGGTTCCATACAAATGTTAGGATTATTTGTTCTAGCTCTGTGAAGAATGCTGGTGTTATTTTGATAGGGATTGCATTGAATATGTAGATTGCTTTGGTAATATCGACATTTTAACAATATTTGTTCGTTCTATCCAGGAGCATGGAATCTTTTTCCATTTCTTTGTGTCTTCTTCAATTTCTTTCATAAACTTTCTATAGTATTCAGTGTATAGATTTTTCACCTCTTTGGTTAGATTTATTCCTAGGTATTTTATGGTTTTTGGTGCAACTGTAAATAGGATTGATTCCTTGATTTCTCTATCTGTCACTTCATTGTTGGTGTATAGGAATGCAACTGATTTCTGTGCATTGATTTTATATCCTGCCACTTTGCTGAATTCATGAATTAGTTCTAGAAGTTTTTTGGTGGAATCTTTTTGGGTTTCCATATAGAGTATCATGTCATCTGCAAAGAGTGAAAGTTTGACCTCCTCCTGGCTGATTTGGATGCCTTTTATTTCTTTGCATTGTCTGATTGAAGAGGCTAAGACTTCCAAATCTATGTTGAATAACAGTGGCGAGAGTGGACACCCCTGTCTAGTTCCTGACCTTAGGGGGAAAGTTCTCAGTTTTTTCCCCATTGAGGATGATATTAGCCTTGGGTCGCTCATATATGGCTTTTATCATCTTGAGGTATGATACTTCTATCCCTATTTTCTTGAGGGTTTTTATCAGGAAAGGATGCTGTATTTTGTCAAATGCTTTCTCTGCATCTTTTGAGAGGATCATATGGTTCTTGTCCTTTCTTTTATTGATGTGATGAATCACGCTAATTGTTTTGTGGATATTGAACCAGTCCTGCATCCCAGGTATAAATCCCACTTGGTCATGGTGAATAATTTTTTTTCAACGTTTTTTTATTTATTTTTGGGACAGAGAGAGACAGAGCATGAACGGGGGAGGGGCAGAGAGAGAAGGAGACACAGAATCGGAAAGAGGCTCCAGGCTCCGAGCTGTCAGCCCAGAGCCTGACGCGGGGCTCGAACTCACGGACCGCGAGATCGTGACCTGGCTGAAGTCGGACGCTTAACCGACTGCGCCACCCAGGCGCCCCAATAATTTTTTAATGTATTGTTGGATCTGGTTGGCTAATATCTTGTTGAGGATTTTTGCATCCATGTTCATCAGGGAAATTGGTCCTTAGTTCTCCTTTTTAGTGGGGTCTCTGTCTGGTTTTGGAATCAGGGTAATGCTGGCTTCATAGAAAGAGTTTGGAAGTTTCCTTCCATTTCTATTTTTTGGAACAGCTTCAAGAGAATAGGTGTTAACTCTTCCTTAAATGTTTGGTAGTATTCCCCTGGAAAGCCATCGGGCCCTGGACTCTTGTTTTTTGGCAGATTTTTGATTACTAATTCGATTTCCTTACTGGTTATGGGTCTGTTCAAATTTTCTATTTCTTCCTGTTTCAGTTTTGGTAGTGTATATGTTTCTAGGAATTTGTCCATTTCTTCCAGATTGCCCATCTTAATGGCATATAATTGCTCATAATATTCTCTTATTATTGTTTTTATTTCTGTTGTGTTGGTTGTGATTTCTCCTCTTTCGTTCTTGATTTTACTTATTTGGGTCCTCTCCTTTTTCTTCTTGATCAAACTGGCTAGTGGTTTATCAATTTTGTTAATTCTTTCGAAGAACCAGCTTCTGATTTAATTGATTTGTTCCATTATTTTTTTGGTTCCAATAGCATTAATTTCTGCTCTAATCTTTCTCATTTCCTGTCTTCTGCTGGTTTTGGGTTTTATTTGCTGGCTTTTTCCAGCTCCTTAAGGCGTAAGGTTAGGTTGTGTATCTGAGATCTTTCTTCCTTCTTTAGGAAGGCCTGTATTGTTATGTACTTTCCTCTTATGACCACCTTTGCTGCATTCCAGAGGTTTTGGATTGTGGTGCTATCATTTTCATTGACTTACATATACTTTTTAATTTCTTCTTTAACTGCTTGGTTAGCCCATTCATTCTTTAGTAGGATGTTATTCAGTCTCCAAGTATTTGTAACCTTTCCAAATTTTTTCTTGTGGTTGATTTCGAATTTCATAGCACTGTGGTCTGAAAATATGCATGGTATGATCTTGATCTTTTTGTACCTACTTAGGGCTGATTTGTGTCCCAGTATATGGTCTATTCTGGAGAACGTTCCATGTGCGCTGGAGAAGAATGTATATTCTCCTGCTTTAGGATGAAATGTTCTGAATGTATCTGTTAAGTCTATCTGGTCCAATGTGTCATTCAAAACCATTGTTTCCTTGTTGATTTCTTGATTAGATGATCTGTCCATTGCTGTGAGTGGGGTGTTGAAATCTCCTACTATTATGGTATTACTATCAATGAGTTTCTTTATGTCTGTGATTAATTGGTTTATATATTTGGGTGCTCTCGTATTTGGTGCATAAATGTTTACAATTGTTAGGTCTTCTTGGTCTATAGACCCCTGGATTATGATATAATGCCCTTCTGAATCTCGATACAGTCTTTATTTTAAAGTCTAGATTGTCTGATATATGTATGCCTACTCCGGCTTTCTTTTGTTGACCATTAGCATGATAGATGGTTCTCCATCCTCTTATTTTCAATCTGTAGGTGTCTTTAGGTCTAAAGTGGGTTTCTTGTAAACAGCATATAGATAGGTGTTTTCTTATCCACTCTGTCTTCTTATCCATCCTATGTCTTTTGATTGGAGCATTGAGTCCATTGACATTTAGAGTGAGTACTGAAAGATATGAATTTATTGCCATTATGATGCTTGTAGAGTTGGAGTTCCCGTGGTGTTCTCTGGTCCTTTCTAATCATATATATGTCTTTTTTTCTCCCCTCAGAGAGTCCCCCTTAAAATTTCTTGCAGGGCTGGTTTAGTGGTCACAAACTCCTTTAATTTTTGTTTGTCTGGGAAACTTTTTATCTCCCCTTCTATTTTGAATGACAGCCTTGCTTGATAAAGAATTCTTGGCTGCATGTTTTTCTGATTCAGCACACTGAATATATCCCACCACTCTTCTGGCCTGCCAAGTTTTTGTGGATAGGTCTGTGGCAAACCTGATCTGTCTTCCCTTGTAGGTTAGGGACTTTTTTTCCCTTGCTATTTTCATGATTCTCTGCTTGCCTGAGTATTTTGTGAATTGACTATGATATGCCTTCTTGATGGTCATTTTTTGTTGAACCTAATGGGAGTCCTCTGAGCTTCCTGGATTTTGATGTCTGTGTCTTTCCCCAGGTTAGGAAACTTTTCCACTATGATTTGCTCACATAACCCTTCTACCCCTATTTCTCTCTCTTCCTCCTCTGGGACCCCTATGATTCTGATGTTGTTCCTTTTTAATGAGTCACTGATTTCTCTAATTCTTAAATAGTGCTCTTTTGCCTTCATCTCCCTCTTTTTTTTCTGCTTCGTTAAGTTTGTCCTCTATATTGCTGATTCTCTGTTCTGCCTCATCCATCCTTGCTGCCGCTGCATCCGTCCATGATTGCAACTCAGTTATAGCATTTTAAATTTCATTCTGGCTAATTATTACTTCTTTTATGTATGTAGAAAGGGATTCTAATCTATTTTCAACTCCAGCTTGTATTCTTATTATCCTGATTCTAAATTCTGGTTGAGACATCTTGCTTGTGTCTGTGTTGGTTAAATCCCTGGCTGTCGTTTCTTTGTGCTCTTTATTTTGGGGTGAATTCCTTTGTTTTGTCATTTTGAAGGGAGAAAAGGAATTAATGAGGTAAATTAAAAAAAATTAAAATAAAAATTAAACACACACACACACACACACAAATCGAATAGATGATGCTAGATCCTAGGTGTGTTTTGGTCTGGGTGTAGAAAGTGGTTTGACATATTAGAGAAACAAACAAGCAAATGACAAAAAGGAAATCATTTGAGATTTTGAAAAAATGAATACACTAAAGTAGACTAAAATACACAAAAGGAGAGAATATAGTAGAAAAAATTATAGAAACATATTTTTAATAAAAATTAAAAAGAAATCAATTTTTTCATTTTCTGTATTTACGAAAAAGAAAAGAAATGAAAACGAGAAAAAAGATAAAAAAAAGAAAAAAGAAAAGGCAAAAAAAGAAAACGTTTGAAAATTTGAAAAAGTCTACTGTAGTAGACGGAAATAAAATGATGGGAGTAAGTTAGATTTTGAAAAGATTTACATAAAAGCAAAAAATATAGTAATAAAAATTAAATAAAAATATTTTAAAAGAAATTGAAAGTAAAAATGAGTTTTCTCTTTCTGCATTCAAAGAAAAGAAAAGAAAGGAAAAAGAGAAAAAAAGAAAAAGAAAGAAAAAACAGGGAATTGTTTGGTAATTTAAAAGGTGAGTACACTGAAGTAGACTAAAATAAAATGATGGAAGTAAAGTAGAAATTGAAAAAAATACACAAAAGTAAAAAATATAGTAATAAAAATTAAAGACAGATATTTTTAATAAAAATCAAAAATAAAAATGAGTTTTTTCTCTTCCTGTATTCAAGAAAAAGAATTATAAAAGAGAAAAAGGAAAAAGAGAGAAAAAAAAATGAACAGATGAACCTGCTGACAGATTGAAGTAGGGCTGAAATTGCTTCGTTTTCCCCTAGAGGTCAGTCCATGTAGCTCTTTATAGTCCATAATTAAGCCGGCGGTGAGGTTTGTGTTCTTGAAGAGCGAAGTTGGCCCAGCTGGGCAGGGCTCGGTGTAACAGCTCCGCTCTCCACTAGATGGCGCGGCTAGCCTACTGGGGTGGATTCTTGCCTTGCTCTTCGGTGCGCATGCGCGGGAATGGTGAAAAATGGTGCCACCCAGCCACCCAGTCTGTTCTCCCGGATCAGCAATCGCACACCCATGCTCTGTCTTCAGCTCTCGTCCACTCCCTGCTTTCCCATTATCCGTGACCAGGCACCAGGCAGTACCTCTCGCCCAAGTTTTGTCCCAGACGTGGCTGTTTTCCCAGGCCCTTTACTTCAGAAGGACTGAGGCTTGACCTGCTCCGCGACTCTGCGGGAGGGTCTCATTGAGCAATGGCCGAATGAGCAGTGGCAGCATGTCGGCTGTACCCAGGAACGCCTGCTGGACCCTGTTGTTGCCGGTGCCCCGAGACTGCGGCCAGGTGCCAGCCCGCCCTCCAAAAATTCACGAGACAGTGTAGCCTCAGCGTTTCAGGGACCACGGAAAATCACAACACACATCTGGCACCAGGCTTCACCCTCGGCAACCTTCCCCCAGCACCAGAGAATGTGAACGCCTTCCGGGGTCTGCCGGGACCTGGTGGCTTCAACAGTCTCTTCAAGCAGGGGAACTGTCCTTCCAGCAGGGGAACCGCTTTTCCCCGTGTGGCCCGAGACCCTCCCGGACCCCACTCTGCTCCTGGGGATTCGCCCTTCCCACCAGAGCACCGCCAGGTAAGGAGCTGGGGAGTTGAAGCCTTTGCGCTCCCTTTGTTTACAGTCTTAATGGAATTTAAACCCTCTCCTTTCTCCCTTTTTAGTTTAGTCCCTGCGGCTATTTCCAGTTTTCCACTTTCTCTCCAGCTGCTTTTGGGGAGAGGTGCTTTTCCCGTACGCTCCCCCCCTCCCCAGTCTCTGTCCTCTCTCCTCCCACAAAAGGGGTTGCCTACCTTTTGGGGCTTCTTGCTCCCCAAGTTCAGCTCTTCGTGTTGTGTGCCTGCTGAATTCTGTGGTTCAGGTTGTGTGGATTGTTGTGTTAATCCCCCAATCAGTTTTCTAGGTGTGTAGGATGGTTTAGTGTTGGTCTGGCTGCATTTCATGGACGCGAGACACACAAAAAGCTTCCATGCTGTTCCGCCATCTTGGCTCCTCCCCTCTGCCTCACATGTTCTGCACCAACTGGCCAGGTTGTTCTCCACTACCTATGAATCTGTATATATGTTAATATCAGGCCATATCTTTATATACAAAGTGCTCCCAGTTCTGCTAATAGAGTAGATTGTCTCTCACCACTGTCTTTAAGGCCACTCATGAGTATAGGTCTAGTACAGCTGTCCTTCACTTTTAAAAAAAAATTCAGGTTATTTAAATTCTAGTTAGTTAAACCATATGGTAAATTAGTACCAGGTGTAGAATTTAGTGATTCATTACTTGCACATAACACCCACTGCTCATCACCACAAGTGCCCTCCTTAACACCCAACACGCATTTAGACCATCCCCCACTGAACTTCCATAGTTGGGCCTCTTATGGTTTGTTTCCATCTCTTCTTTTTTTCCTTCCCCTATGTTTATCTGTTTTGATTCTAAATTCCATATATGAGTGAAATAACAGGGTATTGCCTTTCTCTGAATGATTAATTTTGCTTAATATATATATGTACATATATATGTATATATGCACACCACATCTTTATCCATTCATCAGTTGATGGGTATTTGGACTCTTTCCATAAGTTGACTAAAGTTGATAATAGTGCTATAAACATCAGGGTGCATGTGCCCCTTCAAATCAATATGTTTGTATCCTTTGTCGCGGCCGGCGCGACAAACACCGAGGTCAGGGTCCTGAGGGTAGGGGAATGCAAGAAAAAAAGAGAGAAGAGAAAGTTTGGGGACAGGAAGGTCCCCTGGGCTGATGGCCCAAGTGACGGCTTTATTGTTGCTGTACACAATCTTTTATAACCAGACTCTTATGGGTTAGGTCATTCTAAGAATAAACAGGTTTCACATAATCACTGCCCACCAAAACATTTAGTTCTGTGTTTCTTGTGCATTTTCTAGACAGGTCACAAGACCTTGTTGATAAGATTGCTAGCAAAACACAATTCCCATGTTTGTTTCTATCTGACTCGGGGTAGAAAAAGGGAGGTAGCATTACTGCCAACACCTGCAGACCACAGGCTTCAGGAATTAACTTTCTCAGCCTTGACAAGGCTTTCGTATGCCCTTGAGAGTGGGGGAATGGGAGGGGGAACGACCGGGTTGGCTTGAGCCAACAGGGAACGTTGCTCGACCCGGTCTCAGCCTGGCACCGGGGCCCGGCCCCCCACAATCCTTTAGATAAATACCTAGTAGTAAAATTGTTGAATCATAAGGTAGTTCTAATTTTAACTTTTTGAGGAACCTCCAAACTGTTTTCCGGAATGGCTGCACAAGTTTGCATTCCCACCAACAGTGGAAGAAAGATCCCCTCTCTCTGCATCCTTGCCCACATCTGTTGTTTCTTGTTTTGTTAATTTTAGCTGTTCTGACAGGTGTGAGGTGGTATCTCATTGTGGTTTTGATTTGCATTTCCCTGGTGAGGAATCATGTTGAGCATCTTTTCATGTGTCTGTTGGCCATGTATATGTCTTCTTTGGAAAGATCTGTTCATGTCTTCTGCCCATTTCTTAACTGGATTATTTATTTTTTTGGGAGTTGAGTTTGATAAGTTCTTTATAGATTTTGGATACTAACCCTTTATCAGATATGTCATTTGCAGATATCTTCTCCCATTCTGTAGGCTGTCTTTTAGTTTAGTTGATTGTTTCCTTCACCATGCAGAAGCTTTTTATTTTCATGTAGTCCCAATATTTCATTTGTGCTTTTGTTTCCCTTGCCTCCAGAGACAGATCAAGTAAAGAGGTTGTTGCTTGTGATCTTCTTTAGTATTTTGTTGGTTTCCTGTGTCAAATTTAGATCTTTATTTCATTTTGATTTTATTTCTGTGTATGGAGTGAGAAAGTGGTCCAGTTTCATTCTTCTGCATGTTGCCATTCAGTTTTCCCAACACCATTTGTTGAAGAGACTGTCCTTTTTCCATCGGATATTCTTTCTTGCTTTGTTTAAGATTAGTTGATCATATAGTTGTGGGTCCATTTCTGGGTTTTCTATTCTGTTCCACTGATCTATGTGTCTGTTTTTGTGCCAGTACAATACTGTCTTGGTGATTATAACTTTATAATATAGCATGAGGTCCAGAATTATGCTGCATCCAACTTTGCTTTTCTCTCTCAAGACTGCTTTGGCTATTCAGGGACTTTGTGGTTCCATATTAATTGTACGATTGTTCTAGCTTTGTGAAAAATGCTGGTGGTATTTTGATAGGGGTTACATTAAATGTGTAGATTACTTTGGGTAGTATAGACATTTTAACAATATTTGTTTTTCTAATCCATGATCATGGAACGTTTTACCATTTCTTTGTGTCATCTTCATTACCTCTCATAAGTGTTCTATTGTTTTCAGAGTACAGATCTTTTACCTCTTTGGTTAGATTCATTCCTAGGTATCATCATTGGTGTATAGAAATGCGACAGATTTCTGTACATTGAGTTTATATCCTGCAACTATGCTGAATTTGTGTGTCAGTTCTAGTAAATTTTTGGTGGAGTATTTCAGTTTCTTTATGTAGGGTATTTTGTCCTTTGCAAATAGTGAAAGTTTGACTTGGTTTTTGCAGATTTGTATGCCTTTGTTTCTTTTTGTTGTCTGGCTATGTTAAATAACAATGAGGAGAGTGGACATCCCTGTCTTGTTCCTCAGTGTAGAGGAAAAGCTCTCAATTTTTCCCCACTGAGGATGATACTATCTCTGAGTCTTTCTTACTTGGCCTTATGGTGTTGAGGTGTGTTCCTTCTATCCCTACTTTGTTGAGGGTTTTTATCAAGAATGGATGCAGTATTTTGTCAAATGGTTTTTTTCGTTCCATCTATTAAGAGGAACATATGGTTGTTATCCTTTCTTTTATGAGTATGATGTATCATGTTGATTGATTTGAAAATATTGAACCATCCCTGAAGCCCACTTGATTGTGGTGAATAATTCTTTTAACGTACTATTGGATTTGATTTGCTAATATATTGTTGAGAATTTTTGCACCCATGTTCTTCAGAAATACTGACCTGTAATTCTCCTTTTTAGTGGGATCTTTGTTTGGTTTTGGAATCAAGGTAACACTGACCTTGTAGAATGAGTTTGGAAGCTTTCTTTCCATTTCTATTTTTTGGAATAGTTCGAAGAGAATAGGTATTAATGCTTCTTTAAATGTCTAATAGAGTTCCCCTGAGAAGTCATCGGGGCCTTCTGTTTGCTGGGAGACTTTTGATTACTGATTTAATTTCTTTGCTGCTTATGGATTTGTTCAAATTTTCTATTTCTTCCTGTTTCAGTTTTGGTAGTTTCTATGTTTCTAGGAATTTATCCATTTCTTCCAGATTGCCCAGTTTGTTTGCACATAATTTTTCATAATTTTCTCTTGTAATTATTTGCATTTCTGTGATGTTGCTTGTGATCTCTCCTCTTTTATTAGTGATTTTATTTATTTGGGTCCTCTCTCTTTTCTTTTTGATAAGTCTGGCTAGGGGTTTATCAACTTTATCAATTCTTTCAAAGAATCAGCTCTTAGTTTTGTTGATCTGTTCTACTGGATTTTTTTTTAACTTTCTATATCATTTATTTATACTCTAATTTTTATTATTTCTCTTCTTCTGCTGGCTTTAGGCTTTATCTGTTATTTCTTTTCTAGCTCCTTTGTAAGGTTAGGGCGTGTATTAAGACTTTTCTTGCTTCCTGAGATAGGTCAGTATTGCCATATATTTTATGCTTAGAAGTGCCTTTGCTGCATCCCAGAGGTTTTGTACTATTGTGTTTTCATTTTTATTTGCTTTTATGTATTTTTTAAAAATTTATTCTTTAATGTCCTGGTTAACACATTCGTTCTTTAGTAGGATGTTCTTTAACCTCCACGTATTTGAGGACTTTCCAAATTTTTTCTTGTGGTTGACTTCAAGTTTCATAGCATTGTGATCTGGAAATATACTTGGTATGATCTCAATTTTTTGTACTTGTTGAGGCCTGATTTGTGACCCAATACGTGATCTACTCTGGAGAATGTTCCGTGAACACACAATAAGAATATGTATTCTCTTGCTTCAGGAGGAAATGTCCTGAATATGTCTTAAGTTCACCTGGTCCAGTGTGTCTTTCAAAGTCATTGTTTCCTTGTTGATTTTCTGCTTAGATGATCTGTCCATTGCTTTAAGTGGGATGTTAAAGTCCCCTACTATTATTGTATTGTTATTAATGAGTTTCTTTATATTTTTATTAATTGATTTACATACTTGGGTGCTTCTAATTTGGGGAAATAAGAATTTATAATTATTAGATGTTCTTGTGGGATAGACCCTTTTATTATGATATAGTTACTTTCTTTATCTTTGGAGGAGAAAAACATCACCTTTTCTCCAGAGCAGAGCATGAATAAAAATACCCCTTGAATAAAAAAGAAGTGAATATAGTAGCTGGAAAAGAAAGCTAATGAATGGTCTCCAATTAGGCTCAGAGTTAACTGGAATTTATTAGTAAGGCCAGGACTTTTACATAACAATCTTAGCCAGGAAGTTGGGTTATAATACTAATTTACATTCAAAATTTTTTGGAATAGTCTTAATATTGAAGATAAATCTTTCACTTCCAAAGATTTTAAAACTGTATAACAACTTTTATTTGATAAAGTATCTTATCATGGCAGTGAATTTAGAGCCACACTAAATGTCAGCTTTAAGTCAGGTAATAACATAGTGAAGATAATAGAAACATCATCCTAATAGGAAGAAAAGATGCACAGTGGCTGCAATTTTAAATATCTTTTTAAAAAGTGGAACCTGCTTCTCTTTCCTCTATGATTTCAAGCTCATAAATAAAAAGGGCAAATGATAGTTTAAAAATATCCCAGAGTGCAGATCTTTCTACCATCTTGAATTTTTAAAGGGGTAGCCATGATGAGGTTATTTATTTTTCCATTGTATAAAAGCAATTAATTAACGTAGATGATCAATTACCAGGTGAGTTTGGGATGAATTATGTGTGACAAATTATACTGTTAAGTAATCTTAATTGAAGACTATTGTGCATCTTGTAAACTTGTATGTAATATCTACGTGGTTACATAAGAGGGTGACATTTATTTCTTTCTTTGCAATTTCTTAGAGTATTGTCTGTGATATGAGTCACATTCTGGTGTAATGCTTATTCAGTAATAAAACTGCTTTCTTTCTCTGCTATTTTGGTGGAGAGGTTTTCCAGGCGGGGAGAAGAATTTCTTTTTAATTGTATTTTCCCAGCATTCATTATGCAATTGTATTTTGTGGTTATATTTCAGCCATCACTTTACTCCTTTACCATGTTTGTACTCTGACAATTTTATCAATATCTCATAGAGTTATTTGGATGTACGCTAGTCATGCTTCTTTTTCTCTCTCTCCCCTCCCTTCTCACTCTCTCTCCTTCCTCTCCCTCTCTCTTATACACACACATGCACACACACACACACACACACACACACACACACACATGTTGACAATGGCTTACACAGCAAAGGTACTTAATTGTCATATATAAAAATGAATATCAAAGAAGGCTCCTCCAGACTTCACTTTAGTATTCGTCAAAGTCTGGACACTAAGCATACTTCTTTGTGCATCTATTGGTTGTAATAATACGCTAATGCTCCACACATCACTTCTTAACAAAATAGGAAGACCAGGAGGTGGGAAGGGTGGGGAGTTGCCTGGGTGGTTCAGTCAGTTAAGTGTCCACCACTTGATTTCCACTCAGGTCATGATCTCACAGTTCATGAGATGGAGCCTCGTGTCAGTCTCTGCGCCAATAGCAAGGATCCTGCTTGGGATTCTCCCTTTCCCCCTCTCTGCTCCTCTCCTACTCATACATACTCTCTATGAAACTAAATAAATAAACTTAAAAAAGAGAAGCCTTATAAAATCATAAATGAAATAGGAAGACAGGAATCAGGGACATATAGAGGCTCTTTACTTTCATAAAGACAGTTATTTTGTAGTAACTAGAACCCAGCAGAATTCACATCAGTTTTAGTGGCTTACCGCCATATAATTTGTCACAAACTGGATCAACTAATACTGGTTGAAATCCAGTAAATTCAGATTATCCCTTAGAATGGGGAGAGACATTTAAGAATCTGCTGCTATTTTGATACTGGAACATATGGCAGGTTTGGTTAATAAGGAAGCATGATGATGTGGTGAGGACTATTTGTCACAGTACTTTGGAAAAACCTTCTTTCCTTCCATTCCCCAACAATCCCCATTCATAGTTCTCTTAAATCTTTTGGCTCTTTCTGCCTACTTTTCTTAGGGACTGCAAATGTTCTTCCAGTCCTTTTATCTTTTTATGTATCATAGGCTCCATTTCATCCATATACTGATGGTCCCTGAAAATCTATCATGTGCCTAGATCTTTTTCTTGAGACCCAGATCTTTATGCTCAACTGCTTACCAAACAGGTCCCACTGTGCTTTAGCAACATATTCATTTCCAATACTTCATAATAGACCCAAACTCTTTGGCCTAACAATATGGGTAACTGATAATCCGACTTTTCACCACCTCTCCAGCCACTTCTCCAACAACCGCCTCCTACTTTCATCCATTCACACTCAATTCCTTGTTCCCTAAGCAAACTTGGCAAATTGTTTCTAATCTCTGAACTTTGAATAAGCTCCACTTGATAGTAAAGGGCTTTTATCAGACTAAGCCTGATTGATCTTTCAGCAGTTAAAGTGTGTCTTCTCCCTTCCCTCATTCCTACAGCTTCAGGAAAGTTCCCACGTTTTGTTCTACACAGCTGATGTGTGTTTCTTTTGTGCTTTCCTAATATTGTATTCTTTAAATGTTTTTTTTTTTTTTTTAGTTTATATCACAGTATGTTGCAATTTTCTTATTTGTCTCCTCCATTAGGCAGTAAGATTCAAATGATGTAATCAAACCATTAATCTCTCAGAACCCATTTTAGCCTTAGCATTTAATAACATCATTTGAATTTAAGAGGGTAGTACACAAATGTTTGCAATTTCCTCGTCCAAGTGATATAAGTAATATGTGTACGTTTTTGAATAAGATATTGCATAATACCTGTTTTGATTTGCATTAATACACATTAAGCCCAAAACAAATTTAATTTGAATTAAAGTCATTTTAATGGTATATTAATTTCTATAGTATGACAGAGGTGTAAGTAATATAAAATTGGTATTTACGAGGAGTTAGAACTCCTGATGAGTAGCTTAGATGACTGGACAGTAGCAAGTGAGGCCGATTATGAAAGTGAATATGACTTATCTAAGATCAAGTAAAGGATTCATCTGTTTGTCACAGAGCAAGGCAAGTGGAGCCCTTTCTCCAGGCAAATACTTAATAAAAGACATACAAATGAGCTGATCCAATTTGTGTTCTGCATGCAACCATAAAGTGTGTAGGGAGATGCTATAAAACATCAACATTAATGAGAAGCCCCAAAAGTTGTCTTCTCAATAAGAACGGACAAAATGTAAATTCTACCTCTAGCATCATGAAGTAAGAAAAAGTTTTCTGAAGTCCATGACTCATAAAGGACACGGCAGGGGGGAGTATTAGTCTGCCAGTTGTTAGTTTCCCCCTCTGTAAGAATGTTGCATTCCAGAGACAGTGACTTTATGTTCTGTAACCTTAGACTTCATCAAATAATAATGATAAGGACAATAATTGAAAGAGGACTCCAACTGCCTCCACTTTGACCTCAGTCTGTGCTTTTTAGTTGATTAAATTCTTTCCAGCTCATCTCTTAACTGGGGCAAGAGACCCTGCGGGCAAAGCATCCCCAGAGGGGAATGGAAACTACCCCCCTCAAACAATAGGACTGCCTGATGACAGCAAGATCACACATGACTGACTTCAAGGTAATGATTGACTTGATCTTTACTGCTCATTGGCCAATACCCACCGACTTTTGGCCCTCATTTTCCTCATATAAAGCAGCTTTTTGGGGACAGTCTTTGAGACCTGGTCCATTGTCTTCTTGGTTTTGGCCTCGCTGAAATAAGTTCCTGTCTTGTTTCACCATGACTCATCTCTCTGCCTTTGGATTTTGTCAGTGGCAAGTGCCCGAACCTGGTATGTTTGGGACACTGGAGCCAGGTGCTCTTGCACCCGTGCGTCCCAGTTTACACGATAATGGGTTTCAATATAAAACATAATTTAGAAGTCATAATGAAATACTGATTCCAGGGAAGTTAGTAGTTTGATCATTATTCCAGCAACTAAATCTGTGTTTAAAGTATTACTTTTCTTTTTGTATTTCATTTTTAAACATTTTCTCCTTGATGTGAGTTGTCTTTTCCAAAGTGACTAGATCATTCAAGGCAAAGGAACAATCAAAGCTAGCTTTGCTTCAGGCTATTTGCAGTTGATGTCACTTGAATTTAAACCACAAAGGCATTTCAAAGAGAAAACATTTTCATCTTCTAATATGTGACCCAGGAGATAAAAAATCAGGGCATCCCCAGGGAAACACCTTTCAGTTATGTCAACTTGACAAGTTGCATCTGCTTTTCAAATGAAGAAAAAGATATGGATATGACAGTCTAAACACCATGTTTTCTTAAACTTTTTGCCTTCAACGCTGCATAAATGAAACATCCCGCTCTTCAAAAGCCTATTAAAGGCTATTAGCTCTCTCGCTATCACTTGGCAAGGTGAAAATGAAAGGCTTTATGACTTCTGTGGCTAAGATTCAAGTTCAGTTCCCAGTTACGTAATGCAAAAACTATTTTAAGAATGGTCTCTGTTCTCATTGATTCACATCTGCCTTCTGCTCTGAACAACAGGAATAATCAGCAAGACCTGTATGTTTATGGAAAAAAAAAAAAAGAAAAGTTAACTAAAAACTACGGCTCCAACTTCAAGCCAAACCTTACGTATTTACCAAGTCCCACTTCCCTTTTTCTTGGCATGCAACTCTGTATACAAAGGCAGTTATGAAAATACCATACTTTATTTTTTTTTTTGGAAACATTTATTTTGAAGTTTCCTCAAATACATTTTCTGGTAATTATCCTTTTCTTATGTAACCTAAAACATTTATGTAATCATTCTATCACTTTGCTTTAAAAAAAAATGGAATAACTAACATATGCCTCGGAAACACATAAAGAAAATGGAATAAAGGAGTGGGATAAGATCTAGGACTTACTTTGGAGAAGACACCATTCTGGTGGGGGTGGGCAAATGCAAACACAAGTCAGAGAAAATTGATTGAGGGATCCATTTCTGGAGAAGTTAACGAAGGGTTTATATAGGACACAATATTTTTGGTAGGAGCATATATATGTATATATACACATACCTACATGTATATATGTATATACATGATACTGAAAGTGTTGGGACAAGCTTTAGTAACCGTGGGATCTATCTATCTGTATATATCTATCTGTAATTCCTCTATCTATATCTATCTATCTATCTATCTATAGTCATGGGACTATACCTAAGTCATGGGACAATCTTTAGTAACCATGGGATATATAGATAGATATAGATATAGGAATTACAGATAAATATATAGATAGATAGATATAGATATAGATATATAGATATAGATATATAGATATATCTATCCCATGGTTACTAAAGCTTTTCCCATGACTTAGATATAGTCCCATGACTAGATATAGATATAGATAGATAGATAGATAGACATAGAGGAATTAGATAAATATATAGAGAGATATATCTATAGATATATCTATATACTATATCTATAGATCTATAGATCTATAGATAGATCTATATATCTATCCCATGGTTACTGAAGCTTGTCCCATGGCTTAGATATAGTCCCATGACTAGATATAGATATAGATATAGATATAGATATAGATATAGATATATAGATAGAGGAATTACAGATAAATATATATATCTATAGATCTATATACTATATCTATAGATCGATAGATATATCTATATATCTATCCCATGGTTACTAAAGCTTGTCCCATGACTTTCAGTATCATGTAAATGCTAAAGACCCTAAAACTATAGCACCAGTCCAGACCACTCTCTGAATTTCCAGGTTCATATATTTGACTAGCTATTCAGCATTTCTACTAGAATGGAGAATACACAATCTCAAATTAACATGCTTCAGTTTGCACTGTTGGCCTTTTCATACTCCAACCACCCCTTCAAAATCTACTTTTATTGCAGTCTTCCCTCTTTTATAAGAACAGTCACATAAAAACATGTACAAAGAACCTCTGTCATTCTATTGGTATGGACCCAAAGTCTTAAATTTTCCTCAACTCCTGTTTCTCCCACATCATGTGTTCAACGCAACAGGAAACCCAATGAGCTCTATCTTCAAAACATACCCACAATATGACCAGTTTTTGTCACCACCACTGTTTCTAACCTGTCAACAGCATGCTTATCAGTTTTCCTTCCTCTGATTCTGCCAATTCCATGTTCAATCCAGGAGCCATGGTCAACTTTTTCAAACACACATGACAATAGGTAGCTCTTAGGCTCTGTAATTCCCCATCTCACTAAGAAAACACATGTACCATTACTTGTAGACCAATAGCATGGTCTTTATAAACCAAAGTTTGTATTTGATTTTATATATACATGTATTTTCTTCATTTCAACATTTCTTCCCTTCAAATATTGATGACTAGTCAGTACAAACCTCAGACCACTACACAATCTTCTACAATCAGAAAGGAATTAATTATTACGATAAATAATATTTTGAAATAAGGAAAGGCTTCTGATGAGTTCTGTCATATTCAGAAAACTCACTTGGAATCTTATTCTCCCAGTATTTGAACCCCCTCAAGTTTCTCTTCAGGTGGTCACTTTCCCCCTAATCTTCCCCCCTCACCCTCCATAAAATTCCCCTCAGGATATGTTCTGATAAGGGAATATGTAGTGGAATATACAAAGCTTTGAAATTTTACTTTCTCCTTCTTATTTAAAAAATGTTTTTTTTTTAATATTTATTTATTTCTGAGAGAGAGAGAGACAGAGCATGAGCAGGGGCGGGGCAGAGAGAGAGAGGCACAGTTAGAATCTGAAGCAGTCTCCAGGCTCTGAACTGTCAGCACAGAGCCCAAAGCGGGGCTGGAACTCATGAACCCTGAGGTAAGACCTGAGCAGAAGTCGGACACTTAACTGGCTGAGCCACCCTGGAGCCCCACCCCCTTCTTATTTTTTAACATCAGCAAGCAAGACAAGGACATTTTAATACTCATATATTTCATAATTTATTTATGAGAAAAGGAATACTTGTGCAGCTACTCCTTTAAATAGCCAGGAATTATTTTGATCCTAATGTTTAAAATTCATATTCAAATATGAAGAACACCTAATCCATTCTAAAATGTAAATGTATTTCCAATAACTTTATATAGGAACACAAAAAATCATTATGACGTGGAAGTGTAATTTAAACAACCAAAATAGTAGAGCCAAGTGATGAATATGATCACTTACATATATTAAACAGTCAATACATGAATGGCACTGATTTAAGTATTGATATGTATTATCTTATTTGATTGCCACAAAAATTATTAGAGCTGATTAGACCCAGTTTTCCGATTCTGCGAACAATGATCCATTATGCAATCAACTTAAAAAGCTATAATTCCCAATGATAAATTCGTGTCCTTGGGCAACTTATGAAATGACTCTGTCCCTTCATTTCCCTGTCACATGTCACCACTGCTACTACACTATTATGAGGGGAATAGATGAGTTAGTAGATGGGATGTCTTAGTATTTATAGATTGACAATGTAAGGGGAAAGAAAGTGTTAAGGAAAAACAAAAGAAGGAAAAGAAAACATCTTCTTTTCAGATCCATTCAACAGCAGATGTTTTTAAATTTTAACTTCTACATGCATATATTTATAAGGTAGGAAGGTAGGTAGGTATACTGAAAATTAAACACCTTAATTAGAAATGCTAGAAAGGTAAATTAGATTGTTTTCCTTAATCAAAGAATTGCTATACATTTTAATTTGTGAGGAGGAATACATCAAGAAACTTGTTTTTGGTCATTATGTAGGGAAATTTAAAAAAAAAGAAAAGGCAAGAGTAATCACTTAGCTTCGACAAGCAGTTTTAAAAGTATTTCATTTAAAGATCAACATTTACATATCTATTTTGAACAGGTGCATCTCTGATTAACATTATACAAAGAAAAAGCTTGGTAATTAATAAAAATACGATCTTTATTAACAATTTTTTTTCTTTTACTTCAGGTCAGGCTTTTGCAAGTGTTGGCAGATTAGTGTTTAGTCAAGATTTAATGCCACTGTCAATCTGGATTCTTCAGCTAGAAAAGGCAAATCTGATTTACATTAACCTGAACACCTTAATAACTAATTAAAATCTCAGCCTCTGGCCAAGTTCTGAGACATTTATTTTATTTAACTCAACAACAAAATATTGTTAGTCACTTTCTTTTGAGAAAGGTGGCTCTAATTTATTGGCACTATTAGGGCATTTTATAATCTGCAACCTAATCAGCCTTAACAAAAGATTTTGTTCTCGGCATGACTCAAGTATTTTGCTCAATGACTTACTGAGAAATACGACCTTCCATTGCATTTCTTCCCTAATTTACTGCTGTGACTGTATCTGTACATATTTTTTCAGTTCATACGTTTCAGATTGAAAAACATAAAATAAAGATGCATATGTATTGTAACATAAATCCTCAAAATTTGCTCACGTAGATTATATAACTAAGTAGATTATAGGTTAGCATTATTTCTAAATTGAAATGGATTAAAGGATATGTGAAGTCACTTCATTCCACTATTTATAATTCTTATTAGACATATGAATTGAGCCTATGACTGAGAACATGAGGGCTTTATAAAGGACATAGGTCAAGTGTGGAATAATTTTCTTAAATTTCAATTATAAGACTCAAGAGAAAGATGGAAAATTTGTTAACCAAGTTGATTGGATTTCTACTGGATTTGGGAGGTATATAGTCCCTATGACAATATTAAAGTACTTAATGATCACTCATTGTGACATTTTAATTTATAAGTTAGGTGGCTACTCGAAGTTCCTTATTCATATATTCACATCATTCTACTTTTTTAGGCAATTTTCTTGGAATGGCATACACCAAAGGGAGATACAGGGAGCATCAAGTCTCACATGAAATCATCAACGCAGAATTTTCCCAATTTCAAACTATAATTGTGTTGAGAGCTAGATACAGGAAGAGAATTTATAACAGGGAGAGAATTTATATTTGTTGTATTGTCATATTTACTAAAGTTTCCTCTAAAGAAGTGAATATTTTAAGAGAGATTTTAGGAATCCCATTTGAGGGTAACTGACTAAAGGTAAATATTTGGGAAAAATGAAAACAAGAGTCAAGGATGAGTTCTAGGTTGTTGGCTTCAAAAGTAAGATAGATGTCAACATCACTCACTGAAAAAGAAAATATCAGAAATTGACCACATTTGTAGAAGACTGTAAGTTTAGATTCGATTAAGCATTGCATAAAGTATTCTATAAATAAGAATGAGGTGAAGCCCAGAAATATATGGATCTGAAGTTCACTGGGTTTCTGATTTTAAGAATCCTACTGGAGATTCATCTGAATATGTGATAATTGAATGTTTGAGTACAGAGGAAATTCTGTGGGAGAGAAGATAACTTGACAAGATAGTAGGGTCTAGGACAAGTATTGAAGAACTTCAATGGGGAAAGAGAAAAAGTATGGAGAAGTAGTAGAAACAAACAAACAAACAAATTGTTTGAATTACAAAAGTCCAAGAGAGAAAAGGTTTCAAGAAGGTGTAATTACAAGTGCTAAATGCTGATGAGAGGGCCAGGAAAATAGGAACCCATGTTTGTTGTTGATGGTGATGATGTATGACATGGTTTTGGTGGAATAGCCGTAGAGAGAATCTTTCCAGCAGGATGAAGTCAAAGCTAATTTGGAGAGTAGCAAATGAGAAGGGAGAAAATGAACACAATAGGCTTAAAAACACTTTCAATAAGTTTGATGATGGACATATAACCAAGTAATATATGGAGCAGTATCTTGGAAAGGAAAATAGGGTCCTAGAAATTCCTTTGCTTCTTTTGTTATTTATTTTTGGGGGAGTGCAACCAGGGAAGGGGCAGAAAGAGGGAGACAGAGGATCTGAAGTGGGCTCTCTGCTCAAGGTCTGACAGTAGGGAGCCCGATGTGGAGCTCCAATTCACCAACTGGGAGATCATGACTTGAGGCTAAGTAGAACGCTCAATGAACTGAGCCACCCAGGAGTCCCAAAATTGCTTTCTTTTTAATGGATGAAATTGTTTTTTAAATTTGATGGAAATAAGAAAAGTTAAGTTGACCCAAAGGAAAAAAGGTATATTTGAGAATGTAAATTTGAGATTGAAATACAGATGAAATAATCTGTATTTAAGGCATATGAGAGATAGGTGCCCTGTTGTAACAAAGGTAAGGGTAGTTAAAAATGTTTGGCTTTAAGCTTAGTAATTGAAATATGTAGCTATCAAAATATTAAGTTGCTGAATTTTCTGAAATATTTGTTGAGTGAATATGTGTTTCATGGTGGTGGTAGAAAGGGGGGGATTATAATAATATTTGAGGAGAGTGGAGAAGAATTAATATTGTCATGGTAAGGAGTGGAAGAAAGAATAGATCAAAGAAACACTTTGGGATTCTTGGGGAGTCCCTGATTGATTTTCCCTCTTTTTTCTAATGTTTATTTATTTATTTTGAACAAAAGAGAGAGGGAGGGAGAGGTGGAGAGAGAAGGGAGGAGAGAATATCTAAAGCGATCTCCATTCTCAGTGTGGAACCCACATGAGGACATGGGGCTTGATCTCACCACCGGAGACCATGACCTGAGCTGAAATCAAGAATTGGATGCTTAACTGATTGAGCCACCTAGGCGCCCCTCTTAATGATCTCTTTTAGATTTATCATCAAATGTGGCAATCAATGCAACATACAATATGATATCACAAAGTCAGAAGCACTGTGAAGTAATAAAGTAGTATAAAAGATATAGAGAGTAGTGAAAGACAAAGATGAGATTTTTTTCAGGATCATAGTTGTTTAGAATTTAGAACTTATCTTTTATTGTAAAATTTTGATATTTAAAAATACATATCTATATCTAAATTGAGTTTTAATTAACATGAACATGTAATAGCATCTATTGTTGAGTCAAATAATGCGACTATAATTATATTTCTTTTAATTAAAAATGTTCCTTTAGTTTTTTTGTTTATTTTTTTATATTTTTATTTTTTTTAATTGATATTTGCTCTGTATTTCCATTTGCTTTGGTGTATTGAAACCTATAGCTACTTTTTCCATTCCTCCACTACGTCTCTACATCTTTCCTTAATTCTGCTTTCTAAATGGCCAAACATAATTTTTATCTGTTTCAATGAGGCAACCTTCTCAGAGCCTTCCCCCAACTTAATCTAATCAGAACTTTGAATGCAGTGACTTTTTTTTTTTTTTTAAATTTTTTTTTCAACGTTTTTTATTTATTTTTGGGACAGAGAGAGACATAGCATGAACGGGGGAGGGGCAGAGAGAGAGGGAGACACAGAATCAGAAACAGGCTCCAGGCTCTGAGCCATCAGCCCAGAGCCTGACGCGGGGCTCGAACTCATGGACCGTGAGATCGTGACCTGGCTGAAGTCGGACGCTTAACCGACTGCGCCACCCAGGCGCCCCAATGCAGTGACTTTTGATACATTTCATGATCTACTAACTTTCTTCTTGGCTGGATCCCTACTTTGTGGATTCCATGCTTTTCTTTCTTCTCTTTCTTTCTTTCTTTCTTTCTTTTTCTTTTTCTTTTTCTTACTCCCTTATTTTGTTGAAGTATTCACTAGTTAATTATATATGAATTATGTATCGTGTTGGGGTATGAGTAACTTCATCAGAAAAGATGTTTATAGGAAAAACAATTTAGATCTGCCATGCTGAAGCTACTAAAACAATCAGCGGAATATTCAGTTGATTCAGGAGCTTTATTCTTTTTTTTTTTTAATATGAAATTTATTGTCAAATTGGTTTCCATACAACACCCAGTGCTCATCCCAACAGGTGCCCTCCTCAATGCCCATCACCCACTTTCGCCTCCCTCCCACCCCCCATCAACCCTCAGTTTGTTCTCAGGTTTTAAGAGTCTCTTATGGTTTGGCTCCCTCCCTCTCTAATTTTTTTTTCCTTCCCTTCCCCCACGGTCTTCTGTTAAGTTTCTCAGGATCCACATAAGAGTGAAAACATATGGTATCTGTCTTTCTCTGGATGACTTATTTCACTTAGCATAACACTCTCCAGTTCCATCCATGTTGCTACAAAAGGCCATATTTCATTCTTTCTCATTGCCAAGTAGTACTCCATTGTGTATATAAACCACAATTTCTTTATCCATTCATCATTTGATGGACATTTAGGCTCTTTCCATAATTTGGCTATTGTTGAAAGTGCTGCTATAAACATTGGGGTACAAGTGCCCCTATGCATCAGCACTCATGTATCCCTTGGGTAAATTCCTAGCAGTGCTATTGCTGGGTCATAGGGTAGTATATTTTTAATTTTTGAGGAACCTCCACACTGTTTTCCAGAGTGGCTGTACCAGTTTGCATTCCCGCCAACAATGCAAGAGGATTCCTGTTTCTCCACATCCTCTCCAGCATCTTTATTCTTTTTTTTTTTTTGTTTTTTAATTTTTTTAACGTTATTTATTTTTGAGACAGAGAGAGACAGAGCATGAACAGGGGAGGAGCAGAGAGAGAGGGAGACACAGAATCTGAAACAGGCTCCAGGCTCTGAGCTGTCAGCACAGAGCCCGATGCGGAGCTCGAACTCATGGACCGTGAGATCATGACCTGAGCCAAAGTCGGACGCTTAACCGACCAAACCACCCAGGCGCCCCGCCAGCATCTTTATTCTTGATGCTACCTCAACAGAGAGGACGTGTGTGTGTGTGTGTGTGTGTGTGTGTGTGTGTGTTAACCTTGTAATATAGTTCTATTCCTGGACTCTCTGATGTGTTCCATTGATCTATTATCAAACTTCACTTAAATTTCACAGTCTTTGTAATGTCTTAAAACATACTGTAAGCCTTCTATATGTGCACTTCCTTTAAAAGATTGTTATGCTGTTACTGCTCTTGTGTATTCCACATACATCTTAGAATCAGCTTGTCAACTTATACAAGGAAAAAGCCTTCTGAGGTTATGTTTGAAATTGTACTAAGTCTTTAGGTCAAGTTGGGGAATTTAAAGAAAAAGAAATATTTCCAGGTTAAAACTTAAGGAATGTTTAACATTTGCCTAGGTATATTTCAGAATTTCCATGGAAAGTCTATAAAAATATCTTACTTGTCCATTTTTGAACTAGAATTTCTATAGCAGTTAAGTATGTATTTCCTATCATTGTAAGTTGGGTGTGAATGGGGCAGATAATTTGTCTTTTTAATCTCACAGATCTAATATTGGAGAATGTATTTAAGGAAGTTAGCAGGGTATCCTCATCCAATCTGACACCCAATAATTCATGCCTCCCCAATCTGAAAAATATATTCATTCCCTCCCTCTTTGATTATAGTTAAATTTTGAAATTACGGTTTACTGCCTCATAAAAACATTATTGACTCAAAAGCTGTAACTCTACAGAAAGTATGTGTAGACTACAGGACCAAAGAAGAGCTTGGTTTTATCCTATTTAAATCAATCTCTTGAGCAATCAATGATATAGCTGCCCCCCCTCTCTAATTTGAAGATGAATATTGAAAAACTTACTTATAATTTGCTTTTTAAAATGAGTATTTTCAGGGGCGCCTGGGTGGCGCAGTCGGTTAAGCGTCCGACTTCAGCCAGGTCACGATCTCGCGGTCCGTGAGTTCGAGCCCCGCGTCAGGCTCTGGGCTGATGGCTCGGAGCCTGGAGCCTGTTTCTGATTCTGTGTCTCCCTCTCTCTCTGCCCCTCCCCGGTTCATGCTCTGTCTCTCTCTGTCCCAAAAATAAATAAAAAAAAGTTGAAAAAAAAAAAAAATTTAAAAAAAAATGAGTATTTTCAGGCCACCTGGGTGACACAGTTAAGCATCCCACTCTTGATTTTGGCTCAAGTCATGATCTCATGGTTCATGAGATAGAGCCCTGTGTCTGGATCCATGATGTCAGCACAGAGCCTACTTGGGATTCTCCCTCTCCCTCTCTCTTTGCCCCTCCCCTACTCATACACGCACTCTTTCTCTCTCTCAAAATAAATAAATAAACGTTTATAAAATAAATTAGTAAAATGAGTATATTCTATGGATGTTTTGCTATTTTATGATACCTACATTTTGACCAATTTTTATGAAGATTATGCTATTCTCTATTATGTCATTCAAATTTTGTAATTGCATTTTCTTACTAATATGAATAGAGCTTAGGAATGGAATTATATACCTTAAATAAATGCCATTAAAACAACTTTTTAAAATGTTTTATTATTTATTTTTGAGAGTGAGAGAGACAGAGCACAAGCAGGGGAGGGGCAAAGAGAGAGGGAGACACAGACTCTGAAGCAGGCTCCAGGCTCTGAGCTGTCAGCACAGAACCTGATGTGGGGCTCAAACTCGTGAAACAAGAGATCATGACTTGAGCCTTAGTTGGCCACTTAACTGACTGGGCCACCCAGGTGCCCCATCAAAACCATTTTTTGTGTAAATGCTAAGAGACTAGAACAAAGAGCCTCATAATAGTAGATGTTGTTATTCCCTGATAGTCACACTTATAGTTTTTGTCTATTTATCTTTAATTTCACAGAATATAATAATTTTAAAAATATATATTACAATTAAATAATAAATAAAACTATTAATGAATAAATGAAAAGAATACTTAAGAGAAACATAGTATAGTTTCATAATACCTTTATTAAATTGGAGAGCAAATATGTAAATGAATCACAAAGGCATATTTAATATATTAGGATGACTGATTTTTATTTCAAAATAATTAAACTTATTCTCAAAAAAATGTAAATTAAAATATGCCTTTGATATTAGAATTTTTTCTTTGCAAAATTAAATTGATATTGAGAAAATTGATCTTGTTTATATTAATGGAACAATATTGGGTTTTCAAATATTCATGCTAAAGAAACTGAAAATGAGGAATTTATTTGACTATTAATTTGCCTAAGGATAAATTCTTGATTTTCCTTTATTATAAAAAAATCTGTTGTCTATTTATCTTTAGAGTTCCAAAACCAATTTTAAAATTAAGTTTAAGTTTTTATGCTCCAGGCTGGTAAAAAGCAATGAAAAACTCTGCTGTTTTTTAAGGAAAGATTTAAGAGTTTGGAAGCTGCAGGCCACTAAAAATGCATCATTTAAATATTTTGAAGACTCTCAGTTAACATAGCTCTAATACCACATGAATTTCTCTTTAGAACTTAGCAGTTGTTGGAATATATGAGTAGCAAAAAATCAACACAAGGGAAATAACTTTAATGGAAAAAAGAAATCTTCCTCCCTAAGGTTTAGAGAAATATATACTATTCGTTCCCTAGGCCTTCATATGGCAAATTCCTTCTGAAATGAAAGAAAGTTCCAGGTCTTTCTTATAATACTACACACAGGACAAAACAATTTAAACATTTTGAATCCGAAAGTGAACTTAGTACACTGAAGTCTCCACTTTAATACACAAAGCCATAGATGACATTACTTTGATTTACTGATTATTTCTTATATTGTGCTTTTGTCCGTGTCTACGTGTTCATATCTGTGACTCAGTCATACCAAACGCATTTTCTTCTTAGTATAGTCCTTATTAGTTCTCCCCACTATGCCTTTGAAAATGAAGAGTTATCTTGTTTCCACTTTTTCCCAGTAAGATTTCAAAATTTTAATGTGGGTTACATGGATAAAGGTAAGTCCATGATATATGAAGCTTTATGTATATGAATACAAGTGTTTCTCTCAAGAAAGTTTTCTCAAGCTTCTTTAGTTGTTAAAGAGGCTCAAAAACACAACATCCATATCAATAACTTGTATTTGTTTTTCAGCTCCAATTTCTGTACCATGAATATGAAACACTTTTTGGATGGATACAAATATGCAATCTTCACCATATAATTCCCAGATCCCCACTTTCTTATGTTACATGGTTGTGTAGTTTCACATAAGACATGGAAATACTTAATAAGTATTTCCATGAATAAACAAAAACCCATGAGATGATTTTACAGATTTGAAGGTTGAAGCACAAAGAGGTTAACTCAATTGCTCAAGGTCACTTAGCCAGCATGTGTGTGTTGAGAGACGCACCTCTAGTCTGTCTGATAGCATCTCCAGGTGGGAGTATTTAACATCTCTAAACTAGTAAAGGGCATACCTGGGACTACATAACGATTATATATTACAATTTACATTGATATGCTGGCAGCACATGTCTGCAAAGTTGTAAATACTCCTACGAAGGCTGATTTGCAGCTTCAAAAGTGATGTCAGGGGATACGGATTTCAGAAGAAATGAACATGATCGGTTCACTTCTGCTGGAAATGGCTGACTCTGCACGTCAATGGGGGCTTCTTAATTATCACCAATAGAGTGGTATATCCTTATTCTCCAATGGATTAGTTCTTTATTTAGTCCAAAGTAGTTATGTCTTACTTGGGTGAAAGTATGAAGCGGGTAAATGTTGATATCTGTTTCTCAGATTTCAAGCAAGAACAAATAGTAAGGCATGTGAGAACACTTTGCCTTTATTATTATTTTTAATGTTTATTTTTGAGAGAGAGAGAGAGGGAGGGAGAATGCATGCAGGTGGGGGAGGGACATAGAGCGAGGAAGACACAGAATGCAAAGCAGGCTCCTGGTTCCAGTCTGTCAGCACAGAGCCTGATGTGGGGCTTGACCGTGAGATCATGACCTGAGCCAAAGTTGGACACTTAACCAACTGAGCCACCATGATGCCCCGAGAACACTTTGTCTTTAAATGTGAGGTTTTTGTGTGTGGTGAGGAGGCTTAATTCTAAAGATGCCCCAAGATTCTTAACTCTTAGGTATTCAATCACACACAACTCTACATACAGCCACTGTGAAGGGACTTTGAAGATGAAAAGATGGGATTAACTTTCCTAATTAGATGACATTAGAAAAGGAAGACTTTCCTGGATTATCTGGATGGGCCCAAAGACGACCCAGGGGCCCATAAAAGCCCTCTCTCAAAATAAACTCTCTCTCAAAAATAAACTAATTTTCTGTTTAAGGAAAAACAGAAAAGTCAGCCAGAGCCATAGAAAGCATAAGATGGAACGGATAGGTCACTGATGCTGTTGAATGTCAACCAGCCATGGCTAAGAATGCAGGTGGCATCTAGAAGTTAAGAATGATTCCTTTCCAAAGGCTAACAAAGAAATGGGGACCTGCATCCAACAATCCCTCAAACTGAATTTCTGCCAGCTGCTTCAGTGAAACTAGAAGTGGATTGCCCTCCCCTCCAGAGACCCCAAATAAGTGCCCAGCATGGCTGACACCAGATTTCTGACCCACACAACTGTGGGAAAATAAATAGATGTTATTTTAAACTGCTGCATATAGGGTAATCAGTTGCAGCAAGAATAGAAAACTAAAACAACGAGTATGGAGAGAAACGTTTTGGTACGATACCTCTGAAAGTGGTTTCAAGCATGAGAAAGAAACTTGCCATCCAGATGAGGTTTGTGGAGGCTGGCGGTCCATGGCTCCAAATGCAGCACATAAAACCATAGTTCCTTTTCTCCTACGTGGTAGCCGTCACGAGTCATTTACACATAAGGGCAAAGACAAATGTTCTGGCCCTTATAAAAACAAATCTTTTGCTTTTGTCAACTTAGCAGATGCAAATCTTCACCAACTCATTTTATGTTTTAGAAAAAAAAAAAATCTTTAAACTCCGATTGCAATCTTCCTTTGCAAATTAAACTTAACTTTCGACCTGACTTATTTAAGGAATGGCTGTTAAGTTTTGTGTTGAGTCCCCTGTGCATAGACTACAGCTAAATAAATAAAGGAAAACAAAAAATACAGCTATGTGGACAATCAGGAAACTTGGGGACAATTGTCTTAAAATGTGGGGTGGGGAAGGTGTATTTATTTTCATCTGATGTTTTTAAATGTTATGTTTAGTTCATTTTTAAATTATTAGTTCAAGTGTTGTGTTTGGATGCAGATAAATTTCATTTTATTTTATTTATTTTTTAATATAATTTATTGTCAAATTGGCTAACATACAGTGTATACAGTATGCTCTTGGTTTTGGGGGTAGATTCCCATGGTTCATCACTTACATACGATACCCAGTGCTCATCCCAACAAGTGCCCTCCAATGCCCATCACCCATTTTCCCCTATATCCCACCCCCCCCCCATCAACCCTCAGCTTGTTCTCTGTATTTAAGAGTCTCTTAAGTTTAGCCTCCCTCCCTGACTGACTTATTTCACTTAGCGCAATACCTTCCAGTTCCATCCATGTTGCTGCAAATGGCATGATTTCATTTTTTCTCATTGTCAAGTAGTATTCCATTGTATATATAAACCACATCTTCTTTATCCATTCATCAGTTGGTGGACATTTGGGCTGTTTCCATAATTTTGCTACTGGGGAAAGCACTGCTATAAACATCAGGGTACATGTGCCCCTATGACTCAGCACTCCTGTATGCTTTGGATAAAGTCCTAGTAGTGCTATTGCTGGGTCACAGGGTAGTTCTATTTTTAATTTTTTGAGGAACCTCCACACTGTTTTCCAGAGTGTCTGCACTAGTTTGCATACTCACCAACAGTGCAAGAGGGTTCCTGTTTCTCCATATCCTCTCCAGCATCTGTTGTTTCCTGAGTTGTTCATTTTAGCCACTCTGACCAGTGTGAGGTGGTATCCCCGTGTGGCTTTGATTTGAGTTTCCCCGACGATGAGTGACATTGAGCATCTTTTCATGTGTCTCTTGGCCATCTGGATGTCTTCTTTGGAAAAGTGTCTATTCATGTCTTCTGCCCATTTCTTCACTGGATTATTTCTTTTTTGGGTGTTGAGTTTGGTAAGTCCTTTATGGATTTTGGATACTAACCCTTTATCCAATATGTCATTTGCAAATATCTTTTCCCATTCTATTGGTTGACTTTTAGTTTTGTTGATTGTTTCCTTTGCAGTGCAAAAGCTTTTGTTTATGGGAAGACACATACTGATTTCAAATTTTTAAAAGACAAGATCTTCTATTCCTCATGTATTTATCACCTACTTTACACCTGCAATTGCTTGGTGGGGAACAGAACTTTTATATTACAATTAGGGTTGTTAAAATGGAAATATAACCGAGGAAAGATTGCACACTAAAGTATAAACCAATTTTTTTTGTAAAAATAAATTCATGAAGTGGATTAGAGACAGCCGACCATAAAAGAGGAATATCAGATATTTCTATTAAGTAATATTTTAGCACCTTGGAAGATTTACACATAAATCTACTTTGACTAGCAGAGAAACAAGTTGTTACTTGGATTTCTACACAAGCTGGCTACTGAAGAGATTAAAAAAGAAGTATTAGATTTAGTTCCTATTCTCAATAATGTTACAATTTAATTAAAGAGGGATGACTAATGCACAGGAGATAATTAGCAAATAATGAAAAACAGTATGAATTTATGTGATAAATGTGGACCCAATTTTTAGGTCTAGGATGCAGCTTTACTTTTTCTTTATCTCATGCACTAATATAAACCCTGTGTGGACAAAACAAAACAAAAAATAGCAAGTGAACAAAAAGGGTACACATGTAATTACAGATCTTCTTGAACTTACACTGGGGTTACATCACAACAAACACATCGTAAGTCGAAAATGCATTTAACATACCTAACCTATGTACCATCATAGCTCAGTCTTGCCTAGCTTAAACATGCTCAGAACACTTCCATTAGCCTATGGTTGGGCAAAATCATCTAACACGAAGCCCATTTTATAATAAAATGTTGACCATCTTGTAATTTATTGAATACAGTACTGAAAGTGAAAACAGTGAAAAAATGGCTGTATGGGAACAGAATGGTTGTCAGTGTATCGGATTTTGATCTGCATGATATCATGGCGGACTGCTGCATCATGAGATAGCATTGGACCCACTGGTAAAAGATCAAAACTGAAAATTCAAAGTATGGTTTCTACCAAATTCAAATTACTCTTGCTCCACTGTAAACTTGAAAGCCCATAAGTCAGATCACCTTCTCTCTATATTATGATGTTTAGTAAAATAGGTCTTTATAGTAGCTTCTTCCTACTGTTTTCAAGAATCTGAGTCTTGATCCTGAGAAACTTAACAGAAACCCAGGGGGGAGGGGAAGAGAAAAAAAAAAAGAGGTTAGAGTGGGAGAGAGCCAAAGCATAAGAGACTTAAAAACTGAGAACAAACTGAGGGTTGATGGGGGGTGGGAGGGAGGGGAGGGTGGGTGATGGGTATTGAGGAGGGCACCTTTTGGGATGAGCACTGGGTGTTGTATGGAAACCAATTTGACAATAAATGTCATATATTTAAAAAAAATAAAAAAAAATAAAATAAAATAATGATAAAAAAAGAATCTGAGTCTCTTCCATTAGAACTGGAATCACAGTAATTAATATTTTACTTCTATGTACCATCTTGTTCTGATTGTTCATATGGATCTTCAGGCTTCTGTTTATATAACATTTTATTCTCTCTGAGAAAATAAAGGTTTCATTACTGAAAAGAAACCATGTAATCATTAAGTTCTCAAAGACTGTTCAACTTTGTTCCTGTATTTTCTACCAATTAATCAGTTTCCACTCAAAGAGAGAAGCCCTCATTATTCACATACTATTAGAGCAAGTAGAATTATAATGTGACTCTGAAAAAGAACCCACGCTTATCTTTCAGATTAGAAAAAATGTACAGCAGGCTTGGATGCTTATTATGATGAATCAAAGCTCCAGGCAATAGTTTTTCTTTTAAGTTTTGCTTCATGAAATGACGAATGGCCAATAGGTAACATAACATTCATTTGGAAATAACAGGGCTAAAATATAACAGTATTTAAGTTGATATTTAAAGTAATAAAGAAAATATAATAACTGCCATCCTTACTTCCTGCTTTTTCTTCTATTCAGCTAATTTTCAATTTACTTAAGGACTAGGTCTTTCAAAGACAAGCGGCAGTTATATTCCTATTTTGGTCGGATTACATTTTAATTACCCCTGGATTCCCAGTTTACCATGAAATCTGTGGATTATAATTTGGCATATCATTTGGTGTTTTCTCTAGGGAGAACACATGCTGACCCCAGCAAGTGTATATTCAGTCTTACTGGCAGTTAAATTTCTTATCACAACTCCCCTAATTAACTTTCTGGCACACAAGCCATCTATCTTGAACAGAATTTATGCAAGGTATTATCATCAAGGTATTCAATCTTGGGAATTGGAATATTGTTATGTTTTGACTCCCTAAATTTAAGAAACATTTAAATGTAATTGAAAGATTTAATTCCACTCTTAGCAAAGGGAAAAATTGGCTGTCTTCTGAGGACATCCATTTCCTTGAAGTCACATTTGAAAAAAAAAAAAAAAGTGAACTTTTGTTTTATTCTCTAAACCTGCACCTCCCCCAGCCCTCAGTCACTGTTTCAGGAAATTTGCCACCATGTTCCTTTGATCCTTAAAATAGAAACAATGGTTAACTTGGTTTATTTCTTTCATTTAGACTATACCCAATTTATTGGTTTTGCCAGTTATAACTTAATAATTTAGTGTTGATTTGTCCATTTATGGTCATCTATATTGCCATGTGTTAATTCAGGTCATAAGCATCATTCCACTGAAGACTGTAATGTCTGTCTTTGCACATACCCATGTTCATTCCTTATTTTGTTCAAAATTTCTCTTTTAAAAGTATAAAACTTCAGGGGCACCTGGGTGGCTCAGTCGGTTAAGCGTCCAACTCTTGATTTCCAGTCAGGTCATGATCTCACAATTCGTGAGTTCGAGCCCCACATTGGGCCCTGAGCTGACAGCATGGAGACTGCTTTGGATTCTCTGTCTCCCTCTCTCTCTGCCCCTTCCCTGCTCATGCACTGGCTCGCTCTATCTCTCAAAAATAAACATTGAAAAACAAAAGTATAAAACTTCAGGGGCACCTGGGTGGCTCAGTCAGTTAAGAGTCTCACTTCGGCTGAGGTCATGATCTGGCAGTTCATAGGTTCAAGCCCCAGGTCAGTCTCTGTGCTGACAGCTGGAATCTGGAGCCTGTGTCAGATTCTGTCTCCCTCTCTCTCTGCCCCTGTTTGTGCTCTCTCTGTACCTCTCAAAAATAAATGAAAAATGTTAAAAAATTAAAAATAAATTAATTAAAGTGTAAAACTTCAAGTGGGGACACTCCTGGTTAAATATTTTCAATGGTTCCTAATTAGAGTTAGAATAAAAAACCCATTCTGTCGAGCGTACCCTGCAAGAATGCTTGTCTAACTTCAGCTTTCCAAATACATCTTCTTACTTAATTTGCATCAATGCAACCAGACATTTTCACTTTTTAGATTGTGAAATATTTTTATATCTCAGGGCCTTTGTAATATTCCATCTGTCTAGAAGACATTTTCCTACAATATTTATCTCTTTAGTTCAAATGAATAAAATATGATCTGTGCTTTCAGACTGCTTACAACTATCAGACATCAGACATACTCAAGAGGGGAATGAAATCATGAAGTTAGAGCCATGCAAAGGTTGTTCTAGAAATGCAAGGTTGCATATGCTCTAGAGGCTGGGGAACATGTCTGAAATAGTTACAGTTATACTAGTAAACAACAGTTGTATTTTGAGAATTAATAGTATGTTAAAGTCTGGGCTAAAGATTAGATCCATTTTTCCAAAACATACCTCTGAGTAGTCAGTGCCAGTCCAGATGGAGCTGGTTGAGACCTAGATGAAAAGGTGTTAAGGAGTAACAAATTTAGGAACAGCTCAGCTCTCTCCTACTTCAGGCAATCAGAAAGTGTGGAGAGACAAAGATGTAAGCCAAGCAGAACTTTGTAGAGGGAATTTTTAAATCAATGTAATATTCAGATGGATCTGAGGTGAAAACTGATGTTATTATAACAAAGAGCAATCCAGAGAAAGTTGATTGTGTTGGAAACATTCAAGATACTTGAAAATTACTTCAATAGCTTGCTAGTGTTCTTGTCTTTTAAAATGGAAGGACAAACCTCTAGCCAGGCTTCTCAAAAAGAAAAGGGAGATGACCCAAATAGATAAAATCATGAATGAAAATGGAATGATTACAACCAATCCCTCAGAGATACAAACAATTATCAGGGAATACTATGAAAAATTATATGCCCACAAACTGGACAACCTGGAAGAAATGGACAAATTCCTAAACACCCACATTCTTCCAAAACTCAATCAGGAGGAAATAGAAAGCTTGAACAGACCCATCACCAGCGAAGAAATTGAATCGGTTATCAAAAATCTCCCAACAAATAAGAGTCCAGGACCAGATGGCTTCCCAGGGGAGTTCTACCAGACGTTTAAAGCAGAGATAATACCTATCCTTCTCAAGCTATTCCAAGAAATAGAAAGGGAAGGAAAACTTCCAGACTCATTCTATGAAGCCAGTATTACTTTGATTCCTAAACCAGATAGAGACCCAGTAAAAAAAGAGAACTACAGGCCAATATCTCTGATGAATATGGATGCAAAAATTCTCAATAAGATACTAGCAAATCGAATTCAACAGCATATAAAAAGAATTATTCACCATGATCAAGTGGGATTCATTCCTGGGATGCAGGGCTGGTTCAACATTCGCAAATCGATCAACGTGATACATCAGATTAACAAAAAAAAAAGAGAAGAACCATATGATCCTGTCAATCGATGCAGAAAAGGCCTTTGACAAAATCCAGCACCCTTTCTTAATAAAAACCCTTGAGAAAGTCAGGATAGAAGGAACATACTTAAAGATCATAAAAGCCATTTATGAAAAGCCCACAGCTAACATCATCCTCAACGGGGAAAAACTGAGAGCTTTTTCCCTGAGATCAGGAACACGACAGGGATGCCCACTCTCACCGCTGTTGTTTAACATAGTGCTGGAAGTTCTGGCATCAGCAATCAGACAACAAAAGGAAATCAAAGGCATCAAAATTGGCAAAGATGAAGTCAAGCTTTCGCTTTTTGCAGATGACATGATATTATACATGGAAAATCCGATAGACTCCACCAAAAGTCTGCTAGAACTGATACATTAATTCAGCAAAGTTGCAGGATACAAAATCAATGTACAGAAATCAGTTGCATTCTTATACACTAACAATGAAGCAACAGAAAGACAAATAAAGAAACTGATCCCATTCACAATTGCACCAAGAAGCATAAAATACCTAGGAATAAATCTAACCAAAGATGTAAAAGATCTGTATGCTGAAAACTATAGAAAGCTTATGCAGGTAATTGAAGAAGATATAAAGAAATGGAAAGACATTCCCTGCTCATGGATTGGAAGAATAAATATTGTCAAAATGTCAATACTACCCAAAGCTATCTACACATTCAATTCAATCCCAATCAAAATTGCACCAGCATTCTTCTCGAAACTAGAACAAGCAATCCTAAAATTCATATGGAACCACAAAAGGCCCCGAATAGCCAAAGTAATTTTGAAGAAGAAGACCAAAGCAGGAGGCATCACAATCCCAGACTTTAGCCTCTACTACAAAGCTGTCATCATCAAGACAGCATGGTATTGGCATAAAAACAGACACATAGACCAATGGAATAGAATAGAAACCCCAGAACTAGACCCACAAACGTATGGCCAACTCATCTTTGACAAAGCAGGAAAGAACATCCAATGGAAAAAAGACAGTCTCTTTAACAAATGGTGCTGGGAGAACTGGACAGCAACATGCAGAAGGTTGAAACTAGACCACTTTCTCACACCATTCACAAAAATAAACTCAAAATGGATAAAGGACCTGAATGTGAGACAGGAAACCATCAAAACCTTAGAGGAGAAAGCAGGAAAAGACCTCTCTGACCTCAGCCATAGCAATCTCTTACTCGGCACATCCCCAAAGGCAAGGGAATTAAAAGCAAAAGTGAATTACTGGGACCTTATGAAGATAAAAAGCTTCTGCACAGCAAAGGAAACAACCAACAAAACTAAAAGGCAACCAACGGAATGGGAAAAGATATTTGCAAATGACACATCGGACAAAGGGCTAGTATCCAAAATCTATAAAGAGCTCATCAAACTCCACACCCGAAAAACAAATAACCCAGTGAAGAAATGGGCAGAAAACATGAATTGACACTTCTCTAAAGAAGACATCCGGACGGCCAACAGGCACATGAAGTCTCTGCTCAGGTAAGCTGTGTCCCCCAGTATTGGCCTGTCTCTCTGATCTTGGGGGCAGTGATTTTTTTCTGTGTCCCCCCTCTTCCTATAGATCCAAGAAGTATTGTTTCATTTGTAGTGTGTTCAGGTTTTCAATTGCTGTGAGGAAGCGCATTTCCAAACTCTGTATATATCAAACCGGAATTTGTTTATGTTGGTTTCATATTCAACCACCTTGTTAAACTCTCCTTATTGTTTCTAATATTTTCTAATATTTTAGCTTTAAAATATTTTAATTTGATAACAATATAATCACACAGACAATTCCCATGTCCTTGTTTTTTGCATTATATTTTCTTGTTTTATATTTTGTTTATATTTATTGGATTTTACAATTTCAAAAAGCTTATATTTAATTACTCCTTTGTCTTAAAAGTCATTTTCAATAACTTTATCTTCTAAATGTGTATTAGTGCATTCAGCAGAATTTTTTGTTGTTGTTGTAAGGTTTATTCTTCATCCTGAGTTTTTCTTAATCACAAATAATGTTTTCTTTTTTTTCTATTTTGATGATTTTTCCTTGATATGTTTGCATTTACTTTCCAATAAAGTGTTTTTTAAGCTTTTTATCATAATCAGTAAAACTTGTTAAGAAGATTTAAATTTGCCCCATATATGCACTCTTACTTATTTACCGTATCAATTTATTTTTTGCCTTGAAATTTTACCAAAAGTTCTCTTTTCTGTAAATGTCATTTCAGAGCTGGTAATTATTTAGCCCACATTCACATTATCTGAACTGTCAGAATCTATCAGCTACTCTAGATGTAACCAATGCTATGTTTCTAATGGTTGCTGGCAACCAAAATTTTGTCTAGTTTGCCTTAGTCAACACTCCAAAAATTTTTATTCATGAAATTTACACTTTTTAGTATGAACGCACAGATTTCTGGGGCGCCTGGGTGGCTCAGTTGGTTGAGTGTCTAATTTCAGCTCAGGTCATGATCTCATGGTTGGTGAGTTCGAGCCCCACATCAGGCTCTGTGCTGACAGCTGGGAGCCTGGAGCCTAGAGCTGCTTCTGTGTCTCCCTCTCTCTCTGCCCCTCCCCTGCTCTGCTCTGTTTCTCTCTCTCTCAAAAACAAATAAACATTACAAATGTTTTAAACTCACAAATTTCTGGTATTTCTTGTGGCCATATTGGTTTTATAACTAATATTCATCCTGAATATCCTTAGAGCAATTCTAAGTTGAAATGCTAGGCTTTGTGAGTTCACAATTAGGGAGAGGAAGGGCGAATACTAATTTCTTCTAGGAAGAAAATTTTAGTGGGGAGCAGATCAGACAGGATTTGTGCTTCAGTGTTCTCTAGAACATCCAACAACTCTGACAAATTTGTATTCCAGTTTTCATGATTTTATATTTTCTTCCTAAATTTAACAACTTTTTATAATTATTGTTAATTCAAATAGTGTTTTAATTCAGTGATTTGTAAAGTTGTCTTCCGAACTGGGCTTTTAAAAGTCAAGGGATAATAGCTTAGAAAGTATTTTATTTAGATAACGGCCCTAAGTTTTATTCTATGTTTAAAATTAGAATGTAAAGGTGTGAATTGACATTTTTGTCACTCTGGATTGTGTACAACTATCAGGAGCAGTCATGTGATCCTGCAACTTTCAATGTTTTTATCCCCTCTAAAGAGGTTGACAGCTGGCTTACTGGGGACAAATTCTTTATATTACAGTATTTGGTAATTAAAATTGGTTATTAGCTGCTTCACCTCAGAATGTCATTGGCTCTTGCTTCCTGCCATAGAAATAAAAGGAAAAGGGGATCTCATTTTTGGACCCTTCTTGGTCTTAAAATAACAACCAAATGATGGATATTTTCTCAAGGTCATAAATACCGATTCTGTTTCATTTAAGTTTTTTTTTTTTTTTTACTTAACAGTGACATCTATTTATCCAATCTATTTTCATGTAAAAGAAAGATTAAAAGAAAAAAGTTTCTTTTTCATAAAAAAAAAAATTGATCTAATGGGAAAAAGGTAAGCAATTATCTCACTTGTCCTGTTTGGATTGTAGTATGGGGTAAATCAAGCGTAGGTGAATGCTAAATATATATAGAAAAATGTGAGTGGGGAATTTGTAATTGGAAGACTATGTTGTCACCACTGATCAGTCTCAACCTGACTAAAAGGGATCAAATTCATAAAGATATTGTGTTTATGTTCACACAATACAGCATGAAATGTATTGTGCATCTTTTATGGCAGTCTGACCAAAATGATTTGGACCTGGGTATAATCACTATGTAGCTATGGCTTCCAATTTACAGGACACACATGGAATAGAGGCAAATGTTAAGTAACATCAGTAGGGATCACCCACATATACATAGACTAGATAGATAGAAAGATAGTGATAATTCATCAAATCTAACCTAGTTATTTCTAGAAATTAATGGCATGGAAACAAAATAAAGGAACAAAAAAAGAAAGATGTAATAGTTGTAACAACCACATAGGGGGTATTAAGATTTTATACATTGTTTTATTCTTTTTTTTTTCCTCCAAGTTTTTATTTATATTTTAGCTAGTCAACATACAATGCAATAATGGCTTCAGGGGTAGAATTCAGTGACTCATCCTTTACATACAACGCTTCCTGCCAGTCACAAGTGCCCTCCTAATACCCTAACCCATCCAACCAATCCCCTCACCTCCCCTCCAGAAACCACTAGATTGTTTTTCACTGTCAAGAGTCTGTCTCTTGTTTTGCCTCTCTTCCCCTGGCCCCAGTTCATTTGTTTTGTTTCTCAAATTCCACGTATGAGTGAAATCATATGGTATTTGTCTTTCTCTGACTTATTTTGCTCAGTGTAATAGTCTCTAGCTCTATCCATGTTGTCGCAAGTGGCGAGATTTAATTATTTTTGATGGCTTAGTAATATTCCATGTGTGTGTATAAAACACATCTTCTTTATCCATTCATCAGTCAATGGACATTTGGGTTCTTCCCATAATTTGGCTATGGATGATAATGCTGCTATAAACATCGGGGTGCATGTATCCTTTTGAATCAGTATTTTTGTACCCTTTGTGTAAATACCTAGTAGTGCAATTGCTACATGGGAGGGTAATTCTATTTTTAACTGTTTGAGAAATCTCCATACTGTTTTCCAGTTTACATTCCCACCAACAGTGTAAAGGATGCTAGCTCTTTAAATACTTTAGGTCTTTGACCCTGGTGAAGTTTAGAAGTTGTTGCCGTATTGACATGTTTTTTCACTCTTGATAATCCTTGTATCTATTGCCAACTGTTCCCATTTCCACCCCCAGCATTTTGCCACCAATAATCTACTTCCTGTTTCTATAGATTTTCTTATTTTAATTGAATCATACAATTTGTGGCCTTTTTTCATCTCATTTTTCACTTTTCGTAATGTTCTCAAGGTTTATCCATATTGTATCATATATCAGTATGAATCCTAATCTCTGGTCTTTCCAGGGATGGTTTGTTTAGACATTTCCCCCAGGACCATACTTTATTGCTCTTTGCAGTTTCCATATATGTTATTTTTATTGAAAAATGATATTTTAAATAATAATACGTGATGATTCTGGAAATCAGATTCTACTCCATCCCCAGATGGAATTTTATTTTGTTTTCTTTTGGTGCTGTTTTATTCTGGTGCTATTTGCTGCTGATGGTTTTGCTTGTCTGTGTAGTGCTTTTCTGAAACAATTCTGTAAATTCTGTTTTCTTTGCCATTTGTGACCACTGAAATCTCTCTGGAGTTAGCTTAGTGGTCAGCTACTGATAGGACAGAAATTCTTTCAATACCTGGGACCAATAAGTCTCGCAGTGTGTGCTAAGGGTCAAAGTGTGCATGTTGTAGGATGTCTTTAACACTCAGCTTGGCAGATTACAGCTCTGTCTTGGCCTTTACCTCCCGCTTGTCTAGACTCTCAAGATTAGATGGAGGTGAGAGTACATGGACTTCCCAGATCTTTTTTGAATATCCTTGCAACCCTAGGCATGAGAACAACACTGTGCATTCACAAGACCTAGATTCTCCAAAAATATTAGATATTTTCATACTTCTCTATAGTCATTTCATTCCTCAATTTTTTAAGCTTTTTGGTTCATCCATTGTTTGCCCCAACTCTTGTCTACTGCTTCAGGAAAACAACATGGCATATAACTGTTTTTGTTTTTTTTTTTCTTTTTTAGTGCGCCTGAATAAAAAGCTTTTCACACTGAGTTAGCTCTACATCAGAATGAATAAACACAACTTTGGAAGTAAGGGCTACCAGAGAACTATGAGACAGGAAAAGACTGACTTTTTTTTTTTTCCACAAGATTCATCCTCTTCTTGAATAAACCTTCCCTAGATGGCTACAATGTTTGCTTAATTTCCAGAGTAAGAACAGTGTTGATTCTGACAGTTCTTGTCAGTGTCCTACTTGCTTTTATGAAAGAGTTTTTTCCTAGGTCCTTCTCTGCCAATATTGTAGATTGATTGATGAATTGATTTTCAAATTTAATATATTCTTTATTGACTTTCTCCAGCACAAATTTTTCAATATGCCCCAATATATACATTTATAACGGAAAGTTACCAAGTAGTAATTTTAAACAGATATTCAGTCAAAGCCATGGCCAATAATGAGAGAATAGAAAATTTTCAGACATACAAACAAATCAGGAAAAAATATTTTAATGAAATTATACTCTGGAAACTACAATAGCTATGGATTAGTTGATACTTAATAACACAAGCAATAATTAGAAAGTAAATATTTTTAGAAAGATATCATGAAATTTATAAAGTTGCATAATAATATAAAACTACTACTACATATATTAAAGAAAATAACAAAGTAGTCAAAAAACAAAATTAAAATAATTAATATTAAATAGAATATATGAATTAGCAAACATATTTGATATATTAAATAAAATACAGTCATTTCAAACACTTATGACATGTTTTAGATAAATGTATTAAAATCATCTCAATTCACTTTAAAAATAAAAAGTACATGAGATATTTTCTGCTTATAATATCATATAATTTGTAAATAAGTCATGTGTTAAATAATAACAATGTTTAAACAATAATAGTTTTAAACATATGTTCTTCCTGTCCTACTTCTTGGTTTCAGAGTATGAAATAACACAAATACTTTTATTCCTGTAATCTATACCTAGATCTGTCATCTATATTTAGATGTATGCCAGGTAGGGTGTGTGTGTGTGTGTGTGTGTGTGTGTGTGTGTGTGTGTGTGTGTGTATCTGCATGTATCTGCAAATAGGCAGTAAATGCATCCAGATTTAAAACACACACACACACACACACACACACACAGACTTGAAGAAATTGATAATTCTCTGCATAAGAAGAGACGTGCAAAATGTATTGGAAAATAATCCAAAGAGACTTCAGTTTCATTATTTTTATCTACAGAAACAGCATATGTGCTGTGTGTAAATTTGCATGGATTTGTAGAAATCAGTACCCTGCTTTTTCTTTTCTCCAGTAGAGAGTGATAAAATAAAATAAACATAAATAAAGTCTTTGTCATGCACTCATCAATGCAAATGCACATGTAGGAAAGCATCCTCAAGTTCAGATATTTACAGTTTCTACTTTGTAGACACTCCGAATGATATGTGGTGTCTTGGGATATCTCTTATGAAACGTTTAGGGATCTGAAAATGCTTTTGTAGTAATTTGACTCAGAATCCACATTAAATATATGCTTTCCACTGTGAGGGACTAATTCTAAAAATAGTTTTGATATATTCAAAGGTGTCAAGGGAACGTATGTGCAAAATGAAGACAGTGAAGTTATTAATATTTACAGGAGGCATTCTATCACTTTTGCCAAGCTGAAGCTGTGCCATACTTAGTTGTTGTAATAATAAATGTTCCATGAAATAGAGCTATATTACTGTGAGCCAGGATGTTCTAGCTGACTTCAACATAGCCATTGACCTCTATGCTTAAAGATCTTCCTCCCACATCACACATTTTCTCTGAGTGTAATCCAGAATAGGCTATCCAAACTAAAAAATTAACAAACAGATAAATGCATCCTAGGAGAGGAGTTCCTGGGATAAAATTTAAAAGCAAGCACAAAATAACTATTCTTAAGATATTCAAAAGTAACACAGAATGGGTGAGGGCTGTGGTCATGCGTCTTCCATTTATCTTTGACTCAAAGATTTTTTATATGTGTTTTCCATTAATACACATCTACTCTTTGAAAATACACAGAAAATTTGGATTAATCCTTTCAATTACAAGTAAACTATCTTATTATATTTCATCTAATAATTTCCATAAAATATTACTTGATGCTCATAAAAAATATTAAGAACAGTTGAGAAATTGGCATTGGGATGAAAAAATGGTGCCTTATTTTCAGGTTTAAAAAATTGTATAGCCCTTGCTTAGATGCCTATTTGTGATCTGTTCGCTTCCATACTCTTCTAACCCTCCTCTCAACATCCAAAATTGCACTTCTAATATCTAAGTCAACATTAGTATTTTATAAGTGAGGAATTTTTGTTTTAAAGTTTAATTATGTAGCTTGAGAAACAATTTTTGTCTGCAAATTATGATTTGGCACATTAAACATAAATGTAAGCAGATGGTAAAATGCAGTGATGTTAATTTTCTTGTTATTTTGTTTTTAAATTTTAGTTGCTTATGAAAGATTTTGATTGTTAAATTCAACAGTTACCACCATTAAAAAATATATTACCTTTTAAGACTGTGAAGAAGATTCTCCAAATGGTACATCTTAATCAAATATTTGGCACAAGATCTTCTGCTACACTAGTAGTAATTTAAAAAATAAACAATCCACGGGGCGCCTGGGTGGCTCAGCCGGCTGAGCGTCCGATTTCAGCTCAGGTCATGATCTCACAGTCTGTGGGTTCGAGCCCCGCATCAGGCTCTGGGCTGACAGCTCAGAGCCTGGAGCCTGTTTCCAATCCTGTGTCTCCCTCTCTCTCTGCCCCTCCCCCACTCTCAATTTGTCTCACTCTGCCTCTCAAAAATAAATAAATATTAAAAAAAATTAAAAAAATAAACCATCCTGTAATTTAGATACATTAGGAAGGTCTCTTTTACTTTTTTTCATTTTTTTAAATGTATGTTTGTTTGTTTATGAGAGACAGAGACAGAGCATGAGCAGGGGAGGGGCAGAGAGAGGGAGACACAGAATCTGAAGCAGGCTCTAGGCTCCAGGCTCTGAACTGTCAGCACAGAGTCCGATGAGGGGCTCGAACCCACGAACTGTGAGATCATGACCTGGACCGAAGTCAGACACTTGACTGACTGAGCCACCCACGGGCCTCAGAAAGTTCTCCTCTTCTAGTACTATTGATTGAGGATGTTTACAAATATTTCTGAAAAATACACTCTGGATTGCATAACATATGTTCTTAATCATATGAAGATAAGAGGAACATACAAGTTGAAATGCGTAAGAGTGAAATAACTTCCTGGATTAGTGGAGTAGACCCTGACTTGGGGTCTCAGAACAGAGAGAAAAGCCCAAGATACTATGCTTTTGTCCCCCAATGTCCTAAATGATCCAACATTCAGAGACTAGTAGTCTGAAGCACTACCAAGTTGTTTTCTATGACCTGCATGTTGGTGTATTCTCAAAATCATATGTCGTACGTCAAAACCACTACCCCTGTTGCGGCTGTGTTTGGAGGTGGGACCTCTAAGGAAGTAATTAAGGTTAAATAAGGTCATAAGAGTGGGGTCCAGATCTGATAGGATTAGTGTCTTTTTTAAGTTGTATTTATTTATTTGAGAGAAAGAGCATGCATGCATGCAGGGGAGGGAGGGAGAGAGAGAGAGAGAGAGAGAGAGAGAGAGAGAGAGAGAATCCCAAGCAACACAGGACCTGACACAGGGCTCCATCTCATATACTGTGAGATCATAACCTGAGCTGAAATCGAGGGTCAGATGCTTAACCGACTGAACCACCCAGGCGCGCATGGGATTAGCGTCCTTATCGGAGGCATCGGAAAGCCCTTCTGTGGGCATAGGCACTGAGCAAAGTTCAGGTGAGAATGCAGTGAAGGGGTAGCCATGTGGCAGCCAGGGAGAGAGCGCTTATCAGGAATTGAATCGGTCCTCATCTTGAGCTGGACCTTCCAGCCTCCAGGACTGTGAGAAAATACATTTCTCTTGGCTAAGATCCACGGTCTGTGACATTGTGTGTGGCAGCAAGAGCAGACCATCGTGTGTTCCAAGTAAAATTTAAGACAAGGGAGGAAACTGAAGCCAGGTGAGGTAGGGAGTGTTAAGGAATATTCAGCTACATTTCTTCAAAACAGATAGGAAATCAAGACAGATATGATCACTTGCAAATGTGGAAAAGTTTACGTGAAGTTATTATGATACAGCACTAAAGAAAAAAAGGAATGTTAGTGTGAAGAGAAAAAAAAAAAAAAAAACAAAAAAACGATGAGGAGCACCTGAGTGGCTCAGTCAAGCGTTCACCTTCAGCTCAGGTCATGATCTTGCAGTTCGTGAGTTGCATCCTGTTCTCTGCTGTCAGCACTGAACCAGCTTCAGATCCTCTGTGTCCCTCTCTCTCTGCCCCTCCTCTGCTCACTTACACAGGCACATTCTCTCTCTCACTCTCAAAAATAAACATTTTAAAAAATGATGTAAACCTGGAGTGCCTGGGGGGCTCAGTCAGTTAAGCATCGGACTTCGGCTCAGGTCATGATCTCATGGTTCGTGGGTTCGAGCCCCACTTGGGCTCTGTGCTGACAGCTCAGAGCCTGAAGGCTACTTTGGATTCTGTGTCTTCCTCTCTCTCTGCCCCTCCTCTCTCATGCTCTCTGTCTCAGAAAGATGGAACAGGATTTGTAAACATTCTGAACTCAGTCTAGTCCCTCTCCAGCTTCTGTGGGAGCCGTGTGTTTATAGCATCCAAACAAACATCAGACGCAGGACAGCTCATTGATATACTCTCTGCCTGTTAATGTCCTCAGGAAGGGAATGTGTGACGGAAGAGAAAATATTTACAAAAGAACACCTCTCAGAAGCTAAATTATGACTGACTATAGTGAAAGAAATCTTGAGACAGTTTCCTCTCCAAAGCTATATGTCTACACTTTAAGGAGGTATGTGAACCAGGACTGTGGACGCTTGTCTGGGATGTAGAGCTTGAAGTCCCTAGTTTTATTGTTGCTGGAGTCATTTTTTTCATGTTCCCAATGTAAGAACCCAGAATCCTTCCCAAGTAGAAGGTGTTAAGATTTTTCTATCCATTTCTCAGAAAGGGAGGGAAACATCTGTTCCTTTCTTAGAGAACCATTCAGATTAATAATTTTGGAGTTCCCACCTCAGACCAGTTCCTCCAAACTGGCGTTGGTGGGTAACGTCTCATCTGGCTCTCATCATGTACCTCTGGAAAGAGGAAATTGCGTGTGCTCACGTGTGTGTGTGCGTGTGTTTAATTTTATCATCTGAATTTCTTCTCACTGAGACAAGTTTTCACCACCAGTCCTTCATGGCCTTATCTAAGTGGGCTTTAGTGAAGCAACTTTTCACTTGTAGCATATGGTACAGATTCACCTTCAAACCTGGTTTGCCTTTTCCTTTCCATCACCTCCTTGAGAAACACCTCAAGAGGTCACCAGTGTGTATGGAGAGGTAGCAGAGTTGTGGAAACAGGTGCTAAGTTGTCCTTTTGTGCCTTCAAACCTATTCAGGGTCAACTCTGCAAAATCTGCTTCCATTCCAGAGCCAAGAGTATCAGGACAATCTCTGGTTGACGCATGACTAATCACTAAAGCGTGGGACAAAATGGAACGTGGAAGCGTGTATTTTAGCTCTTAACATTTCTTCTTGAAGATGGCAATATAAGTTGTGCTCACAATTAATTTTCCACACCAAGCCAGAAGTTCAAACCAGATGTCTGTGAAGTTGGGAAGGATAACCTCAACCCCCTGTCTCTCTACCTCCCCTCAAGGGCTCTGCATATAATAATATAATTGCCCATATCTTTCTTACAGTTTTCCTGTAGATTTATTTTTGGTTTTAGTTTTTGAATTTCAGGTTCCCTCCCCAACTTATGCAGTAGTTCAGTTATAGCTAATTCATATTGCAATGCTGTGTTAGATTTTTCTTCTATTTAGATTGTGTTAGAGTACTTTGATTTGCTGAAGGTTTTTGATCCTTCTATGTTATTTCAGTAACTTTGAATGAACATGAGGTTTTGTTTTGATGTTTTTCTGTTTTATTTACTTTGTTGTATTCATGATTATTTGTTTTCACAGGATTATGAGGCCATCATAGGGGGCGAAGGAATAAGAGACGCTTATTTGGTTTCTTAGTTCAAGATTGTTTTCATCAGTTGCCACATTAAAACAATTTTCATAGCAAATGACACCTTATATTTGGGGAGGGAGTGTAAGTCTTCTTCTTATTGATATCCACTTGCTTTTGAGTTTCTACCTGGAGATACTTTTTAATATTTTTTTCCTAGCTCCACTGAGTTCCCAAATGATACTTTCTTTTCCCAAGTTAATTTGTGCAATTCCAAAAATGAGTATTTCCTGAGATTCATATTTTATCCTATGGCTTCCTATGTTTCTTCCTTTCCATATGGCAATAGCCAGTTCTTTTATTCACCAGGTCTCAAAATTACTTTAAGAAGCTCCATACAGAGAGTTTGGGACTCTTCTAAAAGTGATAAGAGCACAGAATGTGATTTACTCTTTTATAGACACGGCAGGCACGCAGCAAAGGGGAATGTCCTATACAGAGTACTTAGGGAAATGAAATGTGAAATTATATGATAGGAGTAGTGGATATATTCGGTGCCAGATTTATGATTCAAAGAGATAGGTCCAGTTATTGACAGGATCACGACTGTAGAAGAAGGTGATGAGATTTCTGGTTATATTCATAAAGGCTTAGTGTCTACAACTTAAAAAAAAAAAAAAAAGATGATACTGTTGTTTATCCATGTACGTGCTAAGCAATACCTTTGAATCACTTAGAATTCAACCTGAAAAAGGTAACCAGAATAGTAATGAGTATGAAGTTATTGGAAACGGGATATAATGCGTAGCCTAGTGGTACTGAAACTGTGATAATGGGCTTCTCCGTTATTGAAAATCCTTATCAAGTAGCTGAAAGAGGAAGGTACTGTGACTTGTTTCACTGAAAGTTAGATTATGCAATATAACCTCACCACTTTCTTTAAAGTCTAGAGTTAGTGCTCTGTAAGAGGAGAGCAGTTTGTAAATGTAACCATTCCCTTCTTGGAAAACCTCCATATACACTATATACATAGTTGTCCTAAGATAAATTTTAAGCCTCCAATATATCAGTGAAGACCTTAAAACTGATGTATTTTATGTATGTTTGCAATAAACAGTTATGGCAGTAAACACATATAGAGACTCCAGACGTGATCTGAAAGAGCACCATATTTGCTTAGACAACTATTTAGTCAATCTTTGATAATTTTCTCATTTTCCAGGAACCTGAAACACTTCACTGGTAAAATGGAAATAATGATATACAATATCCTTACAGAAGAGGTTATATAATCATGTTTCTTCTCCTTTTCCATGGGTCTGATGTCGCTTTTTTCCTTTAACAGGCATATTTTGTTAAGTTTCTTCTATATTTGGGTAATACAGATAAAATAGAGCATATATAAATGAAAAACATTAATTTAAATAACTTTTTTAGAGAAAATTCCCATTACTAATAGAACAAGGCTAAATGAACATCAATGTTCTGTTTTCTGATGACCTTGTATAGCTAATTGAAGAATGGAATGGATATCAAAACTCCTTTGTATATCTTTGGGTAATGAAAAATTAGTGTTACACTAAAACCAGAATTCTGTTATTTTGAACCAGTAATTTTTAAAAGGGCTTTTTAAAAATCTACCCTGATATGTAGTATGTGGCTATACAAATGTACTTGGTGACAAAATCATCTCTAAAAGAAAATCCACTGGTATGAGTAACAAAATAAGACATGATATATATTTAATAATTACAGATACATATGGGTTGGAAGTAATTGTTATAGCTGGGTGTTGATATTGTTTTCAGTGCAAAATTAAAAATTTATGTACACTCAAAAGTTCTTTCTTTAATGGAAAAATAAAGTCCAACTGCATGGCTAAATTACTTTGCTAGGAGTTAATTTTCTTCTTCCATTTTAAACTAACATCTTGTATCCCAAATTACTCAGTGGAAAAGTAAATTGATGGCATGAAATTAATTTCCACTTTTTTAAATCTACATGGATATAAATCACTGCAACTTGGGGGAGATTGAAAAATGACTGTATTAACAAAACTTCATGTTCAACAGACAAATACACATCCTCACAAATCCAAATCACCAGTGCATATTTACCCATCATTAGCCATAATCTACTTGAGATGATGATGATAAATGAACCAAGAGACTGGATCTCTGAACAATACCTATTTAATGTAACAAACAACCAAAAACACAGAAAGACTCACCTTCCATGAAATTAGTGTTTAGCCTGATGGGAACCTGACTAAACTGCTGTCTCCTTCACAGTTTTCCATTATTGGGGGTCCTCTCCCCATAATCTCACAGACTCATTTCATTTTAATACTCCTCTTTTCACAAATGCAATTGATATTGACACACAATGATAAATGTTCTCAAGGTAAACTCAATTAACTTTTATATTTAGATGGATAAGTGATAGGTAGATATATAGATAATAAATAGGTGATAGATACATAGATACATAGATAGACTTACCAACCATAAGGAAATGCTTTTATTTTTTCATTAAACAACTAGCAGTTTGACAATTTTGAAGATATTCTAAAAGTTATCAAAGTTCTGTTCTTCAATCTTCTAAGCTGTACCTATAAAATTAAGCTTGAATATTTTTATTTCTTGCTATCACCCACAAGACCTAAGATGAGGTCTTTTGGGACACTAAGTACCTGAAAAAGAAGTGACCTTTGCTTTGTGACTCTGGTAAGTTCAGGTAATAGTAGTTTGTGGTTATGAGACCTAACACAACGGGGTGCCTTAAACTGTATTTACAGCTTGGTCACCCTTTCACTCTTCCTGTCTGCTAATACAAAACTGCCCATTTCTTTTATTTATTTTTTTAACTTAATTTTTGGGAGAGTGCAAGCAGGGGAGGGGCAGAGAGAGGAGGACAAAGGATCCCAAGTGGCTCTCCCTGATCGGCTGACACCCCCAATGTGGGGCTTTGAACTCATGAACCGTGACATCATGACCTGAGCGAAAGTCGTACAGTCTACTGACTGAGCAACCGAGTTGCCCCCCAAACTGCCCATTTTTATTGCCATAAAACTCTATTTTCCTCTCTTCTGATTTTGTTGAATGTGTTGATTAGATTAACTTCTGGCCTGTTTGTTTTTTGTTTTTTGTTTTTTGTTTTTTGTTTTTTGTTTTTTTTTTGATCTTAACCCACCTCCCTGACCCAATCTTTTCTCTGGGCATTGATCATACCTTTATTATTGCCATATGTGATTTTACTAACCCTAGCCTTTCTAATTCTATATTTTATCAACAATTTATTAGTACCCCTTAATCATAGCAGTAAGGTAAAGAACTAACCATCATGATACAGTCAATCTATTCTCTTTATACAACTGAACTTAGAGATTCTCTTGTGAGATTTGACTGAGACAACTTTGTGTATAATTATTAAAGATGCAGCTCCATGCTTTTTTTTTTTTTTAATAGCTGTTGTTAAAATTAAATAAAAAGAAATAACTCAGGTCAAAATGGAACTACCAAAACAAAATTTATCCAGAAAAATAAATTCAAAAGACAAATAACACACTGAGAATTGCAGTTATATCACAGACGAATTCTAATGTCCCTAAAAATGTAAGATAAACAGAGATGAACGAAAAATGGCAGTTTGATTAACATATGACACAATGAATTTTAAAGTACAAGTGATATATGCTATAGAAGATTAAACAGAGCTACTCAGTTAACAAGAAATAGAAGGTGGAAACTGAGCTTAATCTTGGGATCAAAAAAGTACATTTTGCTATTGTGTAAGAGAAAGAAAAATAGCGAGACAGGGTAAGGAAGAGAATTACAAAGAGACTGAGAAAGGTTTTACAGAGATGAATATTAGTATTAGTGGTGAATCTTGTCAGTAAGAAATTGAAAACATTGAGACATGATCAAACTTTCCTACAAGGGTTGATAGTGAATGTTTTCAAGAGGTTTGTGTAAAATATTAGGATGGCAGCTGTATTTGTTTGCTATTGTTGCTATAATAAGTTACCACAAATCCAGTGGCATAGAACAATACAGTTTATCGTGTGTCATTCTAGAGGTCAGAAAGCTGACATGCATTTCATTGGCTAAAACCAAGGTGACCCCAGAGCTGCATTTCATCTGAAGGCTTCAGGGCCCTCGGGCTGGGGTCTTGAAGCATTTGCTCCTCCAGACTATAAAAGAAAGGTCTGGGTGGATTTTTCAGTGGCTACTCTTTCCTTCCTCTGCTGCCGGTGGATCTCTAGGCAAGCTTTCACACCACAAGTCTGGATGAGCCACCCTCCTGGATTAAGCCTGGACTAAGGGCAGAGTGTGAGCGGGGGAAGGGCAGGTGGATTGTGTTCTCTTCTTTTAATGAATGGTAAGTTTTATTAGATAGCACGTATTTTAAACCCTTCCTGTTGGATCTTGGTTATTTTTGCAAGTGTTGTTTCAAATTGTTTTGAGCTTAGTTCTGGGACACAACTGAGCTATTTGGAAACTGATCTTTTTGAGTCATATTTTTAAGGGTTTTTTGCTTGTTTGTTTTGATTTTGTTTGTTTGTTTGCTTTTTAGGCAAGGCTAGAGCCACATTTGCTCTAGGGTTGCTTTTCCCCCCGATTAAAAAACAAACAAACATGGCTCCTCTTAGTTTTCTACCCAATGCTTCATGAAAGATGAGATGTTTTTCACTCTGGTGGTGCAAAACAGACACTGTTCTTTCCTGTTGTATTAGGCCATTCAGATCACAACTGGGTAACTTATAAACAACAGAAACTGATTTCTTAAGGTTTTGGAAGCTGGAAAGTCGAAGACTATGCCAGCACAGTCCCATTCTGCAGAGGGCTTTTTTTTTTTTTTTTTTTTTTTTTCATAGCCAGCACCTTCTCCCTCTATCCTCACATGGTGGAAGAGGTAGGAAATTGTGTGGGTCTCCTTTATAAGGGCATTAATCTTGCTCATGATGACTCCCCTCTCATGACCGTATTTCTTTCCCAAAAATCCACCTATCGATAACAGCTCATTAGGCATTAGAATTTCAACATATGAATTTATGGAGGACAAAAACATTAAGCACAACTTGATTCTCATATATAAGAAAGTATGAATTAAGTACAACATAAGGAATATAGTGAATAATATTATAATAATGTAGAGTAACAGATGGCAACTCCATACTTATGATGAAAATTGCATAATGCATAGATTAGCAAATCATGATGGTGTACACCTGAAACTATTATAATATTGTAGGCCAACCAAACTTCAATTAAAATTTAAAGAACATATGAATTTAAAAGAAGAAAATTTGACCTTGGAACTGTGTGGTAATATGGCATTATTATGGCAATGTTTAAGGCAAGTGTTTATGTGAATTCTTGTTTTGTGTTTCATTCTTATAGAAAATAATAGTAAGTTTAACAAGTTAAAAATTAGCCATTATTGGAATGATTCAAGAAATATCACTGATGTGGAAAAATTCATATTTTAAAGAATAGAACTCATTTAAACTCCTTATATCTTCATTTTTTTCCTTTCACTATAAGCATTGTTTATTTTTTTTAATGTTTATTTATTTTTGAGAGACAGAATGTGAGTGGGGGAAGGGCAGAGAGAGAGGACAAGAATCTGAAGTAACCTCCAGTCTCTGAGCTGTCAGCACAGAGCCGATGGGAGACTCAAACTCATGAAATGTGAGATCATGACCTGAGTCGAAGTTGGATGCTTAACAGATTGAGCCACTGGGGTGCCCCAATATAAACATTGATTCTGATTGACTTGCATTTATAGATATGACTCATTCTTTTTTCTTCATGCTATTTATTTTGGAGTGGTTAATAATATTTTTCTCATTAAAAGTAAGTCATTGTAGTTCCAACTTTGGCTAGTACATCTAATACAATGAAGAAAAAAATTCTGTAAAACAATTCAGCCATGGTTCTAGAGGTATTTTCAAGTGAAATCATACTAAGCTTTTTAAAAATAGTATTAATAAAAATATAAGCTCAAAATGGCACAAAGGAAAAACACTTTCTCAAGGAAAATAAAATACATAAAGTTCTAAACCAAATTAAAGTTTAAGGTTATTTGTAAGAATAAATAATATGATTATTTTATTATAATTTCAGAATTTTGTAACATTTTTAAGGTATTTTTAAAATGTAATACACATATGAGCATTTCTAAGGATAGAATGATTTCATATTGTTTTTTTTATGTGGACAGAGTAATATTTTCATGTCTTAAGATTGTAACATACATTAACTTCTTCTTTCATATTCTTCTTTCATATTCTAATATGACAAATCACATTCTTTCATCTGATTTGTCATATTAAATTATATTTAGTATAGAATTTTAAGATTTATTCATTATCAAGCTAAATTAATAAAAAAAGAATGCAAAAGAAAAAAAAAAGTAAAGTAAGAAAAAAATGAAAGGGAGGGAGGAGGGAAGAAAGTAAGAAAAAGAAAGGAGAAATGATGGATGAAGATTTTTTAAATGGCAGAAGGAAAGAAAGCAAGAAAGAAACCCCATTCCGCTAAGAAAGAGAATCATCTGGTAATAATCCATAGGTCACAAAATATACATTTAAAAAACTACAGTTAAAACCAAGAATGCTATAAGAATTTGATATAGCAAGTCAAGTCCTAACCATAAAATATAAAAGAACATATAAGACACTTTAAGTTTAAAATGTGTCACTCATCTTTCATTACAAAAGTTATAATTTATTATTATATTAAAATTCAAGTAATTGTTGCTTCTATATCATCAGTTGACTATGAAAAAGGTGCCGGTACAAAAACAGCATATTTTTTGTTTGCTTTTTATGGGTATGGATAGACCCTTTAGTATTCTTTATTTATTCAAGGGTAGTATTTTATATGGCAGCACTCTTTATAAAGCTTCCTACCTGAATTTCCAGTTCTCTAAAGAATAATTTTCTGTAAGCAGATCAGTGTCTAGGTAATAATTAGTCTTAATCAGGTAAAGAGGAAATATGTTGAGGAAGCCTAGGAATAATTAATTTCTCTTTGGGGGTTAAGAAAACTATGATGAAGAGACCATATTACAAGAAAGCCAAGACTTGTCCAAAGCAGAAAAGCTGGTCTTTTGCAACAGAGGATCTTTGCCATGTTTGCCTTCACTAGTAAACTTAATTAATATTTTGCATGTATCTGTTTAAATTAGTCTACCAGGGATTTGGGTCTCATATGGAAAATCATAAAGCCAAGTAGAGATACTGACCCAGGATCAGGAAGCAGCTATCAAATGGGCATTGAAACTATTAATTTTCTTTTAGACTTGGAAATAAAAGAACATAGATGAAAGGAAATAGAATTTAATTGAAAAATAATATTAAATGAACTCCTTGTATAAAATAGAATGTTTTCCAAAAAAATATTAGTTTTCTTCCAAAATTATAAAAGTTTCTTTAATAAGTGTTTTTTGTAGAACTTGATCCTGCTTCAAATGCCAGTGAAAATGTTACAAAACATGGGTGAAGGATTCATTTGTCTAATTTTTACCTTTATGATGTCTTACAGTAATATACATATTTACATAATTCAATTTGTTGTTTGGCTAGCTTAAATTTAGGAAACAGTATTAGAATAGCAGAAGCATAGCCTTTCTAATGGGACTTCTGGGTCAAATGTCATCGCTGCTTGTTATTAGCCATGTCATCTCAATTATGTTGTTTAAATTCTTGTACTGATTTATTTTCCATATTGGTAAAATGAAAGCTATGAGATAATTTATATAACCAATAGCGGGTAATCACATTAGGAGAAGCCAAGTTACAGAGCAAGTTTTTCACAGCTGTTGGTCGCTTTTATCATCATGATCATAATGATCATTTTATTCAGTAAATCAGACTAACCTGTTTTCTAGGATAACCATCCATCAAATGAGAATGAAAATATTGATCAGTATTCTATTAAAAAGAGCATCTCTGGTTTTTAGGTAAGTTCATGTGTGAATTGGAAGTCATAGATAAATAAAACACAGGAAAAATGGAAGGGAAAATGAATACTCGTAGCAATTAATATAACATAAATTAGGAAACTGTATAAAAAAATTATTTTCTGAAAAGCCAAGCTATCATAAGTTCTCTACATTCATTGCATGAATTTGAAATTGAAGTATGCTGCAAATTCCTTCAAGTAATGTAGTCATTACTTGGTGGGGAATTTGACATCATGGATCTTTCAACTAAAATACCTCAAGGACATTTTTCTTAGAGAGCTAGTGAATCCAAAATATCCTTCCTCATCAATCATGGATCGACAGCTTCCTTGAGAGTTTGTCAGTAAGCTGGATATTCAAGTTACTGACTTACATTCATTCCATCTTCTTGGCTCTAAACTTTTATGTCCCCAGGTAATAAAACACCTCTCATTGTGTGTATTTGTGTGTGCACACATGCCTTTCACTTGAGCTTATTTTGCTTTTGATCCCTGATGTTTGGATCTGAGCAGAGGTGGAGGAAAAAAAAAAAAAGTGAAAATTATTTCTTCCATGACTTAACAGCAATAGGGATAAAGTTCTCAAAAGAGTTTGCTCGGTCCTTATGGATCAAAGTAGAGAGGCTGCAAAATTGCTAAAACAAAAAAATTGCTCAAAAACAAACATGCAAATATGGCAAAAGTCGTAAAATATATAGAGGGTTAGTATTGTTCTTTTACTTTATCATTTCTACTTTTTAGAAAACCTTATTTTCGTGAGTGCTGAAAAAGAAAACGATTTCAAACTGTTGTTATCTTTAATTCATGGAAAACGATGGAACTATCGTAAAGGATGTATGCAAAAATACACAGTGCCATTTATAATGATAAAAGGGCATTTTGTCTCCCGCTATCTAAATATTTCATAATAAGGACCCTTACGAGTCTTAAAAGGGTCAAACGGATTTGTTTGATTTTTTATTTTCACTTGAGAATACTACATTATGTCTATGAACCATAAAATGGAAAATTCATTTTTCAACAAGGAAAATGTTGGATATTGTCAGACTGCAAAATATGATAGAAGAGAGCAAGGAGGGGGGGGACTGTTACTTATCCAATATAAACTATTCTCGTCCACAGAAATTGGAAGCAAATGTCCATGAGCAAGGGTTCATGTGCCATTGCTGAACATGTGAATAAACATGAAGGCTCTCTGTCCTCACTCTCTCCCTTTGAAAGGGGACTGGATCCCAGTGTCAGTGAACCAGCTTTGTTCTTGCCAGTGAGTCTGGCAGGTTTTTATCTCCTCGCTGGAGAGAAACTGGAGGCCCGTCTAGTCTGCCATTCAGAGGTTTTAGCTTAGCTCTGTGACTGACCAACCATCCAACAGTTTCAGAATTTTCCAAATATCTTGAGAGGGAAAATCTTCCTGTTTGTGTATCTGGACTGCATCCAGAGCTTTTTGGTGCCTTTAATAAATTACTTTAGGCTTCTCTAGATGTTCCAAGGCAAGCTGTGGTTTACCACAAAAGACTATCTGATGACTGAAAAATATCTTTAGATTTTCATATTCTAATACTTCACCCATTTTTATGAAATACTGTGATTTCTTATTGACTTGGGGAATTCTGCATGAATTGTAAATATTGATATTTTTATAGTACATAAATCCCAACTATTTTACCCTGGTATGTACTTTTTCTTGAAGGTTAATGTTGTTTCTGACTTTATGAAAGTTTACATTTTCGTGTGGTCCACGTATCAATTGACTTTTTTGCCTTTGTTTTCATGTCTGCTTTAAAGATACACTTCCTATTCTAATTTGAAAAAAAATATTTCTTAAATTATCTCTTAATATGTTTTCAGTTATATATCAGTGCTATATCTTTTCTTTATTGATACATGTGAGAGACGAGAATGTGCCTCACAGAGTTCTGAGTCAGGTCTGTGCTCTGAAATCAACATGGTTTTGTGGAAGCCAGGATGTTCACTGGCTGCTCCCAGCCCATGATGGAGCATACAGGGAACTCGTATAAGGAGCTGGGTTACAGCCCCCATTGAGGACACCTATAAGACATGTACGGACTCTTACTAGGAGGTATTGAGGTGGCTAGGAGGCCAAGTGTCTTCTGTGGATCATAACAAATACCACTTCAGTTATTTGGCATATATCCTTTACATGAGACCTTCAAAAATATTTTTTCAAGTTTCATGAAAAGTCGAGGGTTCCAGAGACAGAATAGGAGAAAATATTGCCAATGACATATAGGATAAAAGGTTAGTATCCGAAATCTGTAAGTAAATTGCCAAACTCAACATCTAAAAAACAGTCCATTGAAAAACGGACAGAAGACATGAATAGCCGTTTTTCCAAAGAAGACATCCAGGTGGCAAACAGGCACTTGAAAATATGTTCAGCATCACTCGTCAGCAGGGAAATCCAAATCAAAACCACAATGAGATAGCACCTCACACTTTTCATAATGGCTGAAATAAAGACTCAGGGAACAGCAGACATTGGTGAGGATGCAGAGAAAGCAGAACACTTTTCACTGTTGGTGGGAATTCAAACTGGTGTGGCCATTCTGGAAAACAGTACAAAAGTTCCTCAAAAAATTAAAAATAGAACTACCCTATGACCCCGCATGTGCACTACTAGGTATTTATCCAAAGGATACAAAGATGCTGATTCAATAGCCAGATTTTGAAAATTTCCCAATTGTCCTTTGGCTGATGAATGAATAAAGAGGATGTGGTATATATACACACACAGACATGGAAACACACACACACGCATACACACACACAACGGAATACTACTTGGCGATGAAAAAGAATGGCCGTTTTCAATGACATGGGTGGAACTAGAGGGTATTATGCTAAGTGAAAACAGTCAGAGAAAGATCTAAGATTTCACTCATGTGGAATTTAAGAAACACAACAGATGACATGGGGGAAGGGAACGAAAAATGATAGAAAAACAGGGAGGCAAACCACTAAGAGACTCTCAAATATAGAGAACAAACTGAAGGGTGCTGGAGGGGAAGTGGTGGGGGGGTGGGTTAAGTGGGTGTTGGACATTGGAGAGGGCACTTTTGGGGATGAGCACTGGGTGCCGTATGTAAGAGATGCATCACTGGGTTCTATTTCTGAAGCCAAGACTACACTGCATGTTAATTAACTTGAATTAAAAAGAAAATATACACTATATATTATTATATAATTATGTTGAATTTAGGGATTTGTCCCATTTCTATTTCTATGTCCTGCTGTCAAAGGGCACATTCTTCTCAGTTTGGGTCATATGCATGCCTTTTTACTTGCAGTCATATATTTTAAGTATTCTTGTAATTTGAATGTTAGGCAGTTAACATCAGTAATCACAGCTACTACTCACCAGTGTACATTTTGTAATGAGAGAGGAAATGTATTTGTTAAGTATAAGCAGGGAACAAAATAAATATTTTTTTTGTAAATTAAATATGGTTTAAAGAAAGAGCATCAAATTCATGTTTAAAATTAGTTTTTTTTTTAATTTTTTTAAATGTTTATTCACTTTTTGAGAGACAGAGACAGACTGAGCAGGACAGGGGCAGAGAGAGAGAGGGAGACACAGAATCCTAAGCAGGCTCCAGGCTCCGAGCTGTCAGCACAGAGCCCGATGTGGGGCTCGAACTCACAGACAATGAGATCATGACCTGAGCCAGAGTCGGACACTTAACCAACTGAGCCACCCAGGCGCCCCTAAAATCCGTTTTAAAATAGAATATATAACATTTAAATACATACGATTAATACTATCTTTATAGATGAAAGATAAAACACCTTCCTGGTTTCTAATACAAAAGATTTTCTCTAAGTAGCCTCTGACTTTACTGTCCCCCTGCTCAATCTGCCAGTCTGAGAGTGAAGGCCTCGTGACCTTGGTATATTTAATCCCGCCAGAAAGACTGACAGGGCATGGGAGATTCGCCATGCCTCTTCCCTTTTAGGAGCAAACCCATTCCCAGGGAGAACAGTTTTATTGTCTTCATCATGGCTTCTGTCTTCCCTGGCTGGACGCTTCATTCATAAGGGGAATCTTGTTTGTGAGTAGCAGAATGTGTGAGTGAAATAGTAAGTCTTATTCTGAGATCCCATTTGGACATAGAAATTCCATGTGGACACCGTACTGAGATACATCATCCCATCTCAATCCTATCATAATAAAATTGACATTTTTCCTGCTATCAGTGTGTGTGTGTGTGTGTGTGTGTGTGTGTGTGTGTGAGCAATGGGGTAGGAACAATTAGGGAGGAAACATTCTGTATCCTAATTAAGGATGGATATCTTTTTATATTTCTGTAAACAAATGTTTGCCAATTAATTACATTATAGTCAGAAACTCTTGTGTAATTAAAAAAAAACATATGCATTAAATTTGAAGTATAGGGGTGCGTGGGTGTCTCAGTCGGTTGAGCATGTGACTTTGGCTCAGGTCATGATCTCATGGCTTATAGGTTCCAGCCCTGTGTTGGGCTCTGTGCTGACAGCTCAGAGCCTGGAGCCTGCTTCGGATTCTGTGTCTCCTTCACTCTCTGCCCCTACCCCACTTGCACTCTGTCTCTCTCTTTCTCTCTTAAAAATAATAAAATGCAAAAAAAATTACTTTGAAGTATAATGTATATGTTATAGCAGCTGGAAAAAATCAATTTTAAAATCTTTAGTCCTTAGCAAAGGCTCTCAGTCTATGTTCCAAGCAGATAGAAGGGAGAGAAAAAAAGAGAAGGGCAAATGTCAAAACACTAGGTCTTTAATACTCAAGAAGATCCAAACATAAACTCCTTAAATACTTTATTGTTAGGCATTAATGCAATTGAACAAGAAGCTCCATGGAGTACAGGAAGGATTACCATCTTTTCAGTAGAGGCAGGGGTTATGAGTCAATTTGGGGTAACCAATCTACAGTGCTTGCTACAAGGTTCTTAGGAAATTGTAAATTTAAGTGAAAAAGTGACATTAATGTAGACCCTCTGAAATCTTAAAATAGAATGATTTCACAGAGTTCTACTTTTGTTTCTAACCTAATTTTAATCATATTTTTCCCCTGGAAATTGCAGATATTAAACCTGATATTGTAGGAATGAAAGAAACATATATAAATGTAAAATCAGGGGCTGAATGCTTCCAACATTTAGGGTAGAAATCTGATCATTAACAGGGTAGATAACTTGATTTTAAGGACTTTATATAAGCAATTTTGTTCTGCAATATGTTCCATAAGACACTGTGATAGTCTTTAAGAAGATGTAAAAGTTTAAAATCTACATTTAAATTCTAACACATGCAAATTTAGACCTATGCAAATGAGATTATTAGATTAGTGTTAGAAAAATTTTAAATTTTGATTTAACTTTATAAATCCTATTAAGATAAAGGTTCAGAGGAATACCTGTGCTTTGATGTTAGCTCTGAGAACAACCTGTTTGAAATTCAGTGTTGGTTCCTAGGCATGTATTACAGGAAATTGTGAAGGATGTGGTTTGATATTTCTTTGCTGCTGCCATATATCCTTTTTAATCTACCACTTCTCAGTTTTCAATTTCCTCAATGCCAATACTGTCCTATTCTTGAAAGGAAATGATAAACCTGATTTTCTCTTGGGTGACAATTAGCAGTTGGGATGATCTTGGCAGTAAATAAAAGAGGACTGTGCTCAAAGTTGCTTATAATATAAGGATCTATATTATTTCAAGTAATAGGATCCCCAGATATCAGGTAAGCTCCAAATATCCTCAGGTTCAACCTCTTGCTTGTTTCTGTTGTCTTTTATATTGTATCTTCAACCTAGAGCAAAATACATTTCTTGAAGTCTTTCCAGATTTTATATTCAGGGTAAACAATATCTACGTAAAGAAGAAGGGTTCTTTATTCTTGGATTTGTTTCAGAGGATAAGATAAAGGACACATTTCTCAGAAAAAGCATACAGAAACCTGTGTCTCATATCTCATTAATCAGAATCAGTCATGCTTCCCACCCCCCCAAATTCTACAAATGGTAATAGATATGAGAGTGCCATGATGGTCATAGACCAGTCAGTATATGTTCCTGGAGCCTGAGAGGGGATCACCTTCTGTGTTGGAAGGTGGACAAAAGAACAAAATCAGAAACTTACTGGGAACTAATAAAGCAGTAAATAAATACTAAGTAGGGAGTAAACTGGGACAGCTAAATAACTTAACAGAGGAGAGTTGTTTATTCTTTTAAAAAGAAAGTAAAATAGGAGTGCCTCAGTGGCTCACTCAGTTAAGCATCAGCCTCTTGGTTTCAGTTTGGGTCATGATCTCACGGTGGTGAGATCTCAATCTCACGGTGAGATTGAGCACTGTTAGTCCAGAGTCTGCTTGAGAATCTTTCTCTGCCTCTCCCTTTGCCCCTCCCCTGCTCACGCTCTCTCTGTCTCACTTAAATAAACTTTAAAAAAAGACAGTATAATGGGTGTACAAATTAATCAAGATAGGAATTTTTCTAATAATAATACAGATAGGAGTTGATTTGGGATAGATTTTCTGGAATCCTTCACATCACGCTATGAGGGAAACCCAGTATTTTATCTCTGAGTAAAATACATATGTTTTCAAGTTAAGTATAAATTGTTACTTCATTTAAACATATACACAGAAGCATATTTCAATAAATTTTTTTTTTTAATTTTTTTAACATCTATTTATTTTTGAGACAGAGAGAGACAGAGCATGAACGGGGAAGGGTCGAGAGAGGGAGACACAGAATCAGAAACAGGCTCCAGGCTCTGAGCTGTCAGTACAGAGCCCGACGCGGGGCTCAAACTCACAGACCGCGAGATCATGACCTGAGCCGAAGTTGGAAACTTATCCGACTGAGCCACCCAGGCGCCCCAGAATAAAGTTGTTTTTAATAATATTTTTAAAATTACTATGCTTAAAATAGAATTTAACAGGGATTAACATAGATCACATCAATCAACTACATTTTATATACTAGACACATTGCCCTCTGAACAATCCATGATAATGCGTTGTTCTACCTATGGCATATTTTGGACTTCTCTTCAGTAAACCGATTGTTTGATATACTAGGAAAACAGCTCATATATATGGATATGTTTATTTGTTAGTAATATTAACCACTCAGAATGTAACTGTACATATACCATAGAAGGAACTCAAAAATTTATTTTATGAATATGTGAATTATTTTATGAATATGAAAATTTATTTATGATTATGCCATTTACCAACAACTTCCTATATGCCAGAAACTTTACTGTCATTTATTTAATACTAATGACACTGCTATATTGGTACTGTTTCCCCCATGGTACAGACGAGATACTATGTTAAGTAATTTTCCTTAAAGACAATATTAGTTGATGACCCTTTTTTTTTTTTAATTTTTTTTAACGTTTATTCATTTTTGAGACAGAGAGAGACAGAGCATGAACAGGGGAGGAGCAGAGAGAGAGGGAGACACAGAATTTGAAACAGGCTCCAGGCTCTGAGCTGTCAGCACAGAGCCTGACGCGGGGCTCGAACTCACGGACCGTGAGATCATGACCTGAGCCGAAGTCGGACGCTTAACCAATCAAGCCACCCAGGCGCCCCGCTGATGGCCCTTTTTATTTGTGCAATGCTTTTATTTGGGTTGACAACTGGTATTAAGAGAACCAATTTAAGTACCTATACTTTTATAAGTGACATAACCAATGAAAAGATTATTGAAAAGAGTGGATGCAGGGCACCTGGGTGGCTCAGTCGGTTAAGCGGCCGACTTCGGCTCAGGTCATGATCTCGTGGTCTGTGAGTTCGAGCCCTGCATCGGGCTCTGTGCTGACAGCCTGGAGCCTGTTTCAGATTCTGTGTCTCCCTCTCTCTGACCCTCCCCTGTTCATACTCTGTCTCTCTCTGTCTCAAAAATAAATAAATGTAAAAAAAAAAAACAAGAAAAGAGTGGATGCTTGCCATTTAACAGAAGTCTTGCTCAACAGTGAGAGAAACATCTCTCAATTAGCTCACACACAGGCAGCATACTCAATAGCCTGAGTAAGAAATAAAGGTAGCGTGACTTTTTATATTAACATGATGGAAGTCTTTTAACATAATTAATAACATATATAACCTGTCTCCATGGCTGAGGCGATGGATTAACTTCCTCAACCATCTCGGGATGTAAACTGATTTACCTTATCATGATATATAGTCTAATTATTTACAGTAAATTTAAAGTGACTTTAATCTCTCATAGAAATAGGACATCCCTAGTATATTTATATTAAAAAAAAACTATACCACATGTGCTGTGTAATATTTTACTGTTGTAATCCAAAGCCAAACGCACTTGAGATTTCTTTTATTTATTTATTTATTTATTTATTTATTTATTTATTGTGGAAGTTGTCTGTGATCTATAAAAGGCAAAAACTCTCATTTGAATAGAGTAAAAGGAATAGTTATTACTCATGCATAGACAAAATTTTTAAGGATTCAGCCATGTCAGTGATAGATGGATAGACTGCTGAGAAACCATTTGAGATTTCTGTGATTAGGTTAGACAGGTCCCAACTCCTATTAGTGAGTGTTGCCTTGTTCTGTTACAGAGAGAAGGCAGCTGTCTTCTTCGGTTTTCCCCCTGGTGACTGTCTGCTTTAACTAAACCTGTAACATTCTCGACAAGCAAATCAGGAAGGACTTTGCAGACAGATGGCCCAGCTACCTATGCGTTCTCATTTACATGCAGCCTTGGTTCTTGACTGTACTTGAGCCATATGCAGGGGCTTTGGATTCCCTTTGGATTGGTTTTAAGTGCTACGTAGACAAGCCAAATCTAACTCGGACCATGTTTCCCTAATGTGATTTAATTCAATGGAGCTGTGGAAAGTGTTTATCAAAACAACTTTTGAAACTAAAATCTTGGCTGGGTGAAAAAATTGATGCCAACCTTGGTTAGTGAGGCGGGTGCCCGAGGAGAGTGACCCATATAGGAACTGAAGACTAGGTTATACAATTTATAAGTTAAAATAAAATTTTAAATATAATCAAACAAACTCTGCTTGGGATTTTGAATAGCCTAAGTTTAATGTTGGTCTGTTAAAGTGCCTGTGAATGTAATTTAACCATAAATACACTAGCCGTATTTTGCATTTTCTGTTATTTGAAGATCTAAAGATAACTAATATTAAAAAACACAGACATTTTCTCACCTTTAACCTTTCATATACTTCTGATAATATGTCAAATGAATAACAATCAATTTTTCGTCACAACCAGAAATTCACTTGGGATCCATTAGAATAACTAATATAACATGCAACAGGTAAAATTATATTTCATATAAAATGAGAATTCAAATATTAGAGGTGAGGGATAGAATTAAAACATTTTAATGCATTATTTATTTACCTTATGAATCTTAAGATGCCGTGCTTAACGTAATTCAACATACAATGGTGAGAAATCTGATTTCCATAATTTTGTTGTCTATGACTCATGGTCAAGTTCATTATAATAATACTATGTGTATTGTATTTCCATAATGAAAAATATTCTCATTGTGAAAAAGGAGTATAGAATTTTGAAAAAAAATTGAAAATATCTATAATTCCATTATCCAAAAACAATTATCAGCATTATACACATCTTTCTATATATTAAGAATAACAGATAAATCTGTGTAAACTACTTGTCTTATGTTTCTTACTAAACTCTACACTCTAAGTATATCCCCAAGCTAAATAAATTAACTTTAAACACATTTTTTAAAGTTAGAAAACATTATTTTTATGGATCTGTCTTTTCAGCAACAGTCTATTGTAAGTGATTATGATTTTTGTAAGTTTGCACTATTACAAGTAATTATGTGATGAATATTTTGGCAGAAATACTTGTTTTTAGTTGAAATGATTTCCTCAGGAAAGATTTCTAGACTAAAAATTTATTCTTAGACTTCTTAACATTCTGACATTCTTAGACTTTTATTACATTTTGCCAGATGCCTTCAGAAAAGTTTAGAGTGATTTGTTTTATCACCATTAGTATGTGCGTTTATCAAACATTGTCAGGAAAATTTGCAGACAATATCTAATATAAACGTGATTATGTGAGTTTTTTCATAAGCAGTTTTATGGCGGGGCAGGAATTATGAGCAATTGATCCTTTGGGGTAGCTATATCTTTGGACCCAGTTTAATTTTTCCTCTGTTCTATTAATATCAGTATTGAATTTATTCATATGTTGCTAGAACCCTGGGAATTGACAGAAACCTAAATTTCTAGGCATCATCTAAGTATGACGTTGAGAGGGCAAAAGACATGATAGACCATGTTAGAAACACTTATCTACCAACAATATTTTAAGTTATAAAGAGAGAATAATTACAATAAAAACATATTAGAAAGACAAATGGGGCAAAACACCTGGTGTATCAAATTGTCCAACATGCTCATTGGTTCAGCCTGCTGGGAAAGGTCTTCCTTCACTGTCATTATCTTCTGTGGCCATATGAAAGACGAGCTGCACAACTTTAGTGACCCACCCATTGCTCTGTGTCTAGGGACCAACTCTAGTATGTGCAAAACAAGTGCCACCAAGTTATTGGACAGAAAACATAGCATCTTAACTTTCCATGGCCTAAGTCTCCACTTTCTGAATTTCACATTTCAACATCTCTTACCGTTGCCCATTTTCTGGTGCCAAAATCTGTATGAGAATACTACTGAGTAGCAAGAAGCCATTGCATGCATTCAAACTGGCTTTATAATATAAAAACGTATATTATTGGAGAGAATAGGTAACCTAGGAAGAGAAAACTTCAGAATTGGATGATTTGCCAACTGAAAATTGCAATGTAAATCTCTGTGTCAGTGGTGGCTCTGTCCTCAAGCTGTTAGAGGGTGACTCTGGCACCTTCAGGTGTTCAGACACAACAAGAAAAGAGTTTCTCTTACTGTAGATTTTCTAAAGACAGTCTCCTTTTCCTTCTAGCAACTTCTGGGCTAGTGTCACACCGTGTCCTATTTACCAAAGGTGGGTTACATATCTACTTATAAACCAATTAAGAATAAGGCAAGAATCATGGGATTACTTCAGATAAAAGTCCTTCTCTGGAAATGAAAGTGAATTCAAGTCATTCCCAGGAACATGGTTGTATGAAAGAGAACTGAATAAATGATCAAGTTCAACATTCAAATAGAAGGGCAGATGAGAGATGTGAATGTTTCCTAGGGAAATAATTTATTTTTTTTTCTTGGCTGATTGTGCTGGCTAGAACTTCTAATACAATACTCAACAGAAGTGATGAGAACAGATGTCCTTGTCGTATTTTTCATCCTAGATGGAAATAATTCAGTTTTTCCCCATTAACCATGATGTTGGCTATTGATTTTTCAAAGACTTTAAGTATATTGAAGACTATCTATTTCTCATTCGCTGAGATTTTTAAGAATCAGAAAATTTAATTTTGTCAATTATTTTCTTGAGAGATGATTATGTGATTTTTCCTTTAGTGTTTTAATCTGGTGAATTACATTGATCTTCCAATCTTGTATTCCTGTGATAAACCCCATTTGATTATGATGTTATTCTTTTCATGTGATTCAATTCTATTTGCTAAAGATTTGTTTAGATTTTTTTGTGTGTCTATATTAATAAGGGATATTTTTTTTTTATTCCTTGAGGCATCTTTTTCTGGTTTTAGTATCAGAAGAATGGTAACCTCCTATACTGAGTTGGGAAGCAATGCCACTTAAATTTTTTGAAAGATTTTTTTTTTAAACTGGTAATATTTCTTCCTTAAGGGTTTAGTAGATTCTATGGGCCTATAATTTCTTGTAGGATATTTTTAATTTAAAAATTCTATTTTTTTTTTAATAATTATAGGACTATTCATGTTATACCTTTTTTTTTCCTGGGATTTGATAGGTTATGTATTTCAAGGGATTTTTTTTTCATGTTCTAATTTAAAATTTATTGATATAAAATTGTTTATATTTCCATATTATCATTTGACTTTCAGAATAATATGTGGCAAGGATATTTCTGTAAGTCTACACATTGGTGACACAAGTCTATTTTCTGAACAATCTGGCCAGAAGTTTATTTTCTTGATCTTCTCAAATAACTGTCACATTCTCTCTCCATCTCAAAAATACATAAACATTAAAAAAAATTAAGAAATATTTACAGAGCTGTAGAAACAAAGACTGAGGGGTAGAATACACTCTGATGAAAAATCCAGCGTTGCTCTAGGGGATATATCTAAGAACATTCTATAGATAAGATTTTGAAAGCCTGTATGTCATTACTAAATTTTAAATTTAACCTGATAATTCAATGAATTATTTTGAGCAAGAAAGTTGCCGAGTTAAATTTATTCTTTTGCAAAATATGCAGGCACTATCATGAAGGTGAGATGAGAGTGAATAAATGATAGTATCTAGGAAATAAGGCAGGAGACTATTCCATAGCCAAATAAAATAAGATGCGACCTAACTTAAGCTCTCAAGTAGAGAAAACAATGGAGAAACCCAAGTGATAAAATGAGAGGTTGAATGTATAGATATTTGCATCAACATATGTTGTGGATCATATCCGAATGTGTACCTTTATAACGTAACAAAGAAAATGAGACACCATTAAATAATTTAAAGCAAGAAAAATGAGAATAAATAATAATAGATGAAAACTAATGCACATCATATTTACTCATGGCAGGCGATGTTTCCAGTGTTTTACATCTTCAGAAAAATAATTTATGAGACAGTTACTATTGTCACCTTCATTTTGCAGATAAGTCAACCAGGAAACTAAGCTTCATAACTGGAATGCCCAAGGTTACATATTTAAAAATGGCAAGGTTGCAGACCTTGCCATGTTCTTAAGTGAAAGTTTATTTTTTTCAAGTCGATTCTTTACTCTCTCTCTCATATATAAACATATAGATGTAAATATAACTATTTATTTTTGGATATTTTCTGATAAATCTTCTGATAAATTAATTTAGGTGAACACTGCTGTAAGCCGCATGCTCTAACTTGGCCTCTGGAGAAGGCTTAGGTAAAACCAGATAAGAGTTTGAGAGTAAACACAAAGTTTTCAAGAGTAAGTTTAAAAGTGAAAACAAAGCAAAAAAAAAAAACCCAAAACAAAAACGTGGGAAAATATGTTAGTGGACATCCTACCTCTGGTGGGACACTAACATAATTTCACCGTAAAAACTGTTTAAGTGAAATTAGGGAACATATCAATGGCACAAAAGAGGATACATTTAGGTTCCTTATGCCTACATTTTGTATCTGGTAATGACCTTGGAGAAGAACATGCCAGTGACAGGTAATGGTTTTGATTATAATCAATGGTATTTTTTTTTCAATGTTTGAGCAAAAGTTATAATGCATCTTATTCTGTAATTCTTTCATTTTGAAATTACTGTCATCCAACTTTTATCATTCTTATAAATGACTGAGATTAAAAATTCAAGAAAAGATTTATTTATCCTAAAATAATTCAATATTGACTATATGAAAAATACAAATAGGTTCATTTATGATATTCATGGACAAAATACATTATATATATTTATACACAAAAATATATAATGTATATAATTTCCTTTTGGTTTATATAGGAAGGAGTAAATGTTCTTATATCCAAAAGCTGTTGTGGTTTTTAAAGAACTAAAAACAAAAATCACTGTCCAAGACAGCCAGTTAATAAGTAAATTTAGCAAAGATCTGATGTGTTTGATGAGTCTTTACTTTGTGCAATTATGCTCCACATCTTAGTGTGTTCCCTTTAGCAGTTCATTTCAGCAGGCAGCAACTGTAAACTTGTTTTTTAGAAAATTTTTCTTTTCAATGAGTTTCAGACCTACAGATGTAAAGAAAAATTGCAAAAGTAGTACAAATGTGAACTTTTGAACCCTAATCTTTTCTTCTTAGAATGCAGAAATGGTGAGGTATGGGAGGCCCTGACAACATGAATATACCACTGAGAATCCAAAGTAAATTGGGCTGTTTTGTTTGTGATTCAGAGCCACAGAAAAACAAAAAAATCCTTTTGTGTTCTTTAATTTTTCCTTAGAGAATATAAACTGTGCTGTGATGTCAAACTGATTCTATGTGTAGATACCCCACAGGCAAATTGTTTGCTCTAATTAAAACAAAATTAATATGAATCTCTTACTCATAAATCTTTGATGGTGGGATATGTACTTTAATGTTTCTGTAGTCTCTTCAGCAGTCAAAATGCCTCTCATCCTGATAACTGCTTTCACAAGCCTCCTAAAACAGTTATCAGATTATGTGACTCACCAAAACTATTTCATACTTGTGTACTTTTTAATAATTGGTATCCTTGGGACGATTTACCCCAAATATTCCATTTTGTTTAAAAAAAATCCCTATCCAGAAGACATTACCTAAGAACATTTATGCCTTAAAATGTGTTCCATTATCAAAAGATGTTCAACAAAACTCTACTCATCCAACGTATGTTTAATTTAATTAGCTAAAACATATTTTTGCTTCTCTTTATTTAAAAAAAATTAACATTTATTTATTTTTGAGAGACAGAGAGAGGCAGAGCATGAGCAGGGGAGTGGGAGAGAGACACACACACACAGAATCTGAAGGAGGCTCCAGGCTCTGAGCTATTTATTAGCACAGAGCCGGAGGCAGGGCCCGAACTCAAGAACTGCAAGACCGTGACCTGAGCCAAAGTTGGACGCTCAATTGACTGAGCCACCCAGATGCCCCTGCTTCTCTTTATTAATGTGATGAATTTAATGTCTTCTGAAAAGTTAAGGAAAATCGGAAGTTGGAGAATATATGAAATAAAATAGATTCTTAGAAGAAAATTTAGAATGTTAATTTATGAGGGCATAAAGACATTAACTTTAATATAATTAGTTTGCATATTAAATTATTATCTATATCAAAGTATTCAAATCAATATTCATTGGTTACTGCTAGTTAGTAACTTTGAGAATTTATTCTTGCCATTGTATCAGTTTTCCTCCTTTCAAAAGAAAAAATAGTTGTGTCCCATGAGGAAGAAAATGTAAATAAAATGACTTGAGGTCATTTCTCAAAATTGAGGCCCATAAGAGGAGCTTCAGATGCTAAACATCTGGAAGACATAATCTATAAAAATATTCTTACAATTATCATAATAGATTCACACCTGTGTCATATGGGAGCAGTTTCCTTGCTCGATACTCATGTTTTTCATATCCTTTTCCTTAATAATTTTTAATTAGTTCATAGTCCCTGTGTCTGAGAACAAGGAATTTCTTCACAAAATAATAACTGAACATTCTGGAACCTCCACATGTCTAGTTTTCTTTGAGAGTCATCCTGCCTTGCGTTTCCTTTGGATTTAGATTGACAAGAATGCATCCCACTCCATATAGAAAAACATCAAAATATCTATTAGCATATTACTCCTGTCGCCTGTTCACTTTTACCTTAAAGGGGAGGTATGGATGACTCACATGACTGGTGACATTGGAAGACGGAAATGGATTAGGGTAGCTCATGTCCTTCCATTCCCCCTCTCCCTTTTCATTTTTCTCTTTAAGATGGCTCAGCCTGAGGTGAGCCTGAGTCCTGATCTGCCTTCTGCCATGTTGTAAATTTAGCAATAAAGTTCCTGCTCCATATGTGACTGACTTAGTATGGCTGCTGCATGCTGGGAAACAGTGGAAAAAGTTCTTGTTGCTAAGCACCAAGGCTAACAAATCCATGAGCTATAAAAGCTCACATTCTTATTTCACTATGCCTACTTCTATGTTTATCTTGAATGCTTCAGAATTCAAATAGGAAAAAGCAGGGGTGTAGATTATGATGACTCTTGCTTGCAGCAGATTCTGTTAAGGTCCTCATCAGTTCCATATTTAGCCAAGCATAACCAAAAACCTATAGTACATTAGAGTCGCTGAACCTCTCTCTCTGTCTCTTCCCCCTTGTGTGCGTATAAACACACATATAAATGTATAAAAATATATATTCTGCTATATGTATACATGTAATGTGTATTTGTACATATATGTATGTTTATATGTAATGTGAATATGTAAATAAAAATATATGTTCTGTATATCTACATAGATTCTATATGTTTTCCAAGAGCTATTATGCAGGATGTATACTTAACAGTTCCTTTTTAAAGTTTTCATAATATGACCAAATAAATCACATTTGAGACCCTTGAGAGTATGATCATATAAACATACCTGGGGTTAATGTTTATAGTCTAATTATCACAGTTAAGATGTTGACGTCAAAAATGGAGCAAAGATAATAAAACTTGTGAAACATCCCTCCTTACAAAATATTACAAAGATAATTTTATTTGTATGACTCTGCAGCCTCAAAGACCTAATGATGTACATCAAGCAAAATATTTAACATGTCATTAGTAAGTCAGATAATTTTTTAATTAGACATAATTTTAGATGAAATAAATGCTAATCATTAATATTAATTCCTATGAGGTAAATTACCTTTCTATAAAAACTGCTTCTTAATTGTTTATAGCTTGCAAAATTCTTGGGGGGAAATGAATGTATGAAGGCAAGTTACAGATCTTTTGTAATATTTTAAGTACTTTAGGCTTTTATAAATTCTTACTTTGAGTAAATTTTCCTTCAAATAATTTGGTAATTGATTTTTAATATCAGGGTCAATTAAGCTTATGTAAACCCACCTCTAACTTAAACACACATATTTTATGTTATTAAATGAACAAAAATTTGAATATCCATAATCTAAAATAAGAGGAAATAATTTAAGTTTATGAGAAAAATTTTTAAAATGCATGTTAATAATAATGAGAATTCACTGAGTAACTTAATTGGAGACTAGTTGACACAGGTTCGAACATGGATTTTCATATATTAATATAGTTTTTGGGGCATATAATTTAATATCTTTAGTTTTTTTCTTTGTTCTCACAAATGTGAGTATTGAATGTTTAAAGTATTTTTGTTGCTAACATTTTCTTTGAGAAACCACCTGATTTAAAACCTAAACATATTTAGAAAAAAAATTTTGGGTAGACAAATACATCAAATTTATTTCCACTCTAAAAACAATTTGTAATTTTGCAAAATCCCAACTTATTTCAGGTATTATAGACTGCAAAAAACATAGTTTTTATAGACTGCAAAGCAGGTGACCATGGGCCTTTTTTTTAAATGAATTAAATAATCCATTTATGTGATCATTGAATCTGCTCACTTTTCTACAAAATTAATTGCTCTTAAAACATCCATTATGGGCACTTTAAAATGAAGGAATAAAAACATTTTGGAATAAATACATGGATTCATGAATGAATGAGGAAAATACAAAAGGCATAACTGAAGTAAAGTATAAATGAACACCTGTGCATTCTCAAAATAGTTTTTATCTACATTATTTTACCAGTTAAATGAGGACTTAAAACTTCAGTGAATTTTGTAGACTTTGTATCAAATTGCCCTCTTACTGGGAATTCTTATGTCCTTTTTAAAAGTATTTGGAAGTAAAGTTTTATAGCCTCTATCCATATGTAAATGACTCAAAACATTTCATACAATTTTATCTCTAAAACATTTTTTTTTTGAAGACTGGAATAAAATCCTCATCGTAAAATACTACAGATTGATAGAGAATACCATAGGAAGATAAATGACCCAGATCTTTGTGTAGCAATCCCATAGCTTATACCCTGGAGTTAAGTATGGCCATTCAATTCCACTCTATTATTCCTGCATTGTTGGGGAGACAGGAGAAACAAGTGTTAATGTCGGTCACTGCTTAAAGAGTCTCCATCATTCTTCAGCCACAAAATTTCTTCATCTCCACAGGGCAGAAAACAGGGCACTAAAGATAGATCATCATACTCACATGAAAAACAAATTGCCCATTTCCCCATTGATAGGATACAGTCAAATGGACAGATGGAAATCTCTTATTATAAAAAGTTTTAGTTTTGAGCCAAAGAGAATAATATATTAAGGGAACAGCTCTTCAAGGGTAAAAGTACAGTTGCCTTTATAATTAAATCCATCTTGCAATTCTGTACTTCTACCAGGTGGATCATGAAAAAGAAAAATGCATATCTGACTACCACAAAAGTGGTTATTTTCAATATATCTTTTCTGATAGTTAAAATTATAATCCTAGTCCTCCAAAATCAACATCACATTTTAGGAAATTTAATCTCCAACAACATGTTTTTAGCATCGTTTCCTCTTTGTTCAAAAGCGAATGGTCAAACTACATGTACTTATCATGCATTGAGTTTACTTGCCTTAAGAAAAACTCATGATTTATGATTGGCTCTTTAAAACTTAAATTTCATAGTTCTTCCTACCACGCATCTATTAAAAAGAGATTTTTTTGCATAACGATAGATAGATACATACTAAAGGGGCACATCATGTTTCCCTAAATGGAACATCAATAACAATAGATAACATACAGTGAACATATGTGTAAAGCACGTTACAGAAACTCAATTATCTCTTGATTTATTTGTGTCTTCTACTTGTAATTTTATAAATCAAAGCACCAAATCTTTAAGCTTCTAATAATTTAAAACTTTAAAGCACAACAATTAGAAAACAGACTCAGTTTTAAAAATGGCCAAAAAAACCATGAGCAAACGCTTTGGCAAATAAGGGAAACGGTTAGTGGTTAGCCATTAAGCATGTATAAAGTTGCTCAACATCATTAGTCTTGAGGAAAATGCAAATCAAAACCACAACATGCTCCTGCTACATATTTATTCAAATAGCTGAAGAAAGAAGGGAAGAAAGAAAGAAAGAAGAAAGAAAGAAAGAAGGAAAGAAAGAAGAAAGAAAGAAGGAAAGAAAGAAAGAAAAAGAAAAGAAAGAGAGAAGGAAAGAGAAAGAAAGAAAGAAAGAAAGAAAGAAAGAAAGAAAGAAAGAAAAAAAAAAACTGACCACAGCAAATGACAAGGAATAGGGCAACAGAAATTCTCATTTTTTGCTTGTGGAAATGCAAAATGATGCAGCTACTTTGTAAAACACTTTGAGGCGTCATTTTGAAGTTAAACATGTTATTTCCCATCTGACTAAGCAAATTCATTTCCAAGTATTTACTAAAGTCAAAGGAAAACTGATTCACACAAAACCTTGTGTATGCATGCAGTGGTTTAATCATTATCACCAAAAACTGAAAACTCCGGATTAATTTCTACATATGAATGGATAAAAGGTGATGCACTCAGCCAATGGAATGCTACCCTAAATTTAAAGGAAAAAATGATCTATTCACATAACAATATGTGAATCTTACAGGTCTTAGTGAAATGAATCGTTGGACCCCCAAACTCCATACTTACATGGCATACTGCAGAAGATAAACCTGTAAGGATGGAAAACATATATCAGTGCTTGCTATAAGTTGGGGAGGGAAGTGGCTGCCTACACAGGAGACACAGCCGAGGTCATCTACATATTATTTCAAGCTGCTTTGGGGTTGCAGAGGAAGAGTTGCAGCCCGCTAAAACAAAAACTCAGACTTACTATCTGGCCCTTTAAAAGAATTATTACTGAGTCTAGCATAGAACATGCAGGATCAACGTAATAAATTTTATAAATTGGGGTACCTGGGTGGTTCAGTCGGTGAAGTGGCCAACTCTTGATTTTGACTCACGTCATGACCTCACAGTTTCATGAGTTCAAGTCCTCTGTCAGGCTCTGGGCTGACAGCATAGAATGTGTTTGGGATTCTCCCTCTCTCTTTCTCCCTCCGCACCTCTCCTGCTGGCACACAAACACACTCTTTCTCTCTCTCTCTCTCAAAATACAGTAAAAGCTTGGTCTGCGAGCATAATTCATTCTGGAAACACGCTTCTAATCCAAAGAACTTGTATATCAAAGAGAATTTCCCCATAAGAAATAATGGAAACTCAGATGATTCATTCCACAACCCAAAAATATTCATCTAAAAGTGATTATAATACAGTAATATAATACAAAATAATAAAGTACAGAATATAAAGAAAAATAAACAAATGAACTTGTGCTTCCCTTTGAAAACCTTCGTGGCTGGTGTGAGGGAGACCAGAGAGAGGACGGTTATTGTGTAGGACAATTTTCACTCTCACTAATGGAGTCACTGCTATCTATTGGCTCAGTGAAATCTTTCCCTGCATGGGGGGCCATTGTATACGCTCACACGGATGTTGACTACAGTACAGTATTGATAAACTCTTGTCATATACTGCATGTGATTAATATAACTGGCAATAAGGCAGCAGAGGAAAGGGTCTATATCTGCAGGCAGCCTGACCTAGCATGAAGCAAAGCATTCCTCAGCTTACTCTTGAATGGAAAAGCAAAGGACTGTCCATAGGTGCTTGGAAGTGACAAAAAATACACTAGTACCAGTTGTGGGTACCTTCCACCGTTCTGAAAAATCACTGATTTGTGTCAAACACCGCAGCCTGAGACAAAGCATCTGAGCATGGGAGACAATCACCCATAATCCCGTAGAGAGAGAGAGAGAGAGAGAAGAACCATTGGCTAGGTTGTGATCATGTGACACTCAGCATCACATACTACTCCATATTGTAAGACATCAGTCCTTTATCAGTTTAAAATTTATTATAAATGTTTGCTTGTCTGGCAGAACAAGTTATTCGCAATCCAAGGTTTTCCTGTAATTAAAAACTTCAAAAAATAAATTTTTATAAATTTCACCTATTCCATTTTCTAATCCCCTTTTCCTAACACACTCCAATTTTCTCCTCAAACATTTACCTAAGGGTAGACATCAGACAAACACACAGATACACACACAAACTCTCTCTCTCTCTCCCTTTTTCTCTCTTTCTTGCTCTCACTCAATTCCTATTTCTTCACCTCCCTCTCTCTCTCTCTCTCTTTGAGTATTGTTGACACATATATAATAAGATATATATCTTCTTTATTCATCTACCAATGTTTACTTGGGCTGCTTCCATATATTGGCTATTATAAACCATGCCGCGATACACATAGGGGTACATGTATCTTTTTGAATTAGGTTTTTAGTTTTCCTCGGGTAAATACTCAGTAGTGGAATTATTGAATCCTATGGAATTTCTATTTTTAATATTTTTAGGAACTTCTATACTATTTTCCACAGTAGGTACACCAATTTACATTCTTGCCAACATTGTTGGAGGGTTGCCTCAGTTGATTCCTCATTCCTTGAAAAAACACAGAACGCAGTAGATTTTGTATAATTTTGTGTGCTCAGCCCTGCCATAGTGCCTGCAAAGTTTATATGTTCAATATATATTCAATAAATATATGCCAAATGTTTGGGTTCCTATACTTTAGAGTAACTTAATAATCAGATAAATGTAGAGGAATTCCTTAAATTTGGAGAAAAAATTAGACTCTCTTTTTGTACAATTTTCAGTGAATTTATATCTGGAGATTTTATTATTGCATTATAAACTGAGGTCTATACAATATAGTTACTGAATGAAGCTTTTCTAATAATGCATAAGAAAAACATCTAAAAATCAGAATTTACAAGCTGGATAACATCAAGTTTCAGAATTCTTCCTTTTCTAGAGGGACATTGACTTTTCATCCTATGACTTTGACAGTTCACTAGGAAAGGATTTGAAAAACGTTGCTTGCATATTGCTTTATTATAATATTTCATAAGTATATATGGACACAACTTACAAAGATTATATTTTTGTATTATGGCAGTGTGCTGTGCCCACAATTTCCACTATTCCATGAGCATTTTTAATGTATGGCATACAAAAACATTGCTTAGAAGATTAACTTCTTATTGTTTGGTGTGAAAATAAGCAAAGAAGACAAAGGCAACTGCATATATATGCATGCATACAAACACACACACACTGTGGAAAAGTTTAAGAGTCTTAGTTATGGAATAATGCTTATTAAGCCATTATTTCAAGGAGGGGGGAGAAGGAATATTTCAAAGTCTATTGGCAGGGGGCACCTGGGCGGCTCAATCGGTTAAGCCTCTCACATCAGCTCAGGTCATGATCTCACGGTTCATGGATTTGAGCCTGGAGTTAGGCTCTCCGCTGTCACCAGAGGACCTGCTTTGGAGTCTGACCTCCTCTCTCTGCACCTCCCCCTGCTCATGCACTCTCTCTCAAAAGTAATTAAACATTTAAATAGATGATACATAGATAGAGCGAGCGAGCATATTGGAGTAGCTTACAGAATCACCAAGAGAGTCAGAGAAATCACCCTTCGGCAGGATCAGGGGCACACAACCAGGAATTAAATCCAATCTCGCTCAAGATTGCTTCCACGAAGACCACTTCTCTCTGTTACAGGGCAATGATAAGAATATGGTAGGTAGAAGAAGGCTGGAAAAGAGAGACTGTGGTTATGACACAATATAGGAAGCTTCGGAAGTAATAAAGCAAGAAAAGCAAGATCTTGAGTTATGGAAAAGTGATACAAACTCTGTATCTAAACTTAGTTGCTATTCTGACTCTGGTAATCAAATACATACTTTAACTCTGTCAACTTCTAACGAAAGTCATCAAGTTGGAGTTAAGAGGCAGCTGCTGTTAGACATGTGCCGTGTTTTAAGAATTTCAGTAAGCTACCAACATTTGACATTTAAACTTTGGAAGGTTTCAATGAAGAGTCCAGGGGCGCCTAGGTGGCTCATTTGGTTAAGCATCTGACTCATGATTTCGGCTTAGGTCATGACCTCCCGGTTTGCGTGATCGAGCCCTGCGTCAGACTCTATGCTGACAGCATGGAGCCAGCTTGGGATTCTCTCTTTCCTTCTCTGCCCCTCTCTCTCTGCCTCTCTCTCTCTCTCTCTCTCAAAATAAATAAATAAACATTGGGGAAAACAAAAAGAGTCCAGATTTCACTCTTCAGCCTCCCTTCCAGGCAGGGACAGGATTTCCTCAGCCACAAAACCCTCCCAGTTCACTCCAATCATCGAGGTTACTTGTGTGGTTCTTTTAACCTAATATAAATGAAATCCTGGAAGAACTTGGATCCAAATCAGGACTTTTTCATAAATAAATACATACATACATACATACATACATACATACATACATACAGCAATAGCACTTTTTCTACCATCAGGGAGTCTTGATATTTCTGACATGCTAGAGACTATTTGGATTCCGTTATACTCCATATATAACAGACACGGGGTAGAGGTTTGGTGAGACAGAATCTGTTGATAGCAGAGTCCATGGGTTCAGCGTTCCTTTCTCCACACACGGGCCCTGCTGTTATTCATATCTGCTGTATTAGCAATGAATTCCTTGTCACATAGCTGTATACAGATTGCTTGGAGGTATGACTTTTGTAATGGTACCTTCATTCCCACCTAAGTAATGGCCTACATGAGAAGGTAGAGCTCAGATACCATTTCACGGAATGTCAAAACATAATAGTTTCTGTGCCTGAGTTATGTTCAGCACTGTGCATTGTTACCACCTGCCATACATACAAATACGTGTTATTTCCACTTAATGCCTCTTTAACACCAAAGATCATGGTATTGGTTTTCTCTGTGGTTTGGCTTTGTTCCATCAATTTGAAGCAAATCCATATTTGTTCTAAATTACATCGGTGCGTGTCTTCATCTAAATTCTCGTTTGGCTGGAACATTTTGCAAAGTCTTTATCTCAATTCCTATTTGACTGTAGCAGATTCTGGCCACAATCCACTATACTTTTTGGCTCTTGCTTCCAAGAGGATTGGGGATGGGATTAACCACAACCAAACTGGAAGTTAAATTCGCATACTATGGAAAACAACACCAAGGCGAGACCCGAGACCACTGAGAGTTATTGATTCCTGAGCTGGAGAGTGGAAATTCACGTAAAGAAACTAAAGTAAATGTGAATCACAATACCTATGAATTAATAAAGGTGTGTGATAATTTGCATGTTCTATGGATATGAGGAGCATGCATGTACATCATTTTTGTTAGATAACATGCAAATTACATAATTTTTACGTAAAATTAGAAAACAAAATACATCAGTGAAGTCCTATTTATAAACATTAAAAAAGAAAAATAAAAAATAATAACACAAATTATACTATAAATTGGAAAATTCACACCTGGTTAATCATCGATAGTTCTGAATACTCACATGTACCCCTTGTATTTTCTCTGTGCAATTTAGGATAACACACAAGCTTACAGAACTACTTCTAAATTTATCCCAAATAAGGACACATTTAATCACATAGGTACATTGATCTCATTTTATTCTCCATAGTTTTTAATATCCTCTACTGAGACCTGATGTTTTAATAATTGCTTTTATTTAATATGATCCTAGTTATCTGAAAATATTTCTGAATATACATAGAAAAACAGTATGTAAAGGAATATGTCGTCATGTTTGCAAAGTTTCATTCAACTGACAATATATTATGTGCCCTTAATTTTCCTTTATTATATTTTTCTAAGCCTTTTAATTCATCTGCATTACAATTATGTTTTAATAGAAAAAAGGAACTAGGACATTCTCAGTATTTTGTAAATGATATTGGGTCTTTCTGTGGCAAATACCTACACTCCATCCATTTATATACTATACTAATAATTTACAAAGGCCAATAACTACATTCCATCAAGTTATATACTATACTAATAATTTACTTCATGGAACAAAATTTCCATGTAGCTAAATTAATGTGATTTTGATAATAAATGCTTGAAAAGTGGCTTTTTTGTTGTTGTTGGTTTGGTTTTCTTGACAAACCTGGATTTCAAAGCAGTACTCTATGAGGTTAGAATTCGTTCCAATATGTCAGCCATGTATTGGGAAACACTAACATTTGGCAGTTACAGACCATACTAATGATTTAACCAGGCAGATGGAGGTCATCTGGGACAGATGGTGATAGCATTCTGTATATATTTGATATGTTCCCAAAAGTAGACATTATCTTATAATTTACACACACCAAAACCGATCCTTTAGTTTATAAAATCTCTTTATCTTCTGCTTTCATTGCCACTCAAAGACATTAAATGAGATGTAAATGTTATAGTCCACTAACGTGTTTGTTTCTTTTCAGAAATATCTATTTTATGAAGACGCTCAAATATTCACGGAATGAAAATATCTTCATAAAATGACTCCAGAATCTCAAGACCATTACATACAACAAGGAGGACTCACTTTTAGGTAGGTGAATATTGGACAATACTTTCTCCCAACGATATTTCTTTCTATAAAGTAATCTTTTGTGAAAACACCAGTGTTTTTAGAATTTGAATTTAATTTTCTACAATGAATAGTTATTGGCACATAATAAATGTCCTTGGATTAAAAGTCAGAATTTCTAAGATTCAATTCTGGCTTTTCAATTAAGCTCCTAGGACTTAATTTTTCTTATCTGAAGAAGAAATAGTAAAGTCTGTCTTAAGAGTGGAACGAGTAACTTATTTATTAAAAGCTCTGAGTAGGGGACGGAATTTTTCTGCACATTGCTAATTTACATAGGAAGGCGGAACAGATGAGAATATGTACATGACTTTTGAAGTGCATACACATCAACACACATACACATGTTTGTGTGTGTGTTCTAAGGATTATAAGCCTGTTTTATCCGTTCTTTACCTGAATATTACATGACACAGGTGATCTTCATTTAATATTATGTAAATAATATAAATTATGTGAAAATGGTGTATGTACATATGTTTTTTCTAAATATATAATATAAATATTTTCAAACTTAATGAAAATGAATTTGTGAGATTATCTGGGCCAATAATGATAGCAAACTTATAGTCGGCAAATCTTTGTTTTTAATTTTTCTCATGAAAAACTATCTGAGTTTTTAGAAATTTGCTAGTTTTGTATATAAATATCTTGATTTCTAATGTTATCTTACAGAAAACTTTGCACAGGGTATCTTGGACCTTGTTTCCTTTGATTTGGTTTTCATATTTCTTGTCCAACAACCAGGCACTATGCACACACAAAAAAGTACATTCATTGAATTTAGCATTGCTTCCAATGTAATGTCAAAGTGTCCAATTCTAAAAGTGTAGAAATGATAACACTTTCAAAATCCACCTCTACGCATGGTTGTTGCCTCTTTCAATATTCATCTCTTTAACAAACTGCAGTGATGGTTGGTTTCTTCTGACATGCTCCTAATTTCACCATGCCAAGGTCAGGTCTGGTTTTGTACATATGTGAATAGTATCATCATACAGGCCCGGAAGGATTACATAGTTGGGGTTTAATGCTCTGCAGTCACTGGCTTACAATTATTAATTTTATCTTGACGTTGCGTTTTCTGGATGATGTCCATTGAGACAACGGGTATGTTCCACTGTCTTAAAGCTTCAACTCAACCATGGTCATACCGCTTCTACCTGGATGGGTTGTCCATCCCTTCCCTCTGTATTTGGCTAAATGTCCCTGCCTATCCTCCACATCCCTGCCCCTGCACCCACCAAGAAACCTCTGTCTTCTTCTACCCTCATTGGTGTGGGGCCGATCTGGGTCAGGTGGTTGCCGTATCCATGAGGTTTCCCAACCACAGTAGAGTGAGAACAGAGAGGGTCGGTAAGAAAAAAGGTTGCTTGGATTCTGTGCTCCCAGCTGGAACACAATGGGTCACCCATCAGGTCCAAGTTTGTCCGATGAGAGTGTCTGTGAGAGAGTGCCCTGAGGCTCCTGTGTGAGTCTGCACTCACCCCACAAGTGTTCCCGTGCTCGAGGGAGCACGCCTTCAGCCTGTCTTGTTCCCACAGAGAGTCTTTTCCACTTTAAACCTTCTAAATCGAGTTTATGTTGGTCCCATCTAGCCAGATTGAGATGCCATTACTAAATGAACCGCGAAATATAAACTGTGTAATTTAGGTGATTCCATATATGAAGTCAATGCTCTGATAGTTGCATTCAAAGATGGCATTCCACAATATAATGGTAAATAGTAAAATGCACGCCAGTAATTTACATTTTTATTGTTTTTGTTGTTGTTAGGGCAATATTACGTAGCAAATTTAAAAATTGTGGTCAGTTGAGAGCAAGACAGATCACAGAGGAAAGAAACGTTTTATGTTGTTGCTGGCCTTCCTAACATTATTTTTTTTTGTGCCAGATTTTTAAACAGTGTTCATTTTGTGTGGAGTCTCAAAATATAAGTAGCTGGTTCCTGGTGAGGGTGGAAGTTTGAGTTACTTTCCTCTTTGGCATTTTTCTTTGGGTGAATAACATCAGTTAATCACCAAGAACCTATCATGATTCTTGTTTTATTAAAAAAAAAGATGATAAAAAGTGCTTAGATACATCTAGAAAAACCTGTACTAAACAGTTCAGTGTAAGCATTACTGAATGGATGTTTTGGACTGCAAGAAAACTTCAGAGCCAAACACTTTCTGGTATAGGATAAGTTTTGGATAACAGCAGCTACATTTACTGGCAGTGTCCTCTGGGCAGCAAGTAATAGGCTGCAAAGAAAAGATGTATCTACTCTGTGAAAAAAATAGGTAACTAAAACAGTGTTGTATCGTGAACCTTAATAACTTGGTTGAAACTACATTTTGTATTACTTTCACATCCCTGTCACGGATTCACATCAAGAATATATTCACATAGTGCTAATGGGTACTTAAGTCATGGGGTCAACTTAACATTTGAGAATGGTCTGAGTAGAATAAGAAAAGGCCAGTGAAAAGTAGTTTTCTCTGAACTAAAGTAGTTGTTCATAAATAGGTTCACATGTTTAAGAAATTTGGAAATAAATGGTTTGTAATGTATGGATTAGTTGGTTACCAGAATCTCTTGAAGGACATTTAGCCGAAGCTGCATGTTAAACTACAGTTTATGTAACTTGTATACTAACTTACGTTATTACTTTTATGTCCCATGTGCTGTTCTTTAAATGCTCGTACCAAAAGCTGCTTAAGACAATGCCTTTCTATAATAAGGACTTTTTCTAATATCAGTGATATCTGCTTTATTCGGCAAAGCAAAGCAGACATATTTCTATGAGAAGGACTGTGAAATTAGTCATATGGGTCCTTAAATGTGAGATAAATAAATAAAAGTAAAACAGTGTTTAAAATTTACTGCTGCCACTTAGCATAAATAATTAATTTTATGTACTTATTAAACTTGTTTAAAGATAGTAGTAAAATAGAAGCAAACTTCAAATAAGTAATGCTTTTACAACCTCTTTGATATAATTACGGCAATAAATTTAGAATTCAATTGATTTTAAGTGCTGCATATCAATACGTTGTCTCTATAATTTTCTAACAGTTGTTGGTTACACTTTTGACATACAGAAAATAAAAAAATTCCAACTTATATTTGATTAAGAGTGCCTTAAGAATTAAAGATATAGTAACTAACAAAGCGGCCATTTACTTTGGTTCAGAGGGTTTCTTTCAACTTGGCAACATAATTGCATCTCAGAGCAAAGGCTCACAATAACTTTCACTTATGAAGTTTGCCACAGTACACGATGAATTTTAATGCAAAATTTGAGATGAAAATGCAGCAACAAAATAATATAGGTAAGGCAATCTATGCACAAATGCCAAGTACAAGTGTGTGTTCACTGAAGGGCTAAACAAAAGCATTTTGACAATCACTCTTATTTGGATTCAAGTGCCAACTTTTAACATCAAGTATTTAAAAAGTATACACACCCGTCTTTAAAAAGTAATCTAACAAAGGTTGTTTTGCTTTCAGTAAAATGATTTTCCATCAGAAAACTAAATCCCACACCCATAAACCTTCCCTCCCAAGTCCCTCCTCCACGAAGCTTCTGTCAAGGACTAGGGTGCTTTCTTCCTCTTTATTCTACCTCTTACAGACATTTCATATAAATGGAATCATACAATATTTGGGTTTTTGTATCTGGCATAGCATCCCGAAGGTTTATACTTGTAGCACGTGTCAGAACTTCATTCTTTTTTATTACTAAGTAATTCTACCATATGGCTAAGCCACATTTTTATTTAACTTTTAGTTGACTGACATTTGAATATTTTTCACATTTTGCATACTGTTAACAATGTTTTGGGGTGTTTTGTTTTGTTTTGCATGTGGGTATACACTTTCCCAGCATCATTTTTGGAAAAAAAATACCAATTCTTTCTCCCATTATGTTTTTTGGTACCCTTAACAAAAAAACATGTATCCATATATGCAAGGTTTAATTTTGAGACTCTCAGGTCTATTCCATTTATTTATATATGTATATGCAGACTGGTACAAAACTATTCTGACTATTATAATTTTGTAGTCACAACTGAAATCTGGAAGTATGAGTATTCCAACTTTCTTTTTCTTTTTCTAAGATCACTTTGGCTATCCCTGTGGGTTTAATTGTGTCCTCCAAAAAGATATGGTGAAACCTTATCTCACACATAAATGTTACTTTATTTGGAAATAGGGCTTTGCAGATGTAATTGAGTTCAGATGATTCTACTAGGGTGAGAGCCCTAGTCCAATATGATTATTGTCATAGTAACAAGAGAAAATGAAGACATAGGGAGAACTCCACGTGAAGACACACAGATGCACAGAAACAGAGGGAAAATGGTCACATTAAAATGGTGGCAGATACGAAATTATGCTGCTGAAAGCCAAGGAACATCTGGGGTTACCAGAAGCTGTAAGAGGAAGGGAAAGATCACCATCAAGAGCCTCAGAGGAAGCTTGTCTTAGGTCTTGGGTCTTTTTTGTTCATCAATTCCTCCATTGGTGACTAGTGCTAAATAGATTATTTTTATACAGAATTAATTCATTTTCTTGTTTCTTGTAATGTATTTTTCATAATTTTCTTAATGGTTTCCCTGGGGTGGGGGTTCAATTAACATCTTAACATAAAACAAGTGAGTCTGAATTCATAAAACTTAATTCCTATAGTATACACAATTTTTAGTCCCATAGACCTCCTATCTATCCCCTTCCTATTGGGTTAAATTGTCATTCCAATAACATTTTTATAGATAGTAAGTCCACCAATAATATTTATGATCATTCCTGTATTCAGTTGTTTATAAGTCAGAGAGAAGAAAAAAGAATTACAAACAATTCCACTTATACTGTATATTTACATATTTATTTACTGTTGCTGATAATCTTTATTTCTTTGTGTGGAACACAGTTGACATTGAGTGCCCTTTCACATTTACTTCAATAATTGCCTGTATCATTTCTTGGATGGAAGGCCTTATTTACCTTGGAATGTCTTAATTTATATTGTTTTTGAAAGATATTTAAATGGATACAGAATTCTTTATTTTTTTAATTTGTAATGTTTATTTATTTTTGAGAGAGAGATGGACAGAGAGAGAGAAAGAGAGAGAGAGAGAGAGAGAGAGAGAGAGAGAGGCAGAGAGAGAGGGAGATCCAGAATCCAAAGCAGGCTCCAAGCTCTGAGCTGTCAGCACAGAACACGATGCAGGGCTTGAACTCATGAACCCTGAGATCATGACTTGAGCTGAAGTTGGGTGCTTAACCAACTAAGCCACCCAGGCACCCCTGAAATTCTTTATTGACAGTTTTTGTTTGTTTGTTTGTTTGTTTGTTTGTTTGTTTTTGTACTTTGGTTATGGCATCCTACTGCTTTCTGGCCTTTATGATTTCCAATGTGATGCCAACTATGAATCTTACTGAGTGAGGATTCCTTGTACATGAAGAGTCACTTTCTTCTGTTGCTTTTTGCAAGATTCTCTTTGCATTTATTTTTGACAGCTTGACTAAGACATGTTTAGCTGTGATCTCTTTGAGTTTTTCCTACTTTAAGTTTATTGGACTTCTTGTATGTTTACATTATTGCAAAATTGGGACAATTTTCAGCCATTACTTTTTCAAACATTTTTATGGCTATTTCTCTCTCTCTCTCTCACTCTCCCCTTTATTTTAGAGACTCCTGTTAGGTGTATGTTGATGCATTTGGTGGTGTTCCACAGGTATCTAAATCTCTGTTCACTTTTCTTTATTCTTTTTTTCTTTATTTTCCTCAAACTAGATCTTCTCAGTTGAAATATATTCAAGTTTGTGGATCCTTTCTTCTGTTAATTCAAATCTGCTATGAAAAGCATATAGTGAATTTTCCATTTGTTACCATGTTTTTCAAGTCAAAAAGATTTTGTGCTTATTTTCATATTGCAGATCTTTACTGAAAAAAAAAATATATATATATAATTGTTGCTTTAACGTACTTTTACTTCAAAATTTGGGCTCCCTTAGGGACGTTCTTATTGACTACCTTTTTTTTTCCCCATGTATTGGCTATACTTCATTGTTTCTATTTGTGACTCATTTGTAATATTGTTTTAATTAAAAAAAATAAGTTTACTTATTTTGAGAGAGAAAGTGCACATGCAAGCAGGGGAAGAGGCAGAGAGAGAGGAGAGAGAGAATTCCAAGCAGGTGCCATGCTGTCAGGGCAAAGCACAATGTGGGACCCACGAACCATGAGATCATGGCCTGAGCTGAAATCAAGAGTCAGAAGCTTAACCAACTGAGCCACACATGCCTCCTGTGTCTCATTTTTTTAACCTAAAAGTTGAACATTATAAATAATCCACTGTGGGAACTAAGGAAATAAGTTCTCCTCTTCAAAGTTAGTTGTTTTGCTTTTTGTCTGCTTAGTGACTTTCTTACACTAATTCTCTAAAATCTGTATTTTTGACATTGGTGGCCACTGAGGTCTCTGCTCAGCTTAGTGTTGCCTGAGTGATTGAACAGAGACTTCCTTTAATGCTTTGGAGCCAGATTTCCAGAGGTCCTCTGTGTATTTTTTGGGTCATGCCTTAATGCTCTGGAGTATGCAATTATTTCTTAGCCTCATGAAGAGCCTAAGGCCAGTTGGAGCATCTTAAGGTCTTTCCTGACCACTTGTTTGGCCCTGTATATGCACCTGGGCTTCCCAGTTTCTAATACTATGTCAGAGCTTTTCATGCCCCACCACCCCATAGATAGCTCATTCCCTACATAAAGTTTAGTTCATCTTGTTTGGTATTTCCAAGCCTAACAGGCTGATGCTATGTAAATGTCTCTCATCATTTTCAACTACTGCATTGGGGATAGGACTTTTCCAACTGAACAAGCTCTAAGTGTAGTCAAATGACAAGTCCCACAAATGACAAGTGGTGCTTTCCAGAGAACTTTCACATGGGTCAAATATTAACAATCCTTGGAGGTGAGTCTTGGAGAGTCCTAATCATGCTTTAATTCCTCCAATGGCTATAGGCTACTGGTTTGCACAATTACTCTGGTATTGAGGCTGCTGGTTCCAAAGTTATTGGGAAGCTAGGCAGAGGGATATGGGATGAGGTAAGTTAATACAAATCTCACCATAGAGGAATTCACTCATTTTTTTTAAATATATACTCATTGAATTTTTGAAAGCTTTTGGTTAATTTTCAGGATTATAAAAAGTTGATTTTGAAGAATTTTGTCAATAGCCTCATTGCTTTTATGGGTGAATATATTTTCAAAAGTTCTTACACCACCATTATAGAATTGCCTCCTATCCCATTCTCCCTTAATTTTGACAGAACTTTTGCTTGTTTTGGGAATATCACCTCAAGCATATCACCTCAAGCTAACATATTTCTCTTCTTCCAAGATTGAGAAGTATTTTTTTTTCTTATTTGTAGTTTGAAGAAAAAAATAAGTATGACTCTAAATTGACTTGAATGTTTGTTATCTTTACCATTGCACCAAACACCATTACTAGAGAACCATAAAAGTTTCATTTATGTAAATGAAATTTATGGCCAATTCTGTGTCAGATAGTTGGGAAATGAGCATGTATATAGATCCAGGTCACTACAGATTGTAAGGCTGTATTTAAAATAAAATGGTGAGTAAAATAGACTAAAAGATGAAATTCGCATTATTTTGTATTTTTTTTCCAACCCATACACACATTTTTTAATCTATACTAATGTGTTGTGAGTTGAATTATACACCCCACCCCCAAAACGATATGGCGAAGTTCTAACACCATGAATGCGCCCATCTGGAAATGGCATCTTTGCAAATGTAATCAAGTTAAGAGGATTAATTTAGGGTTTAATTAGGGTTTAATTTAGGGTTTGGTGTCCTTATAAAAAATGAAAAAAAAATTGTGCATAAAGACACAGAGACACACATACACACAGAGGGAACATGTGAGAATGAGGTACAGATTGGCGTGATTATTTACCAGCAAAATAATGCCAAGGATTGCCAGCAACTACCAGAAGCTAGCAGGAGGCAGGGAAGAATCCTCCCAAAGCCTCTGAAGAGAAAGTATGTCGCTGCCAATATCTTGATTTTAGATTTCTAGCCTCTAGAACTATTAGACAATACATTTCTCTTGTTTTAGGTCAAATTGTGGTGATTTGTTATTGCAGTCCTAGAAATCTAGTAGAAAGTCCACAATTGCTGCACTTTAAATAATGCATCTTTCCTTTTCATATATTTCCCACAGTAAGAAAAGAAAACTCATGTGCATGTGAAATTCAGCTTTAAGTCCAGCCTGGTTTCTTTCCTCTCCATGAGAATGCTGCTGTGTTTGATATGGCAGCTTACAGCCTTAATTGAAATTATACCTCCACCAAAATATACAGCCTATGTAATGGAGGAAGAAAAATAGATAATGAAGAAATTTAATTTCACATGTAGAAAAGGGAAAAAGATTAAGCGATATAAAATAACATGAATGAAGCAAAGAAACTGCACTCTAATTCCTTAGAAAAGCAACCTGATTACCTTTGGCTCCCGTCTTAGATTCCAAACAGAATGATTCGAGTTGAAAGTTTGGTTGTCGTCTATTGTCTTCTGTGGAAACATTGTATAGAGATCTCTAAGTGATTCCTACTTAAATTTATCTGTTTTTATTTTTTTTTTCAATGTTTATTTGTTTACTTTGAGAGACACACACAGAGAGAGAACAAGCAGGGGAGAGGCAGGGAGGGGGAGAAAGAGAGAGGGAGAGAGAGAGTGAATCCCATTCAGCCTCCGTGCTCCCGCAGAGCCTGAAGTGAGGCTCGATCTCATAACCATGAGATCATGACCTGAGCCGAAATCAAGAGTCTGACGCTTAACCAACTGAGCCACCCAGATGCCTCTAAGATTATCTATTTTTAGTTAAACTCTTCTTTATTGTTTCAAGCCTGTGACTACAGGATCATCTTTGGGATTTTGTTGTTCACCTTCCTTTCAGTTTCTCTAGCTCTGTCAGGCTTCAAAGTCCCAGGGTGTTGCTTATAGATTTGATTTCTGTGAATCCCATCAGATTCTACCATATCATTTTTAAGAAACAATCTTCCTAAATGTATAGTGTCCATGCTTGTATGTTGAATCCCTCCACATGTACTAGAAATTTGCATAAATGATCACAGACTCTTTTGAACTCATCAGAATAATATAAAACCTATAGTTAATCACTTATCAAAAAGCGATTACAATCTGCCCATCTATATCTCTACATAGATAGTCCTTCACATTCTATTGGTTGATATTTGTTGAACTCATTTCAGAGTAAAATGGATCTCCTTTGCCAAGCCACCAAAAAATTCAGATTTGTTTTTCGTCATTTATAGTACTTTTTCTTTGTTTCAATTTACTAGCATATCTTTTTGAAAGAGATTCTTGCCCAATTTGCTTAGCATTTAAGCAATAAGCCTTCATGCTTCCATCAGTGCTTAGCCATAATTCCCAGCTTTGCTTTTGACTAAGAGCAACTAGCAATACAAGACAAGAATAATGAAGCAGAACTAATTTATACCTGGGTTCTAGGCACCAGCCTAGGGGGTTTAATGATTTCGCCAGCTAGTAACACAAAGCAAGGTTTGTCTGAGTGAGGCCTTGGCACACAGTTTTCCATTTCCCTGGCAACCCCATAGTCCTCTACCTATTTCCCGCTCTGTTTCACAGCTCATGCCTTTGCATTTGTGGAGTGCAAAGTATTGCTTAGGTGAGAAATCAGTAGTGCAGCAGGAAAAAAAAAAAAAAAAAACACTAAGTTTGAGAATTAAAAAGAAAATTAAATCTGTAAATTCAGGTGAAACTCAGAAAGAAAGAAAGAAAGAAAGAAAGAAAGAAAGAAAGAAAAGAAAAGAAAGAAACAAAGAAAGAAAAGGTCCATAAGGGAAAAAAGCAATTGTTGGAGGGAAGAATAACCTTATTTCCCCTTATTCTTCCTCTCCCCACAAAAAGCATAACAACAATAAATGTTGCCAAAATTATGATGGGAATCAGAAAAAGTTGAACTAAATATCAGGTCAAACCTGTACTGCAAATACTCCACTTCCTGTTGCTATGGAGATAGGATGTCACCCTTATGGTTAAAGGCATTTTAAGAAGAACCATATGCAAAAGAAGTAAATGTTCACAGGGTTGGAAGGTGGGATGATCACATATGGTATTTTTAGCTCTTTTGAGGGATAATAGGAAGATATGTTTAGAAGGATTTTTATCCCTGAGAACAGTAGAGAGAATAATGGATTTTCTATACATGTATCTTAACTATCATCTGTATATCAATGTGAAATAAATCTATATACTTGCAGGAAAAGTAAGAGAGAACTTTTCGTTACTAACATTCTCTCGCATTCTCTTGCAGGCTCAGGTAAGATTCAGTGTTCTTAATAATTTATGTAGCTATATATAATTGTGGGTGTGTTCATTTTTGCTCTGTCTACTCATTGGTCTTCTCTTTGGAAAGAAACCCTAGAAAGCAGGCGAGCAAACCATGGCTGGTCACACTTGTAATGTTTGGCTCACCATCACTCAGAGCACAATTTACTAACTTCTTAGGTAATAAGAATCACAAGAAACTTAACTAGGACATTCCAACCACTGAGGATCTTGTTAATTAGGTAGAACCTTTCACATACCTAAGATGGATCCTCCGGGTGAGAAATATAATTTATATATTTATGTTTTATATAATATAACATTTTATAATTTATATATTTACATAATGTTGTATATTTATATATGTATATATAATTTATATAGTCAATGAACTTAAATGAGACAGACATTCAGGGTGTGATATTTATTAAATTTGTAATTACATTCAAGGTTGATATTTGTCTTCAAGGAAGTGTGAGCAGACTTGTTATATGTTATAGAAAATGATTTTTGTCTGCCCTTTCTACCTCAGTTACAAAAACATTCTTTATACAAATACATTTTACTTATAATCTTCCATTTGCAACTGGGGAGAAACCGAGGGTGTTTCATAAGAATTGATTACCACTAATATGCATTTAAGAAAAGTGTTGGGTAAATTAAGCTGTGATATACCTATTTGCATACTTCTTAGTCTCTCACTCTCTCTCTCTCTCTTTGATCAGAACAGACATCTAAATCCAATATATTTCTAAACATATTGAATACCTAATATTTTAAGGTAAGTCAAAGTGTAATGATTGGTTTTAAAAATAAAGTACACAGATTATATATAGAAGAAACATATTTAGCTATTTGCAACAAGTTAACTTTAATTTTGGGTAGCAAATTTACTTTACTTCATAGTTACAAAAAGTTATAAAATATATCTAAAAGTAGAAACAGAGCATAATAAGGTATTGAAATCTAGTTCTAATTCAGATACTTGTAACGGGGAAAGTCACATTAACTTTATGTGTCTCACTTTTTTATTTGCTTGTATTTTGCTTTTATGTAAATTGAACAGTGATATCTGACCTTCCTACCTCATTAGGTTTTAATGGGGATAGATGAGAAAATGTTTTGAATATACTTTGTAAACCATGGAACATTGCATAGCCATAAGCGCTTTTCATGATCTGACAAAACAAAGCACACAATCCGAAAGCACAATTTTTTTCCCCGAATCTTAACTCAAAGAACCATTAATGAGATTGTGAGTTTTATGTAACGGCCATCGGATGACATACTCAGCATTATCCACAAATTTAGTTCTTAAATTGACACAGATGTACTGTTTAAAATGACTGACTCTTATGTGGACTCAATAACGGCTAAGGGAACAAAGTTAAATTGAAATCCAGAGAAGACATTTTTCTGGAGAATGAAATTATTTGTGCAGGTGCTTCTCCTTTGGATGACCTCATAGAGAGATTTAATACTTGGGGATGCTAGGAGAATGGAGAGCTGATCTGTCCTTTGCACAGTTATTCTCGAATATTAGACAGAATCATCAAGCCTTTGGCAACTGCTCAATTACAGTCAATAACTGAGCTTATCTAGCACTTGAACATCACCATATACCCTGGCGAGTTCTGCCTCTGTGATTACATTCCCTAACTATCTGCTAGCAGCAACAGTTAACAGGTCAGGTTGTTCTTCACATGTGTTTACTGATCAGAATATATGTACATAGATTGCATTTCAATACTATTTTGAGCATATCACATCCGGGTTTTTTTTATGTCTATAAAGATATTTTTAAGGAGACAAAAATTGCCCCCTTAATTAATAGCCTGAGACAAAAGTTCTTATTGCTGTGACAGTCTGCTCATTAACAAAATAATAATATCCGCCACCCTCTTCAGAGGAACAATTTGAGTTAATGGATTATGACAGAAGCAGTATTGTTTACAAAAGAATTAGGTGATAAAATAGATTAATTATTAGACTAACATGCTATAAACTGGTTGTTCTGTGGTGTGAAAGGTTGAAGCTTGTCTTCTCATGTGAAATACGCATTGCATATGGGATCATGAATTATACCTTCTTAGACTAAATATCTAAAATCTTTGTATGACAACAAGAGCAATACAAAATTAGCTGAAAACACAGCTGGGTACTTTCAAAGGAATATCTCTATTGTTTTAACTAACTAATTTATCTCAAGAAAACAAACATCGCATGTGAGTGGAGGAGGGGCAGAGGGAGAGAGAGAAAATCTTAAGCAGGCTTCATGCTCTGCACAGAGCCTACACAAGGCTGAATCTAGTGAGCGTGAGATCATGACCTGAGCCGAAATCATGAGTCAGATGTTTAACCAACTGAGCCACCCAGTCGCCCCAAGAAAATAATTTTTAAATTGTCAGTTGCACAGTTATAGACAACAAATGATATTTATAATACTGTAAATGCACAAGTAATCTACATGTAAAAAAGATAAAATGGTTAGGTTTATGTATTAAAATATTATAAGCACATGAAATGTTTTTAAAATTCTTATGATATGAGGATATATTAACAATGTTTTATTTAACTGACAAAGGCCTCTCAGTTAAAGCATATTTAGTATAAGACAATACAAATATATATAATATATATATATTTCATATATACATGTCATTGTAGATGATACTACTGTATCTGTATTATTTTCTTTTACTCTACATAATTCCCTTTTTATCTCAGCTTTTTCAATCAGCAGGTTACTTTTATTTATTTTTTTAATTTTTTTTAATGTTTATTTATTTGTGAGTGAGACAGAGACAGAGTATGGGCAGGGGAGGGGCAGAGAGAGAGGGAGACACAGAATCCGAAGCAGGCTCCAGGCTCGGAGCTGTCAGCACAGAGCCCGACTGGGGGGCTCAAACTCAGGAACCGTGAGATCATGACCTGAGCCGAAGTTGGCCGCTTAACCGACTGAGCCACCCAGCGCCCCATCAACAGGTTAGTTTTAAAATCAATAAAATAGAAAATATTACTTTAAATATTTTTAAAACTGTAGCATCCACATGTATTCAAACAGATCCTATATACATTTGAAACCATTAAAGATATTTGCAAGCTTACTGATGCAGTTTAACTATTTTAGATATTCTTCCTTAAAATATGATTTAACACGGCCCTTTGTTCAGAACTAAAAGATTTCTGTCAACATTGACTTTTGTCTTATTAATTCCCAGGTGTATATACAATAGCTATTGGCGAAGACACGTAATATTTGTTATTGGTTGGGAGCATATACTGCATTTTGTTGGAGAGCACCCAAACCTACAAGGCATTATCTTCAATTTTCTAGAGGCTATTTCTATACACGTTAAAAGCCACTGCTCCTCCATGATGGAGTATACGACAAATTCAATGGATCCGTGGGCATTTTTTCATAGAATTAGTCATTTTCCTTTAACAAAAATTCTATGGACAGAAAAATGTGTAGACTACTATCCTTGGTCGTGATAAAATGTTCAATTTAAGACATTTATAGATGTTGGCCTGACAAAGGTGGGAGACACAGGACAGCAAATCTAAAACCAGAGAAATCTATCTATAGTAATAGTCAAATATTCTCTCAGGAATACTACAATGCCTGCTAGTTAGGAATCTGCTGTCACCAAATACGGCAAAACATGAGGAGCGGAGTATGTATGTGACCTGCAGAGAGGCTACCCCTAAAAAACAAAGTAAATCAAAACAAAACAAACGAACAAACAAACGAAAAACCCACAATGGTCTAAATTTAGCTGGTCAGTGAAAACTTTAGCAAATGCAATTACTGTAGCCTTTACTAAAAATTATCTGTCACTGTATACTCAAATTATAAAAGCACGTATGATTTAGTTAACAAACACAGTTTTGAGAATCAACATCCCCCAAATAAATGCAATATAAAATCTATAGATACAAGCATAGATAGTATGGCATTGCTTAGAATTTAGGAATTTTGAATAAGCAGAATGATTAAAATCCATAATTTTAATTTGTGTAGAATTCTGTGAATGTTACGGTAGATTGACACATTCATACTTGCCTATGGAATTTGCTTAGCTTTTTCAGAAATTAGAAAAGTGAAGGAAATTGAAAACTTTTATAAAAAAGTTTTAAAAAAGAGTTGAAAAAAATAAAGTATGCAATGGGAAAATAATTGTATTATAAGTAACATATGCATTAAGAAAGACTACAGTCTAATCAATAATGAAAAGTCTTGGGAAGTATACATGAATTAAATGTCTTAATTTGCAAGAAAGGAAGGAAATGATAAAAATAAAAGAAAAAATAAGAAACTATTAAAGTATGTAGTAATATTGTTTGCTTTTGCTGCTTGATACTATCTTTGAATCTTAAATTTGACTAGTCAAGTGTGTTAAAATGTTTCTTGAGTTCATATTGAGGGGATTGACCAAGATGGCAACATAGGAGGTCCTGAACTCACCTCCTCCCACAGAAACCAGGATATACAGATGTACACAGAGAAATTACCTCTGAAGGAAATCCAGAAACTAGCTGAGTGATTCCTACGCATTGGACGAATGAGAAATACCCATATCAAAATGGGTTAGAAAAGACTGAGACGCATTCTCGCCATAAACCCTACCACAACACAAGTCCATACAACTGGCTGGAAGCTTCCAACCTCTAGATTTCCCCTGAGAATAAAGGATTTGGACTGATCAGTTAACATCCTAACTTTTAACATTCCCATCTTAGAGATGGGCTCCCAAAGCATCTAGCTCTGAAAGCCAAAAGGCTTGTGTCCCCAACAACCAGAGACTATAGCAAACAAAGAAGCGGTTGTCAACAGTCACATGGGCACTTGCCACAGCTGTCTTCCCAGGGGTCACTGCCAAGGGAGCAGGTAAAAATCACCTGCCCCCCAGTCTTTTCCTAAAAGGGGTCCATCTACATACTTTGAAAGCTGCTGCTGAGGGTCACGCTTCTAATGTAGCACACATCTAAGCAGTGGCTGCAATCCTCCCAAGAGACCAGGAAACTGGCAGACACCTCCCCTGCCATCTCCATCCATTTACTAGCATTTCCCTAGAAGCTTGTCCACAGGTCCGTGACCATGCCTTTGCAACTGTCATAGCAGTTATGCAAGAAAAAGAAAATAAAGGCAACCAAATTGGAAAAGGAGGAGTAAAATTGTTTCCATTTGCAGATGACATAATATATAGAAAACTAAAGACTTCACCAACAAAATGAAACAAACAACAACAAAATCACCTGTTAGAACGAATCAATGCATTTAGTAAAGTTGCAGGATACAAAATCAATATACAAAAATCAGCTGTGTTATATATAGCAAAAATAAACTGTCAGATAAATTTTTTAAACATCTCATTTACGGTAGCATTAGAAATCGTAAAACATTTCTGAATATATTTATCCAAGGATGTGAAAAACCTATACACTGAAAAGGATAAGACATTAATCCTGATCATACTACCTAAAAAGCTCTATAGATTCAGTTCAATCTCAATCAAAATACAAATACATTTTTCACAGAAACAGAATAAAACAATCTTAAATTTGTATGCAATCACGAAAGCCTCAAATAGATTGCAACAAAGGAGCCAAGGCTATAAAAAGTTGGAAAAGACAGTCTCTTCAATGAATGGTGCTGGTAAAACTGGCCAACTACATACAAAAGAATGAAATTCTACCCCTATCCTTTACTATACACAAAAAATCAACTCAAAATTAGCTAAAGACTTGCATGTAAGATCTGAAACAAAATTCCTATAAGAAAACTGGGAAAACTCTTTATATCCATTTTAGCAATATTTTTGGGGTTTGACACCAAAGCAAACTCAACAAAACCAAACAAATGTGACTACATCATACTAAAAAGTCTCTTAGCAAAGGAAAACCATCAACAAAATGAAAAGAAAACCATACCTAATGGAATATTTGCAAGCCACATATCTGATAAGGGTTAATAGCAAATAAACAAACAAAAAGGAAAACAAACATAAACATGACTAAAAAAATGGGACCAAGGACAGAATATACACATTTTTTCCCCCAAAGATTTTCAAATTGCCAACTGATACATAAAAGGTGTTCAACATCACTCATCACTGGGGGAAATGCAAATCCGAACCACAATGAGGTATCACTTCATACTTGTTAAAATGGTTGTTAAAAACTACTATTTGGTTGTTACTATTTGGTTACTAAAATGGTTGTTAAAAACATACTTGTTAAAAACTTCTATTGAAAATAGAAGAGGTATCCAATGACAGAGAAATGTGGAGGAAAGGTAACCCTTGTTAGTGGGAATGTAAATTTGTACAGTCACTATGGAGAACAATTTAGAGATTAGTCAATAAATTAAATTAGAACGACAATATATCCCAGCAATTCCACAGCTTCTGGGTTCGGCTTAACACTTTGGTGTACCAGTTGTGAGTCTGCCTTTGGCTTTGTCCAGAAAAGCCAAGAACAGCAAAAAGGGTTACTCAATACTCCTTGCAAGTCAGGAGAGGTGAGAGGGAGGTTAAACTGTTCTCAAGTTCCTGTACTTATTAGGCATACATTGTAAGAAACACATTGCTCAATATGTCAGTGGCTACGTACCAGTAAGGACATATAAAATGTGTGCAAAAAAAACAAGGTGTTCCCAAGGCTACAAAAGAGCAGATGCCAAAAGCAGGGTGGAGAACAAGACAAGATACTCCATTAACATGGTCTAAGGAATTCATGAGCACAGGCAGGACCCAACCCCTATATAGTCATTAAGTAGATACTGGTTGGCTGTTTTCAGCATGGCCAGAAAGCACTGGAATGCATTCCCTGTAATCTCCTTAACCAGGACATAGCTATTTGATTTCCCACAACATCTAAGTACATATCCAAAATAAATAATGCTATTTTAAAGAAATATCTGCATTCCCATATTCATTATGGGACTAATTCACAATAGCCAAGGTATGGAAGCAGACTCTTTGTCTCCAATGTATAAATGGATCAAGAAAATGTGTGTGTGTGTGTGTGTGTGTGTGTGTGTGTGTGTGTCTACACATACATGTATATATTATACAAAATATATATAATGGAATATTATATCTATTTATTATTATATTTATTATTATATTTATTAATGTATACTATTACATATAATAATATATTATTTATTCAGTCTTAAAAGGAAAGAAGTCCTGTCATTTGTGACAGTATGGATGAGCCTAGAGGACATTGTACTAAGTAAAATAAACCAGACAAAGACAGATACTGTGTGGTATCACTTATCTGTGGTAAACCAGTAAGTAGGTAAGCATGTGAGTAAGTCAAACTTCCAGAAACAGAGTATGAAAACATTTATCAGGGACTTTGTGGGGGAGAGTGAAAACAGGGAAATGTTGGCAAAAGGATCCAAACTTTCCATTACACCATGAATAAGGTCTGTGGTTCTGCTGCATAACATGGGACATATTAACACTACACTGTGTAACTAATCTGCCAGGAGTGTAGAGCCTCAGTGTTCTCTCTCTCACTCTTTCTCTCTCTCTCTCTCTTTCTCTCTCTCTCATACACGCAAACACACACACACACACACACACACACACACACACACACACACACACAGAAAACAATATAAAAACTAAATATGTGAAGTGACAGCTTTGTTATTAATTTGATAAATGAAAGCTTTTCGTGATATACATTATTATCAAACCATCACAATGAATAATTTAAATATCTTACAGTTTTATTTGTCAACTATAAATCAATAAGGCTGAAAAAGATCTCCCTGGATTTCTGCGACAGCTTATAGATACTTGACCCCGAAGCATTATTTTCAGGATTCTATTTCTTCTTTTATTTGCTCCCTCTTTCATCCCTTTGTCATCAAATAAAGTCATAGAACTTAAATTATTGCTTTTGATTACTTTAAATAAGAAGTTCTAGCATTATGTTTATATAAAATGGAAGTTGCTGCTCTAGGATACAGCAAACTTAGAACATTTGCCCCTTGTAAATATGACCTGTATGAATCATTAATAACATGGGGGAGATCTCTTGCTAAGAAAATAAATGATCTGCTTTCTGCTGAGTGGGAAGCCCTGACTTTTGGTCACAGGCAAGGTGAGAGGATCAAATATCAAATAAGGTCACTTGGAAATAGAAGACTGTTTAGAATTTCCACGAGGAAGATTTATTTTGCTTTATTTTTCAATAATTTCAAAAGGTCAACATCAGGAGTGCTACCAGCCCCTACAAATATAATAAAAAAATGCTGCAGTACAACACATTATTTAAAGAAATTTTCAATGAAGGTCAAAGAAGCAATCTTTTCACTTATTATTTGTTTAAGCCAGCTAATAATGCAGGATCTTAAAATTTTACTGAAAATGGTCTAGAATGCTATAAGTAGTTAGAAAATAATTTATAGAAAAGTTTTTGGCAATAATTTATAGAAAAGTTCTTGACAAATGAATTTGGCACAATTGGCCTCCATCCAAGATTTTACTACTACCCTAAAACATTTTACTAGTACTTTCAAAGATTTTTCTGATACCCCAAACCTTTTACTTGAACCTTAAAATCTATTACAGAGCTCATCCCTGAAAATATTTCATTTAAATGTTTTACATACATTGTTATAATGTAAACTGCTCTTCAACTTTCCCACACCATTTAAAATTGTGTTTCTTGTCAATTTTGTGGATATATAAAGAAAATGAAGTCGGGTTCTTTATCCTTCGATGAGCCTTTTTTTTAATTAATTTTTACAACCCTTTAAACACGGTACTTTCTGCAGGTGAGTCTGAAAATATCTCTCATAATTTCAGGGTCTTATCATTTTACTCAGGTTTGATTCTATGGAACTTATTTACAGATTAATTTCTGTATTCCCAAATTATAAAGAAAGCTTCGAATCTCTGACTTTTAAATCAATAGACATTTTTCTATTCATTCATTTTCTTCAGTTTTGGTATTTTTCTTTTAGGGATACATGGAGTTCTTGACTCAGCTGGCTCACATTTGGCTTATATTTCTCAATTTTACTTCAGAAAACCAAGCAAGCTGCTTTTTAAATAAAATAATATGCTTTTAACCTTCTAAAAATATGTTACTCTAAAGAAAATATGTCAATTTTCTGTAGATGAATACACACCACAACTGTCTTTGCATAAGAGCAGATATCAGGCATCTGTAGCTGAGTTTGAAAATCTAGAAACTGGACAAGAAGAAATTGAGAAATGCACAACTTTAACAATTATAGAACATATAAGCAAGGAGAAAAAAAAGTTTAGAGAGGGGAAAAAAAACACAAACATAATGGCTACATGCAGAATCATTTCATGTAAACTCAATCAATACGAGCATTTCCTAGATTATAAAAATGAGACTCAAGGAAAAAAATGAATAAAACATGTTGAAATATGGAGTTAGTGAAAAACCAAGAGTATATGCCAATAGCTCTGATCTTAAGTAATCTATTTCTTTCAATATATCTCTCAGTCTGCCCATTAAGCCACTCTAAAAAGTGAAGCAGATATGTGAAAAAAATAAGTAGTATGCAAAAAATTAAAAATACAATACAATAAAAATAAACATGCTATGAAAGTGCATCAGTCCATCGGTTATATAAAGATCCAATGCAAGGAATTAATCAAGGTGAGTTGGCAGAAAAGGAGAAACTATAGAAGTGGAAGAAGCAAAAAAAAAAAAAAAATCTATTTTTAGAAACTGAGTAAATTTGCTGTAGTAACAGGTGTCCATGCTGAGTTCCAGGGCACAAGATGATTTACTTTGCATTTCTAACATATGATGTACAGATGTGAAAAACTGGCCATATCTGGTGCAGTCATATGTTAATGATACGTAGAGTATTACATAAAGAAGCTCAAACCAGAAAATTTAATGCCAAGATCAACAAGACCACAGATTCGAAGACTCTCCTTCCTCTGACTTACAGATTTACTGAGTTGTTATAAAGATAATAGTACAACAGAGCCCACTCCAATAGAAAGAGAAATCTCCAGGGGTCAGACATTAGTATAAATGGACCAAAAACTGAAAATAGGCCGATAAATACATTTTATGTATTAAGAGTTGATGCAGGGGCACCTGGGGCATGGGGGCTCAGTTGGTTAGTGTCTGACTCTTGATTTCAGCTCAGGTCACGGTCTCATGATTCATGACTTTGAGCCTACATGGGGCTCTGTCCTGATAGTCCAGAGCTTGTTTGGGATTCTTTCACTCTTTCTTTGCTCCTCTCCAGTTTTCTCTCTCTCTCTCTCTGCCTCTTCTCAAAGTAAATAAATAAAAACATTTAAAAAAGAAAGAGTTGATGCCATTAAGATAGTGCAAAAAAGTTATAAAAAGAGATAAGTTGAAAATTATAAATGAAAAATATGTCGAAAGAGTATATAATAGACAAATGCAAACTAGGAAGAATACACTGAAAAAAATGTAAGTACAATGGAAACTTGCAAGCATTTTATTAATTCTGACAATTGTTTCATATTGATGGTGAAAACAGACTTGTAAACAAAGAAAGATTCTAGAGATACAGAAATAAACCAACACAACAAAGATACACAACAGCAATATTGGAACCATATTTTAATGAATGATGGGGTGTAGAAATATAGGGATCCTCTGAAAGGAGGGAAAAAATTATCAGAGGGCACAAATCAAAGGACACCAATCTGCATAACAAAATTCACATCACACATTCTGGCATATCCCCTACCCTCCAAGAACATCCTTACATATATAGATGTTGTTCAAGCTGGAGGAAGGTCATAATCATATAATATCTCATTATCCTCTGGGATAGAGTTTTAAAAATTCTCCTCCTTTTAAAAATTCTGTCCCTTTAGTGAACGTGATAAGGAAGCTACTTTAAAACACTAGAATTATTTTAAATACTCACAATATAATAATTATTGCCTAAGGTTAAGTAATTTATACATTTGTAGTCAAAATAGTATTACTCTATGAAATATACACCAGCTGTATTTTGTTTTGGTTAAAAATTGGAGAGCTATAGAGAAAGGTATGGGTATAAATTTTAAGGAGAATTAAGAGCAAACAGGAAGAACTGAGCTAAGCTAGAGACACTACCAGAAGAAAACAGAAGGAGGGAAGACGTGGTAATAGAAGAAGCCAGAAGAAGCCAGGAGCCCCTTATGGGGGGAAGGTGGTTGGTGCTCAGATCTCTGAAGAAGCCATAACTCTCTGCTGCTGTTGGTGCCTATAATGAAGAATGACAAGGCTAACACCGGGACTGGCAAAAGGTTCTGCAGGCTGGAGCCAACCCTCTCTTTTGGAGGAATATTTACTAGAAAGAAAAGAAAAAGGAGGATGGATACTAAAAAATAAAGATGAGGCAATTTCTTTTCCCCTTCTTCATCCTCCTTTTTAGAGCCTTCTGTTGATATTGGGATGGAGATAGAAACTGAGAAGCATAGTTTGCAAAAAAACAGTCCCAACATCTCACAGCAGAGCAGAAAGGGTGGAAATGGAGTTGAAAGACAACAGATGACTAACCAAATTATGAACTGCAAAGTAATTTTCAAGGGATTTTAATCCATTATTTTATGTGAAATATCTACTAAGGCTGTTAGGTTTCATTGCAAAGCTAATTAAATTCAAGGTCACGTTCCTAAATATTTTTCTAATGGGAATGAGTAGTAATATGGATTGATGTTTTCTCAAGAATGATCATTATTTTCAGAATTTATCTTTGGTGTAAAATTCATACTTTTTCATGCACCAACGATTTGCTTGTATTTCTTTAAACTGGAAACACTATCTTGTGAGGGTTACAATCTGCTTTGGAATATGTCCTTTGATATTTCTGCATCCATTTTCCCTACATCTTTAGTAAAACATAGCTTTTCTCATTTCACCTTCTACTTTACAAGAAGTAGTGATTGTAGAATGAATAAGGTAGTTTTAAATGAAAAATGTTCCTCTTGTGTAGTCTCTTCTTAACTATGTGTGATGATCATGTTGATATTTTAAAATCTAGCATGAAGAATAGTCTTACAAATGCTTTTCATTTGTGAAAAGAAAAAAATAGAAAAAGAAAACTAAGCTCTTGTTTGCTCGTGTCCTTCGATTGTCATTGTTCAGTGTTCACTTGTATAAAGCAAGGCATGGTTAAGCTTCAGGGACACTGCAAATCTCAACACATCTGCTTAAGAACTATTTTTAACAAATAATTTAAAGAACGCTTTTAATTTTGTGTGCAGTGCTCCTAATTCATTAGTAAAATTCACTATAGATAATACACATACACACATGAAATTCAAACTTATTTTTCTGTGTACCTTTTGTTACAAAGTATACTGAAGACTCAGGTAATATTTTAGATTTTCAAATTTTTCTGAGAAGCTATAATGTGAATAATTCTGTCTGCGGTTCTCCATTCATGTCTATCTTTTTCATTGATGTTACTGGGATCATGTGGTGGAGATGACTGCACGTATCATCTCAAGCTAATTTGTACTTAAACGGTTATGATTGCACTTGAACCTTTGTGTAGGCTCTGTATTATGGTCTCAATGTTTTTATTCCTCCAAATTCACATGTGGAAGCCCTCAATTTCAGTATGGCTGTATTTGGAGATGGGCCTTTAAGGATGTAATTAAGGTTAAATGAGGACATAAGGGTGGGGCCTTAATCCAGTAAGATTTGTGTCCCAGTGAGTGCTCTTTGTCTCCATGTGAATACAAAGGAAAAGCCGTGTCATGACAAAGCCATCTGCAAATCAGGAAGAGGCTTTCATCAGAAACAGAATTTACTGGCATCTTGACTGAACACCTCTAGCCTTCAGAACTGTGAGAAAATGAATGTCTGTTGTTTAAGCAACTCAGTCTGTAGTATTTTGTTACTGCAGTTAAGCAGATTAGTATACTAGAGAACACAAAACTAAGATATTTTACGGAATGCAAAGCTACACTGTACCTAGTAATTTTAAGTAATGTACCCTAATCTATATCCTTTATACAAGGAAAGCTAGAATTACATAATCATTTGTATGAATTCTATAAAATGATGCCAATGCTGCCATGCAACAGTGTATGGTGCTCAGCTTATAATAGCCTATAATGAGTGCTATAGTCAGGTAAAATGCTCATTGTGTGATCTTATCTTACAGAATATTATGCGAAAGAAGCAACATACTTTTTATTTATTTAGTTGATCCTTAAGATTGAGTTTTGGATTTGGTTACATTGATATATCATAAAATATATTTTGTAAAATACAATATTGTACATATAAAAGAGGTAAATGTTTACTATTTTAAGATTTAAGGGGCGCCTGGGTGGCTTGGTCGGTTAAGCATCTGACTTCAGCTCAGGTCATGATCTCGCGGTCCGTGAGTTCGAGCCCCGCGTCAGGCTCTGTGCTGACTGCTCGGAGCCTGGATCCTGTTTCAGATTCTGTGTCTCCCTCTCTCTCTGCCCCTCCCCTGTTCATGCTCTGTCTCTCTCTGTCTCAAAAATAAATAAACGTTAAAAAAAAATTTAAGATTTAAATTATCTCCTAAAAATCAGTTAAGTAAAAAACAAACAAACAAACAAACAAAAAAACAACCCACAACCGATATTAGTAAAATATTATGAACACACAGTTATAACAATAATAATTCAAATCTTTGGGGCACCTGGGTGGCTCAGTGGGTTAAGCGTCGACTTCAGCTCAGGTCATGATCTTGCGGTTTGTGAGTTCAAGCCCCATGTCAGGCTCTGTGGTGACAGCTCAGAGCCTGGAGCCTGCTTCAGATTCTATGTCTCCGGCTCTCTCTGCCCCTCCCCCATGCATGCTCTGTCTTTCTCTATCAAAAGTAAATAAAATGCAAAAAAAAAAAAAAAAAAATCTTCAATCAACATATGAAATTATTTTAAACATTACAAATTGATTAAAAGTAAACTAAAACAGAAGATACATTTCTTTTTACACTTGGTATCATCAAAAGGTAAAGATTGATGATATATAATTTGGACAACGGTGTGAAAATGGGTGTTCACTTATTTATGCCTAAAATAAAAACTAGAATAACATTATTATTATAAAGTAATTGAGTTGGGATTATGATATCATACAATTTATGTTTTATATTTCTAGAAATATATTCTTTAAAGAGAATTGATGTTTACTATAATATAAAGTGATTAATTTACACTTACTAAAATTGAAATGACTTAAATGACTATCAAGGGGATGGTAAATTTAACAAGTGGAAAACTACCAAGCCATTAGAAAGAAAAAAATATATATATAAATTATTCTAGATATATCATGAAGACCTATTTTAAGTAAAAAACATTATATGCATTATATGATGCTAGTTAAATGTTCAACTGTATATATATTCATGACCAAATGAATGCATAAAAAAATTAAAATAAATTTAATTTTCAATAGGAATTTTAAACCATTTTTAAAAATATTTTTATTTTTGAGACAATGCTTGAGCAGGGAAGAGACATTAAAATAATTTTAATTTTCAATAGGAATTTAAAACTATTTTCTAAATATTTTTATTTTGAGAGAAAACAAGAGGGGGAGGGACAATAAAAAATAATTTGGGGCCACCTGGGTGGATTGGTCAGTTAAGTCCCTGATTCTTGGTTTTCACTCATGTCATGATCTCGCAGGTTTCATGAGTTCACGCCCCACATCACGCCCCACATTTCATGAGTTCACGCCCCATGATCTCGCAGGTTTCATGAGTTCACGCCCCTGCTTGGGATTTTTTCTCCCTCTTTATCTGCCCCTCCTCCCCCCCACTGTCTCCGTCTCTCTAAAAAATAAGTAAATAAACTTAAAAAATAAAAAAAAAATAATAATTTTAATTTTCAATAAATTTTAAACCATTTTTTAAATATTTTTATTTTTGAGAGAGAGAGAGAGAGAGAGTGGGGGGTGGGGGGGGCAGAGAAAGAGAGGGCAACAGAAGATCTCAAGAGGGCTGCACACTCTTGAGCCAGCAGCCAGCCAGATGCAGGACTTGAACTCAAAAACCATGAGATCCTGACCCGAGCTGGAGTAAGACACACAACCAACTGAGCCACTCAGCTCCCTTTGACAGGAATTTTAAAATAGAATTTATTCACTGAAACTTGGTCCCCTCATAGTTGATAAGATTATCTGACAAAATCAATCATGTAGAATTTAGAATTTAAAATATAGCAAATGAAGAGAATGTCATGATTTCATGTTTTAAACTTTATAAGAAGGAGATCAAAATCAGAAACAAAAGTAAGGAAAGTCTAACCCGTTCTTCCCCAGCTCTTCCCCTGCAATGAAATATTGCAGGTATATCTTAATCTTCAGCTTCCCCCCAAAAAACAAAAACAAAAACAAAAACAAAAACAAAAACAAAAACAAGAGAGCTCTCACAAATGACACCAACTTGTTGAAAAGCTGTCACAGAGGGTATTTCTGTCTTGTCCGTCTCTAGCTGGCACAGAATGAAATGGCTGTGGCTGAGATGCACTGTCTGAGAGGCCACACTGGGGATGACCTTTTCTGAAAAGCATAACCTCCAGGAATGTTCAGTCAATTATGAAATACCTTGAATTCAAAGATATCTCACTAATGGAATGTGATTTTGCCTTTGTTGGGTGTGGTGAATCCTTTTAGGTCTTTGCTACTCAAAATAGGATTATCAGTCTAGGCACATTGGTATCCACTGAAAGCTTATAACAAATGTGGAATCATGGGCAACCTTGCACATTTTAGCGAGACTGCCACATAATTTCTGGGACAGTAATGTTTAAAAATACTCTTTTAAAGCTCTCTCAAAGTAAATAAACATTAAAAAATTAATTAAAAAATACTACTCTCAAGACTTCAAATATTACATGATACATACGGTACCAGTTCTGTCAAGAAAACCTGCACCAAGCTGAGCAGTCCCCTTTGCCTGACACACTCAGTTCACAACACAAGTCAACAAGCAATATTTTCAGAGGAGGGGAAAGCAGAATTTAGGTAAGAGAGTAGGAGGAAAAGGAGCATTATGTCAAACCGTATGAAAAACAGCATGTTAGCAAGATGAAAAGAAGAGGTTTGACAACAAATGTAAACATTAAAATGAGCAAATTAAAGAACATGATTTGCAAAGGACAAGGGACAGTCTTAGCCAAGACTGAATCATCAAGTGAATAGAAGAAAATGCGCCACAAGTGACTTGTAAGTACTCACTAAGAGCATTAATTTATGAAACAAAAGTGTAAAGACCTGATGGTAAGTAAGATAAAAATGGGGATTGGAGAGCTGGGGAAACAAATTGAGAAACAAAATTACAACAGTGCAGAAAAACAAATGTATGCTAAATAGCACAAAACACAGCAGATGCCATCGCAAAAGGAATTGCTGACACAGTGGAGAAAGGACCTATTAAAATTATGTGAATGCAGAGGAAAAAGACCAATATCAAAGCAATTAAATGAATCACAATAGATGAAGAGAACAAAGATGTTCCAACATGAGAATTACTGTCATCTGTGATGTAGAAAACCTAATAGAATTAACAAAAATCATTCATCCAAAATGGATGAAATTTTCCCAGAGATAAAGTTTTAAATATATCTTCAGAACAATGGAATACACAGTGTTCCAGAAACAACAGCTGAAGAACAATTTGTCCCAAGAAATAGCCTGGTGATGTCATTGAAATTGAGGAACTTAGTATTGGTTGGCACATAGGGAAGAAAAGGTTTGTCTGAGGGGGAAATTCAGACTTGCCCACAGAAGTGTTTAATGATAAAAGCTAACAGCACAATAGCTGCAGAGTTTGGAAGGAAATAAAAGGTAGTGTTACTCAAGACCTGTGCGTTCAGGTAAGTTGTCATTCAAGCATGCAAATAAGAGACTGTTACTTTCCATATCAAAATAAAAAGAGGAAATAAACCACCACTAGACCCTTCTGGGAAAAGAAAAGAAAAGAAGCAGAGAGACAAACACAACACCATTTTTGACAAGTAAGCCAGTCAAGTAAGGCATAAAGAAAGGAATTATAAGAATCCAAACCAAATAGAGACTTAGCATCCCTATAATGAAACTTACAAGAAAATGTACATACTATATATATATATATATATATATATATATATATATATATATATACTACAGTGTAGGGCGTGAACAAATTCCAAGGGTTTGCAGGGTATGTTATCTCAAGTTGAAATAATTAAAATACCTGCCCTCTCTATTTTTCATGCTTTTTCCTTAAATTTTGAGATAGCTTAAATAAGTATCCCTTAAGAATAAAATATTTATACACGTAAGAACATTTTTAAATATTTAATTTCCTTTCCTTTTTTTCATTTCATTTCTTTTGTAAGTTTTTATTTTAATTCCAGTGGACATACAGTGTTATATTGGCTTCAGATGTATGATACAGTGTGCCCTTCTTTATAGCCATCACCTATTTAACCCCCCCCCCCCCAGCCTCCCCTCTGGTACCATCAGTTTGTTCTCTGTAGTCTTGGTTTGACTCTCTCTCTCTCTCTCTCTCTCTTTTTTTCCCTTTGCTCATTTGTTTTTTTAATTTCCACATATGAGTGAAATCATACGGTATTTTGCTTTCTCTGACTTACTTTGCTTACCATTAAACTGTCTAGCTCCAAACATGTCATTGCAAATGGAAAGATTTCATTCTTTTTGAAGACTGAGTAGAATTCCGTTACACACACACACACACACACACACACACACACACACACACACACACCAGATCTTTATCCTTTCATCAGCCAGTGGTCATTTTCCCATAATTTGGCTATTGTAGATAATGCTGCTATGAACGTCAAGGTACATGTATCCCTTTGAATTTGTGTTTTTTGTATTCTCTGGGTAAATACTCAGTAGTGAAATTGCTGGGTTATAGGGTAGATTTATGTTTCACTTTTTGAGGAAACTCCATACTGTTTTCCACAGTGGCTATACCAGTTTACATGAACACCAACAGAGTATGAGCATTCCTTTTTCGCCACATCTTTGCCAACACCTGTTTCTTGGGTTTTTGATTTTAGTCATTGTGACAGGTGTGAGGTGATATCTCATTGTAGTTTTGATTTACTGGATGATTAGCAATGTTGAGCATCTTTGCATGTGTTTGTTTGCCATGTGTATGTCTTTGGAGAAATGTCTGTTCATGTTTTCCGCCCATTTTCAAATTGGGTTATTTGTTTTTTGGTGTTGAGTTTTATAAGTTCTTTATATTTTGACTACTAACCTTTTATTGGATATTTCATTTGTAAATGTATTTCCCCATTCCATAGTTTGCCTTTAGTTTTGTTGATTTTTTCCTTGGCCCTTCAGAAAAAAAGCTTTGTATCTTGATTAAGTCCTAATAGTTTATTTTTGCTTTTGTTTCCTTTGCCTCAAGAGCCATAATCTAGAAAGAAATTACTATGGCTGATTTCAAAGAAGTTACTGTCTGTGTACTCTACTAAGAGTTTTATGGGTTCAGGTCTCACATTATGGTCTGTAATCTAATTTGAATTTATATTTGTGTATGGTCTAAGAAAATGGTCCAGTTTCTTTCTTTTGCATGTAGCTGTCCAGTTTTTCCAATACCATTTGTTGAAGAGAATGTCTATTTACCACGAAATATTCTTTCCTGTTTTGTTGAAGAGTAATTGACTATATAGTTGTGGGTTTAATTCTGGGTTTTCTATTCTGTCCCATTGATATGTGTGTCTATTTTTTGTGCCAGTACCATACAGCTTTTATTGTTACAGCTTTGTAATACTACTTGAAGTCTGGAATTGTGAGGACTCCAGCTTTGCTTTTTTTTTTTTTTTTCCCCAAGATCGCTTTGGCTATTTGGGATGTTTTTGGTTCCATAGAAATTTTAGGATTGATTCATTCAGTTTTGTGAAAAATTTTGTTGGTATTTTGATAAGGATTACATTAAAGTTCAGATTGCTGGGGCGCCTGGGCAGCTTGGTCAGTTAAGTGTCCAACTGTTCATTTTGGATCAAGTCATAATCTCACAGTTCATGGGTTTGAGCCTTGTGTTGGGCTCTGAGCTGACAGTGGGGAGCCTGCTTGGGATTTTCTGTCTCTTTCTCTGTCCCTCCCCCATTAGTGCTCTCAATCTGTCTATCTGTCTCTCTCTCTGTCTCTCTCTATCAAAACAAATACATAAAACATTAAAAAAATGTGTAGATTGCTTTGGGCAGTATAAACATTTTAATAATATTTGTTGTTCCAATCTGTGAGTACGGAATGTCTTTCCAACAAACAAAAGTTCAGGACGACACAACTGCACAGAAGAATTCTATTAAATATGTAAAGAAGAGGTCACAACTGTTCTCAAACTATTCCAAAAAATAGAGGAGAAAGGAAAACTTCCAAATTCATTCTATGAGACCAGCATTACTCTGATATCAAAACCAAATAAAGACACCACTAAAAAAGAGAACTGCAGGCCAATATCACTGATGAATATATATATATATGTATATTGTATATATATATATATATATACATATACAAAAATCCTCAACAAAATACTAGCAAACTGAATTTAACAATACATTAAAAACATAATTCACCATGACCAACTAGGATTTATTCCTGGAATCCAAGTGTGGCTCAATATTTTCAAATTAATCAACATGATACATCACATCAATAGAAAGAATAAGAACCATATGATCATTTCAACAGATGTAGAAAATGCATTTGGAAAAGTGTAACAGTCATTCATGATAAAAATCATCAACAAAGTAGGTTTAGAGGGAACATACCTCAACATAATAAAGGCCATATACAAAAAACCCACATCTAGTAACATTCTCAATTGGGAAAGTCTCAGAGGTTTTCCTCTATGGTCAGGAGCAAGACATTTTGTCCATTCTCACCACTTTTATTCAACATAGTAATGGAAGTCCTAGCCACAGCAATAAGAAAACAAAACTAAATAAAAAGGCACCCAAATTGGTAAGGATGAAATCAAACTTTCACTATTTACAGATGACATGACACTATCTATAGAAAAACCAAACGACTCCATCAAAAGGGGTTAGAAAGATAAATTCAGTAAAGTCACAGGATACAAAATCAATGTACAGAAATCTGTTGCATTTCTATACACCAGTAATGAAGAAGCAGAAAGAGAAATCAAGGAATTGATCTCATTTATCATTGCGCCCAAACCATAAGATACCTAGGAATAAACCTAACCAAGGAGGTGAAAGACCTATAGTCTTAACAGTATAAAACACTGATGAAAGAAATCAAAGATGACACAAAGTGATGAAAAGGCATTCCATGCTGTTCCAACTTGAATAGTTTATATTTCTAGGAATTTATACATTTCTTCTAGGTTGTCTAGTTCGTTGGCATATCGTTTTTCAGATTTTCTTATGATTGTATTACTGTGGTGTTGGTTGTTATTTCTCTTCTCTTATTTGTGACTTTATTTATTTGAGTCCTTTTTCTGTTTTTCTTTATGTGTCTTGCTTGAGGTTTATCAATTTTATTATTTTTTCCCTAAAAAAGCAGCTCCTGGCTTCATCCTTCTATTCTTCTCTTCTCTTCTCTTCTCTTCTCTTCTCTTCTCTTCTCTTCTCTTCTCTTCTCTTCATTTTCTAGTCTAGTCTATCTTTTATTTATTTATTTGTTTGTTTATTTATTTATTTTCTTTGGCTTCTATATCATATTTTTCTGCTCTAATATTTATTATTTCCTTACTTCTACTCATTTTGAGATTTGTTTATTGTTATTTTTCTAGCTTCTTTAGGTGTAAAGTTAGTTTATATATTTGAGATTTTTCTTGCTTCTTGAGGTAGGCCTGTATTGCTATAAACTTCTGTCTTAAAACCACTTTGGCTGCATCCCAAAAGTTTTGGACAATTGTGTTTTCATTTTTCACTTGTTTCCATGTACTTTTTTATTTCTTTCTTTTCTTTTTCTTTCTCTTTCTTTCTTTTTTTAAATTTCCTCATTGACCCATTCATTGATAGTAGCATGTTATTTAACCTACATGTATTTATGGTCTTCTCTGATTTTTTCTTATGGTTGCTTTCCAGTTTCATTGTGGTGTGGTCAGAAAAGATGAATGGTATGACTTTGATCTTCTTGAATAAGGAGGCTTGTTTTGTGGGCTAATATGTGATCTATTCTGGGGAATGTTCCATGTGCCCTTTAAAATACTATGTATTCTGCTGTTTTAGAATGGAATGTTCTGAATATATCTGTTAAATCCATTTGTTCCAATGTTTCATTCAAATCTATTGTTTCCTTGTTTGTTTTCTGTTTAGATGATCTGTCCATTGATGTAAGTGGGGTGCTAAATTCCCTGCTATTATTCTACTATTATCAGTAGATTCCTTTATGTTTGTTATTAACTGTTTTATATAGTTGGATGCTCCTATATTGGGTACATAAATATTTATAAGTGTTATTATCTTCTTGTTAGATTGTCTTCTTTATTATTATATAGTGTACTTCTTTGTGTCTTGTTACAGTCCTTGTTTCTAAGTCTAGTTTGTCTGATATAAGCAATGCTACCATGGCTTTCTTTTGATATCCATTTGGGTGATAGATGTTTCTCTATCCTCCCATTTTCAATCTGCAGGTGTCTTTAGTTCTAAAATGAGTTTCTTGTAGCAGCATATAGATGAGTCTTATTTTTTAATCTATTTTGTCATTCCATGTCTTTTGATTGGAGCATGTAGTCCATTTACATTCAAAGTAATTTTGATGGATATGTATTTATTTTCATTTTATTTTCTGTTTTGTGGTTGTTTCTGAAGATTTTCTCAGCTACTTTCTTGTCTTTTTCTCTTTCATGGTTTGCTGATTTTCATTAGTGGCATATTTGGTTTTCTCTTTATCCCTTGCATATTTATTAGTGGATTTGATATATGGTTACCATTAGGTTTGTATATAACCTCTTCTGCATATGGTAGTCTGTATTAGGTTGATGGCTGTTTAAGTTTGAACGCATTATTTTTATTTTTTTTTAATTTTAATTTTTTTTTTTTTTTTTGAGAGAGAGAGAGAGAGAGACAGAGTGAGAACAAGGTAAGGGCAGAGAGAGAGGGAGACATAGAATCCAAAGCAGACTACTGGCTCCAAGCTGTCAGCACAGAGCCCAACATGGGGCTTGAACCCATGAACTACGAGATCATGACCTGAGCTGAAGTTGGATGCTTAACTGACTAAGCCACCCAGCACTCCTGAACTCATTCTTTACTCCTCCCCACGTTTTAGGCAGATGTTGTTATATTCTATGTCCTTTTATTTTATGAGTTTTTTAAATGAGTTTTTACAAAAAATACTCATTTTTACTGCTTTTGTGTTTCCTGCTTTTATACTATCACTTTCGGTCTTTCATTTCCATTCAGAGACTCCTTTAATATATTTTGCTAGGCTGGGTTAGTGGTCATGAACTCCTTTATTTTTTGTTTATGTGGGAAATTCTTGATCTCTCCTTCTATTCTGAATTATAGCCTTGCTGGACAGAATATTCTTGGTTGAAGAATTTTTCCATTAAGCATTTAGAATATATCATGCTACTACCTTCTGTCTTCCAATATTTCTGCTAAAAAATCCCCTGCCAGTCTGTGGGTTTTCCCTTATAAGTTACTCTCTTCTTTTGTTTTGATGCTTGTAATTTTTTTTTTTCTCTACTACCATATTTTGCCAATGTAATTCCAATATGTCTTGGTTTGGATCTGCTTATTGATTTGGATACCTGTTTGGAAACTTATTGATGGGAGTTTTTTGTGCCTCCTTGATTTGGATATCTGTTTCCTTCCCTAGGTTAGGGACGTTTCTAGCTATTATTTTTTTCAGGTAAATTTTCTGCTCCCTTTTCTCTCTTTTCTTCTTCTGGGGCACCTACAATATGAATGTTATTATGTTTGATGGAGTCACTGAGTTCCTGAAGTGTGTTTTCATTTTGCATAATTCCTGTTTCTCTCTTTTGTTCAGCTTGACTGCTTTCCATTACTGTCTTCTAGGTCACTAATTTGTTCCTCTGCTTCTTCCATCCTGCCATTCCTTCCATGAAACATGTTTGTCCTTTCATTTACTGAGTCATTTATCTCTTCTATGTTGTTCCTTATCCTTGTGTTCAAGGTCTCATTCATATCTTCCACTCTTGTTGACTCCAGTGAGTATCCTTATGATCATTGCTTTAAATTCTCTGTCAGTCATGTTACTTATACTTGTTTCACTTAGATCTCTTGCTGGAACCTTGTCCTGTTTTTTCATTTGGTACACATTTCTCTGTTTCTTCATTTTGTCGTCTTCTTCTTCTTCTTCTTCTCTCTCTCTCTCTCTCTCTCTCTTTTGTTTAATAGTGAATTTTATTGGGAAAAGTTAGTGTAAAAAATGTTCAAATTAATAAAATTTAAATATTACAGTAAAATTATACCATGTAGCTATAGTGACCACTATGGTAATCACAATAAGGTAAAATCTAAATTATTGCCAAAGCACACATTTTGTCAGGCTTCTTTTGCAAAGCCCAAGACAGGAAACAGTGCAATTATTAAAAGTGAGTCCAATGATGAATTTGCATTTGAAACTGAGGAATGAGAAAAAAACATGTTCTGATTAGGGTGTATTAGGAAAGTTGTCTATGTCTTCTGCTGTTGAAAGTAGTGACTTTACGAAGAAGAGGTCTTAGACTGCCTGCAGTTTCCTCTGTTCACTAGAACCTGGCACTTAAGGAGAGTATCCTATGCATTGTTTATGCCCTGTTGTTGTGTCTGAGTTCCTGTTTTTTTTTTTCCTTTTAAATTCAACTAAAAATAGCTTATATGAAAAGTATAATTTATAGCATGATCCCAGTTTTAAATAAAATACTTTATTTCATTCTTATGTCTTTCTTTTACTTTCTTCTTTTCATTCCTTCTTTCCTTTTTATTTGCTTTTTTATTTTGTAAAAGCCTAACAAATCATCTGGAATGCTCCCCACTTAATGGTTAAAATATAAGTTTGACCTTTTGGATATGTGTTTTAAAGTTGTTTTTGATTTTTTTTTGTATGGCTTTTTTTTTTTAAACAAGTCATGTTTTATTTATGTTTTTAAGTTTATTTATTTTGAGAGAGAGAGAGAGTGTGTGAACTGGGGCAGGGCAGTAAGAGAGGCAGAGAGAGAATCCCAAGCAGGCTCCACTCTGTCAGCATGCAGCCTGCCATGGGACTTGATCTCACTAATTGTGAGATCATTATCTGAGCTAACACTGAAAGTTAGACACTTAACCAACGGAGTCACCCAGGTGCCCCAATATATGTTTTCTTTTTTTAAGAAAACAGCCATTATTAAGACAGAAAGACAAAAAAAAAAAAAGTTTAGAAGGATACATATCAACATTTAAATATTACTTTTATACTAGGAAGATTGGATTGAATGTAGGCAGAGAAGATGAAGGAAAAGTTTTAAATTATTACTTCATAAGACTTATACTATTTTGACAAAATCATTACTAGCAGAATATATTTATTACTTACAAAATACAATTTATTACTAATGATATGAAAAGTGTTTTTTTAATTTTTGTATTTTTTATAGTTATAAAATTGTCCTCACCTACAGAGACCAACAGGATAATCCATTGATTTTAAAAATGTCAGTTTTGTTTTGTTTTGTTTTCAAATACTAAGTGAAGGAGGACATTATCTGATGGAATTATCCCCAAGTTTCAGTTGAAGAAATTAGAGTCCAGCATGCATAGAGTTTGGATAAGAAAGAATTAGTCATATTCTTTTTTCTTACAAGACCATTTTTTTACTACTAGATTTAAAATCAAAAAATTTTATTCAAAACATAATCAGAAGCAGAACATAGGAAAAAAGAAAAACATTACAGAAAATATACATGTTGCTCGTTAAAGGTCTACACACAGATGGTTAACGTGGAAAATTACTGCTACATATGTAAGTTCTTAGTATTCAGCAATGGTATCTAAACCAAAAATAAAGAAAGGTATAGTAATTGCCTATATGAAGTGCTACACGCACTTTAAAGCACAATGTATATGTCAGTCTTAAGTGTTTTTGTTATTCAAGTATAATTATCATACTTTGTTGTATTATTTTCAGGTTTACAATATAATGATTCATCAGTAGTATACATCTCTCATGCTCAACATAAGTGTATTCTTAATTCCCTTTATCTATTCACCTATCCCACACCCACGTCCCTTCTGTCAACCGCCAATCTGTTCTTCGTACTTAACAGTCTACTTTTTTCTTGTCTTTTTTTTTTACTGTTTGTTCCTTTGTTTTGTTTCTTAAATTTTACATATGAATGAAATCATATGGTAGTTATCTTTCTCTGACTGACTTACATCAGTTAGCATTACACCCTCTAGGTCTATCCATATTGTTGCAAATGACAAGAGTCCATGCTTTTTTATGGCTGAGTAATATTCCATTGTGTGTTTGTATGTGCGTCTGCATGTGTATTACTTCTTTATCCATTCATCTATTGACAGACACTTGAGCTGTTTCCATATCTTGGCTATTGTAAACAATGCTGTAATAAACATAGAAATGCATATTTCAATTAGTGTTTCATTGTCTTTGCGTAAATACTCAGCACTGGAATTAAAGGATCATATGGTCATTCTACTTTTAATTTTTTGAGGAATTTGCATACTGTTTTTCACAGTGCCCACAGCTATTCGCACTCCCCCCAGCAGTGCATGAGGATTCCTTATTCTACACATCCTCACCAACCCTTGTTACTTCTTGTCATTTGTATTTTAGCCATTTTGACAAGTGTAAATTGATATCTCATTGTGGTTTTGGTTTACATTTCCCTGATGATGAGTGTTGAGCATCTTTTCATGTGTCTGTTGGACAGCTGTATGTCTTCTTTGGAAACATGCCTGGAATAAGTCATATTCTTGTCAGCTTGTAAACAAGGCAAGTAGCTGGAACTGTCAGAAGTCCTTGAGGTGTTTGAAGTTGAACAAAATTGCTGTAGTTATATGTTAAAACAGGTTTTTATGCATGGTCTTATTTGGGTTCTGCTAAAAGTGTTTGCATGGACATTAATTTGTGTCAAACTCCATTGTTAGACAAAGTTGACTTCTTGAGAATCATAGCAGTCTGTTTGCAAATTACAGTTTCTGTACATTTCTCAGTGTCAATTATATATATTGATTTTTTTTAAATCTCATATACTGGATTATCCATGTTGAATTCCTTCCTTATCAAAGAGAGTTCCAGTAACATATCTTTTCTTCTGGCACTTTCTTTCTTCCAGCACTTTCAAATTGTTAAATGTTTTCCTTAAAGAAAGGTAACTTTTAAGATGTCTTTTTATTAAGCAAGATAGTAGAGGAGAGAAAATGGTAAAGAAAAACTTTTGTCTGAAATATTCTTAAGCTGTATTTGGATAATTTTATTGCATTGAATTGAAATGAGCATTTACTGGATGATACAGGAAATATTATTTTGTTATTCTTTCTCAACTAAAGGTCTTCACCTCACAGATACACTCTTTTTCCTCTCCTTGTGTTTTTAATACATGTGTTCTAATTTTGCTTATTTATGTCATCCCACAAAAAGTAGTTGCTTTGAAAGAAATATATATTCAGATTATCCTTGTATTAAGCTAGAGGCTCATCCAATGATAAAGGAAAGCAGCTAATTTAGGGCTTCAGCTATATTTAGATACTTTGTGTTTTGATTTGTCTTATTTAATTTTATTTGTTTTGAGGGAGAGGGAGAGAGAGAGAGAGAGAGAGAGCGCCCAAATTGGGGAGGGGCAGGGAGAGAGAGGGAAAGAGAGAGAGAATCCCAAGCAAGCTCCCCACTATCAGCATGGAGCCTGTAAAGGGGCTCAAACTCATGAACTGAGAGAGCATGACCTAAGCCGAGTCAGACGCTTAACGGACTGAGCCACCCAGGCGCTCCTTAGGTATTTTGTTTTAGTGTTATAAGAAATACATCAGTATGATATGCATGTATTTAAACAAGACGAAAGTCATATTTGGAATTATTTTACTTTGGCTTAAAAATAAATTTCTATGATGTATATTTCACATAGATTTCGGTTTAATTTTTTAAGTGTTAATTATAATTATTGCAGACTAATTTTTTTAATTTTACGGAGCTAAAGACATGCAACCATTATTTTCAATAATGTATCCAAGCTTTTGTAAAGTTCCTTTTCTTCATAAAAGTGAGCCAAAATAATGTATTCTGTTGAGTATGTTATTTATCTTTACTCATTTATTTGAGCTCTTGTAACAAGAATCTCTAGCTGAGTAAATAGATACATTTTATTCAAATGTGAAGCAAACCACTTAGTTTAGGTGTCTGTTGCACAGCCCTCTTGCTACCAAGAAGCCATTCTTATGCAAGAAAGAGGCTTTTTACATAGTTGCAAATAAAAGCAATTTGAAGGCAATGTCTAAGCATTTTACAAAATAGATGCTACTTTGTCACACATAAGGTATATCCATGGCTAGCTTGTATATCTATGTTTTTGCAAATTGCAAAAGTGGTTTGCAAGAAGAATGATTTACAAATGGAAAGCAAAGTCACTAACTTCGTGATCTAACACCCACACGCATTTCTCCATTTTCCTCCTCTTCTTTGCCCTTCTGTTTTCATCTTCTTTTCTCTCCTTTTTCATATTTCTTATCTGTTTGTCTCTCTTACTATAGCTCATATATGAATTTGCTTATCACTGAAATAGCAACAAAAGAAAACACATATTTTCCTCATTAAGTGCAAAGCAATAAAATGGCTTATTTGAACTTAGACGAAGCTAAAGAATTTTAGTCCAACCCGTATCATCTGTCCTCACATTTCTGTTTTTGTGATCCTTAATTTGTACAACACCTACTCAAACTGAGCACTGAGGAAGATCCTGTGATGTTTAAATGCATCTAGTGGGAAATTAGGGAATCTGAAGTTATTATTTACAAAGTAACCTATGTCAGACTCAGAATTCCTTTAGCTTAGCTCTCAGAGGCAGAAAGCTCTCAGATTGGCTCTGAGAACTCACAGTGAAACTTTAGCAATACTTTTGTTCTATAGCAATTGTGTATGTAAAAACTTTTTTCTCTGACCTAGAGTATGAAGTTTTCCTTAAATTACTTTACACGGCATATCCTCATCTTCATTTTAAATGACTAGTATACTACTGGAAAGATTAGGAAATTATGTTTGAGTTAAAAAAATCATCCCTTGTTATTACTGTGTCATCATTAAAATACTCAGGAGAGGATTCTTACTTAGCTTTAGAGTGTTCCTCTATGGGCATTTCTACAAATTGTTTAAATTTCTCAATGCTTTTTTTTTTTTTTTTTTTTTTTTAGGATTCTTGTATTATACTTATTTTGTCATCTTTCCGGCAAACATTGTTAAGGTCTTTAGAAGTCATTCAAAGGTTAGCCATGTTCAGGAATTAAAGCATTATTCCTCTGGACACATCTTTAAATGTAACAAATGTCATCATCAGTATTTCAATACATTTCAGTATGGGTAGTAGAAACGAAGAGGAAAAGTCTATTAATTCAAACTCATTCTGGTGAAGCTTGAAAGACAGGATGTTATCACATTGAAAATATTTTATTCATTCATTATTTGCTATTAATAATCTTTTATTCACTTAATTATGAACTCTGGAGTCTCTCTCACAGAGCAGGTATATTTTTGCCCCTAAAGTTGCAACAGGAAGGCAGACATTCCCTTTTTTAAGTTTTTCTCCTTAATGGAAACTTAGACTTTCTTACACAATGATTATTATTTTTCAGGTAACATTATTTAGAAATCAATTTTATGGGGACGCATGGGTGGCTCAGTTAAGCATCTGACTTTGGCTCAGGTCACGGTCTCATGGTTTGTGAGTTCAAGCCCTATGGCAGGCTCTGTGCTGACAGCTCAGACCCTGGAGTCTACTTTGGATTCTGTGTCTCCCTCTCTCTGCCCCTCCCCGGCTAGCACTGTGTCTCTGTCTCTCTCTCCAAAATGAATAAGTAAACATTGAAAATTAAAACAAAACAAAACAAAACAAAACAAGAAATCAATTTTATTTTGGGGTGCCTGTCTGGCTCCAGTTAATTGGTAGAGCATGTGAGTCTTGATATTGGGGTAGTGAGTGTAAGCCCCACTTTGGGTGTAGAGATTACATAAAAATAAAATCTTTAAGGGGCGCCTGGGTGGCTCAGTCGGTTGAGCGTCCGACTTCGGCTCAGGTCAGGATCTCACAGTTTGTGAGTTCGAGCCCCGCGTTGGGCTCTGTGCTGACCGCTCAGAGCCTGGAGCCTGTTTCAGATTCTGTGTCTCCCTCTCTCTCCGACCTTCCCCCGTTCATGCTCTGTCTCTCTCTGTCTCTCAAAAATGAATAAACATTAAAAAAAATAAAAAATAAATAAAATCTTTAAAAATAATTTAATTTAATTAAAAAAAAAATGTTAGGTTTAGCCTGTTCCTTTGTAGTAGCATTGTTACATAGAGGAGAGAAATGGAAAGATATATATCCAAAAGCCAGTGGCTCTTATATGTTCCTTACCAGGAAAGGCAACTGAACTTTGATTTGTTGATATTCTAAAGCAGAAAAGAAGAAGAAAAAAAAAATGTTGAAACTTCACAAATTCCATGTAAGCCCTGAGCATGCGAAGAGGTTTTGTGTGTCTCCACATTATTTATTTTGAGAGCAATTATATAATATTATACTTTCTGAAGGAAATAATAGTAATATGGTTTGCAGAACTCCATACCGTGTGAAACTGGTGTGAACTGCTTGTCCGTTTGGGGATTCAAAATCATTGGGTGTTTTACTTTTTTTTTTTTTTTTAACTGATGAACCTTTAGTAGCGTTTTGACGAGAGGTTCAATTTCTCATCCCCGGACAATGGATTTTCTTTCTCAATGCAGAAGGATTTTGAAGTCATACCTGGAGTTAACACTTTTCCCTATAGGAAATAAGAGAGAACTAGAATCTAAACTATGGACTACCCGTGTGAGATCTCATTCGTGCTTGTTCCCCCAGGTTTTAAAACTTTAATTTACAACAAATTTAGCAAGGCTTTCTCAAAATCATATGCTAGATGTCCTGCTGCCAGAGGACTTCCTTGCATAAGCTTCGTGCTGTGTGCTGAGACCAGCCCTGCCATGGAGAGGTTCTGGCCTTGTGTTACGCTTAGGTCCTTAACCTAGACTCCGTTGCCTTACTGATTCACCTTCATTGATGTAACATTGTCTTCTCTAGCAAGCCTTTAATTTCTAGAAGGGAGGCAGATTTCTGAGATTTACAAGCATACTGATAACCTGGATTCCAAACTATGAGATTGGCACTGACTGGGTCTTTGAGCGTGACATTATCAATGCATCAGTGCAGCCACTAAAAGTAGTCTGCCTTCTCGCCCTACCTTTGCATAACTAGACGTGCTTCAAATTACTCTTCTAGGCATAAAAGCACAGTTTGTGGCATGCATTTACAGGTTTCCACATTTGTGTCTATAAGAGCTGGCATGTTAAGTGACCCCCCCCCCCAGCAGATAGACTTTTGATCTCAAACTTGAGTTGAATCACCTTATGAAATGTGCTACTAAAGACCCTATGCAACCTAAATTTTTTAAAAAGGCTTTTAAAAATCAATAGATACTATTTTATTAATGCTATATATACATATATTTTGCATATTGGCTATTAATATAAAAAATAATGGCTCTCTACATTACTCTTATTATCATGTTCTCTTTTTCACTCAGAGATCTTCACATCTATCTTACTAAGTTTAATTTAAAATAAACATAAACTTAAACCGTCTGGGAATTCTTAAATTCCAGACTTGATTTTTTTGTGTGTGTGTGACTTGATTTCTATGCCATAGTCATTAAGTAGTAGGAAAAACTAGAATACAAGTCTTCTGTTACTTAGGTTTGGTTTGAACGAGGTCTCATTAAAAATATATAAGGCAGTATAGTAAGGTCTACATGTATAATTGCTAGCAATTGGTCTTTTACGCTTGGCTTTTGGTGACATCACGCCATTTAGTGTTAAGTAGAATCATAGGAGAGGATTGGTTGAGGCTGAAGAATTCCTCCTCGTAACTCTGATGCCTCTCAAATCATCAGGACCAATAACCGTCATCAGCAATTAGACCAGTTGTTCAGACTATGATCCTGCCCCTCCCTTCTGCACAGCAAAATTTCTGGTAAAAAATCAGCTCATAGTCTTATGGGGATTTCCTTGTGACTACTATGTTTCTCTTGCTCCTTTTAAGATTCTCTCTTTCTTTTTTAAATTTTTTAAAGTTTATTTATTTATTTTTAGACAGAGAGAGGGAGAGAGAAAATCCCAAGCAAGTTCTGATCAGCATGGAGCCCAGTGCAGGGCAGTGAGATCACAACCTGAGCTGAAACCGGGAGTCAGACACTCAACTGACTGAGCCTCCCAGGAGCCACTAGATTCTCTCTCTCTCTCTCTCTCTCTCTGTCTGTCTTTTTAATGCATTAACTTTTGTCTCTTTAATTATAATACGTCTTGGTGTGGATCTCTTTGAGTTAATCTTGTTTGGGACTCTCTATGCTTTTTGGATCTGGGTATCTGATTCCTACCCCAGGCTAAGCAAGTTTTTAGCCATTATTTCTACAAATAAGTTTTCTACCATTTATCTTCTTCTTCTAAAACCCCTATAATGTGAATATTAGTACTGTTGATGTTGTTCCAGAGACCCCATAAACTATCTTCAGGTTTTTAAATTCTTTTTTCGTTCCTTTAGCTGTTCTTACTGAGTGATTTCTACTTTTTTGTCTTCCAAATTGGTGATCCGTTCTTCTGTATCATGTAACCTGCTGAAGATTCCCTATCATGTATTTTTCATTTCAGTTACTATATATATGTATATAGGTATATATATATATATATATATATACCTATATACATATATAATCAGCTCTGATTGGTTCTTTTTCTATCGTTTATCTCTTGGTTGCAGTTCTCACTGTTTGCTTCCATCTTCTCCTGATTTTGGTGAACATCATTATGACCATTACTTTGAACTCTTCTCCTTCATTTCATGAGGGCTTTTTTCTCCCTGGGATTTTTATCTCATTCTTTCGTTTTGAACATATTCCTCTGTCTCCTCACTTTGTTTGACTTTCTGTTTGCTTCTATAAATTAGAGGGGACAGGTACCTCTCCTGGTTTTAAAGGAATGGCCTTGCGAAGAACATCCCCTGTGTAGACTGTGTGTGCCTGATGTCCTTGGCAGGCTGGCTGGAACCAGAGCAGGGGCAGACCAGTGGTGCCCAAGGTATGCTGTGTTGGGGCCACCTTGTCAGGAAAGCTAGAGCTAGAGCTGTCAGTCCTGTCGTGTGCCATTTAGGGGCACAGGGTGACTGAAGCTGGAGGCTGGCAGGGCCTGGAACATGCCATCTCTACAAGGTCAGCTAGAGTACCTGGACTTTGCCCCCACCTGCACTATCCAGGTAGGGGAGGAGTCTAAAAAATAGCATTCCACAGTGCCTCTGACCCCGGAGAGAGTTCCCTTCCCATAGTTCCTTGCCTCTTTGGAGACTAAGGTTAGTAGATGGATTTCCTTTACTTGTACTCTCGCTGGCCCTTAAAATGTATTTTCACTGTGCCCGAGGACAGAAGAGTGCATACAGCCCCTCAGTGATACCCCTCCCTACTGCACGTTGCCACATCAGGGGTGGAGTGCCCGTCATTACCATGTCTCTGCCCGACCCTTCTCTGTGTGGTCTCTTTATTATTTATGGTACAAAAGATGTTCAGTAAACGCCTCCCCCCCCCAACTCTTCTCTATAGGAACTGCTCTATAGGTAGGTAGAGACTCCGTGTGTCCTTGGGAGGAGATAGGTTCAGGGTGTTTCTACATCATCATCTTGGACTGCTTTTCAAGAAATATGTTGTGAAAACAAGAAGGAATGTGTACAAGAGCATATAAAAATAGAAAACTTATAGCAAAAAAGGACTGAGAATTATTTGCGAGAGTTACAAGTATTAATGCCATTTTTTAGTAGTTTAAAATGTGATTTCCTTTGGGTAGATCAATCAACAAATGACTGAATTATTAGTCACTTTAATTTATAATTATTTCTACATTGGCCTCAGTTTTCTTGGGCTTTATGGAGATGTTTACTAATTTCCTTTTGTGTGATATTCTGCTTTATTAGGACTATTATCAGCTCAGCTCAAAGAATACTCAGTATCTAATATGTTTAGAAATAAATGAGAATAAAATATATTTCTTTTAGAAAAGTGTTCTATTGGACTAAAAATGGAATAATGCATTGAGACTCAAGGATTTTTTCCTATTACCTTACAGTATGCTATTTTTCATGGTAAAAAGGTTTTGAATTAGACTATAATATCATAAGCAGCAAGAACCTCTCTTTCATAAGTACCTGGGAGCTTTTCAACATAGAAATGGAGTCTAAACATAATATTTAGAAAATAGTTGCTTTCTTCCAAATGGAACCAAAATACATCTATCTTTTAAAGACATACTGGGTTAGAAGTTCCCACATTTTAGTTTGAAAGAATTTCTTTTTACAACTATATATTCTAGTAGCCTTGAGGCATGAAAACGAGAGACTATTCTACAGATTAAATAAATGGTCAATTCTTAAGCCATCTTTGACAATTCAGTGGACATTCACAATGGAAACTGCACCTTAAATCTTTTCTTTTAGGACAAGTTCATTTCTATGAAAAATAGAGAGAAGTTATACTTTGGTCAATGATCTTATTGTGAGCTGTAAAATCCTAGGTATGGAGGCTGCAATAATATACTAGAAGTTTAAGATTGTGACTCAAGGCTAGATTTTAACATCGGACCCGAGTGAGTCTATGGAATTGAAAACCCATGGACTAAAAATAAAATCGTAAGTATATATATTTATTAAATTTATATATATTTCGTATGATGATGTCCCTGTAGTAAAGAGAGTTGGCAATTAAACCTTTTTATATTCAGAAGAGTAAATTGAATTTAAATCTAATATCCATTTATAGAAGGTTAAAAACTTGATTACTTCTACCTGGTGGGAAAAAAACATAGATACTTTATATTTTCTGATGTTGATTTTTGCCATTAGAAGATTATTTTGAGAGCCTTCCTGAAGTAGGTAACTGTTAGGGCTAGAGTAGCGACATTTAAATATATTTATGCCATTTTAAAGCCATATCAGTTAATTTTTGATGTATAACAACCACCCAAACTTAATAAGTTAGCTCTTTCCTTCTGGGATTGATGTTATTTACAGCGTGGTTAGCACACCAAGAAAGTTAAAATTAAAATTAGATATGGGGCTGATAAAGTGTCTCCTTCAGAAAAATGGTGCAGGGGCGCCTGGGTGGCTCTGTTAGTTGAGCGTCTGACTCTTGGTTTTGGCTCAGGTCATGATCTCACAGTGGTAAGATTGAGACCATGTTGGACTCAGCTCTGGACGTGGAGGCTACTTGAGATTCTCTCTCTCCCTCTCCCTCTGCCCCTCTCTTGCTCTCTCACTCTCTCTCTGTCTCTCTCTCTCTCAATTAGAAAGAAAGAAAGAAAGAAAGAAAGAAAGAAAGAAAGAAAGAAAGAAAGAAAACAGTGGTTTAGAAAACTAAAGTCAACCATCATACATACACTTGCCTTTCTGTGGCCAAATAAAAAATGAGTAGTCAGTGGTACCCTGGCTACACTGAAATTTCCAAAGTAAGGGTGAACGCTGCTATCAAAAAGTCTTAAGAGAACTCAAACAAGCAAAAACAGTAGAAGTGCCACTATTGGGAAAAATTTCAACGTGGAATAAATGTGTTAATTTAGATAACAACACAACACAAATGTTAGTCGAAGCAGTAACTATTTTATTTAACTCATGATTCTCTGGGTTGGCTGCTTGTTTTGAGGGGTGGCACTAGACAACAGAACCTATTAAATGTTGGAAGAGGCAAGAGACAGATTGTCCCTTAAAGCCTCCAGAGGGAGTATGGCCCTCCTGAGACCCAGCAAAACTGACCTTCGACATCTGACGTCCAGAACTATGAGATGATACATTTTCATTGTTTTGAGCTACCAAGTTTTTGGTAATTTGTTGCAGCACATTTAAAACTGCTATAGATGTTTAGTACCAGCAAGTGAGGTAATTCTGTTAACAGTGTATTTAAAAAAGTGGATGTGGCTTTGGGATTGAATAATAATTAGAAGCTGGAAAATTTTTGATGCACATTTAGAAGAAGCCTAGAGTGTTTTAAACATGACAGACTGTTAGAAATATGGATATTAAAGGCACCTGATGTTGGAGGCTTATAAGGAAATGAGGGTTAGAGTATTGAAAGCCTATAGTAGAGAATCCATGTATCATCACAAATGGAATGTGGGTAGAAATGTAAATGTTAAAGGCAGTGACAAAACTCAGAAGGGCATGAGGGACACATTTTTGGAAAGTAGAGAAAGGCATTCCTTCATATATACTGTCAGAAAATTTAGCCAAAGTGTGGTCTACACTGGTGTGGACAGCAGAACTTCTAAGTAATGAATTTGGATTTACATGAGATTTCTAAGCAAACGGTTTAAAATGTGGCCTGGTTTTCTCTTGTTGGTTATATTAAAATATGAGACAAAGGAGACGAAAAGCTGTTTGGCAGTAAACAAACAGGACTTGATGATTTTGTGAATCCTCTGCCTATCCAGATTGCAAATGATACTACAATTCAGAGAGTAACTGCTAACAAAACATGTTATGGAGAGAATATCAAAGGAAGGTAGGACACACATTTGCTGTTCCTGAAGGGATTATGCTTGTGACTCATGCATACCTTCATCCTCTCAGTAGAAACCGGAAACAGAGATGGGATTATACAGGGGAGATCTGTGGATGACTCTCTTGTCTAATGCCAGGAATCCCTGTGACATACACAGAAATCCACAAGGTTTGGGGAAATGTCATGCCAGGAGAAACACTTCACTGAAAGGAACAGAGATAGGACCGATGAGAGAGGGATGTCGGATTTTCAACATTCTACAGGCAGGATATGGGCTCAATTAACTATTCTTCTGCAAACATGTACTATCTTTCAAAAAAAGAAAAAAAAATGATTCAAAGGGCAAAGTTTCAGACCCAGTGGTTGGAGCCTCTGACCACAGAAGATTATCCCTAGGACTTAAAACTAACAGAATTTAACCTGCTAAAGTTTCAAATTGCTTGAGACCAGTGACCCTTTACTGCCTTAGATTTTTTTTTTTTCTGTTTTGAATTGGAAATGTCTAAACTGCTCCCCTCATCCTATTTTGTCATAGCATTTTGAGGAATGACCACTTGTTTTCTCATTTCTTAGATTCTCAGCCAGAGAGGGGATTTGCCCCAGAATGTATTCTGCCCAGAATGTCACCCTATCTGCTTGTAAATGATCTAGATTTGTTGGAACTGGGAACACGGAACTGATGATCCTTAGATGAGTTTATAGACTTCCAGTTCTTGCTGTGATGGCTTGGCACCTGTGTATCTCTTCCTTCTGGCTGTTTCTAACACCATAACTGATAATCTAGCAAGTAAGATGTTTCCCTGAGTTCCGTGAGCTGATCTACCCAGTTATCAAACCCAAGGAAGGGGTCGCAGGAAGCTCTGATTTGTAGCCAGTCAATCAGAAGCACAAGTGAGAACCTGAATTTGTGGTTGTCTGGAGAGGAGGGCAGTCGCAAGGGACTGAGCCCTCAGCCTATGGAATCGGATGCCTCCTATGCATAGACAGCGTCAGAATTGGGTGGAATGATAGGGCACCCAGCTGATGTCTGAGACTTGCTTGGTGCTATGGAACATCCCACCCCCTACATGGAAATTATTCTCAGGGCGCCTTTCCTTCTGTTCCTGTTTTTCTTCTCCTTCAGGAATTCTTATTATGAGGCTGTTACACCTTTTGCTGATGTCCCACAGTCCTTGGACATTTCGTTTTGTTTTTCTCAGTTCTCTTCACTTTTCCGGCTTCATGGACTCTATTAACATATCCTCTAGCTCAAAACTTCTGTCCTTAGGGTTGTGTCCTTAGTTGTGTCCAGTTTATGAAAAACCCACCAAAGGCACCCTTCATTTCTGTTACAGTGTTTTTGATCTCTTGTTTTGTTTTGTTTGTTTGTTGTTTCCTTCTTTGGATTTCCGTCTCTCTGCTGACATTGTCCATCTGTTTTTATTTACTTTACGCTGCATTTCTGCCATGTCTGATTCTGATGATTGGTTTGTCTCTTCAAATTGTATTTTTTTTTTTTTTTTTTTTTGTTGTTGTTGTTGTTGTTGTTGTTGCTTTTTGGTATGCCTTGTAGTTTTTTCTTGGTAGCCAGAGATGATGCACTGGCTAAAAAGGAACTGCTGTAAATAGGCCTTCAGTCATGTAGTGATGAGGTATGAGGGAGGGGAAGCCTTTTATAACTTATGATGACGTCTCAATTTTCAGTGAGCCTTCAGACTGTGAACTTCACGGGTGTTTTTTGGTCTTCCCACCCACACCTCCTTTCCCTTACGCAGGAGAGGATGCGTTGAGCCGGCTGGAGTTGGATGTTTCCCTTCTCCCAGGTCTGTTAGGCTCTAATTATACCCTAGCAGGTGGTCTCTGATGAATTTTCTTGAGGGCAAGCATTATAAGGAAAACAGAGTGCAGATGTACATCCCATAACAGTTCCTCTTCCCTGCCCCCTTCAGGAAGCCAGTGGGATTTTTCTTTGATATGGGAACCTGGTGGTGAAGTGACTAGAAGCGTACTTGACAGTATTGTGCCCCACCATCACTGGGGCCCCCTAGAGTTTTTCTCTCTCCGAGTTGGCTTCACTGAGCCTCCTGCAACTCACCCGTTAGACTTCAAGTTTTCCTCCCCAGGCACGGGACCCAGAGTCAGGTGCGGCGGGTGACAGTCGGCTCCCATCCGCTGTAGTCTCTGTCTGTCTCCAGTCTCAGCGCAGCAGTGCGTCATAGGCCGTCCTTTCTCCGATGGATCCAAGAGTTGTCGATTCTTCAGTCTGTTGGGTTTTTTACTTGCTGTTGAGATAAAGTGGCAACTTCCCAGTGCCTTACATGCTGAACCGGTAACTGGAAGTTTAAACTGCTTTTTTTTTTTTTTCTTTTTTCTCTTAATAAATCAGGTACTGAGTCTCTGCTTTAATTAAAGAAATGTTACATTTTTATTACTGCAATTTTAAGGAGTTTTAACTTTTAATTATATTTATTATGTAATTGGGTGCTTTCAAACACACTTAATGAAATTGTTCATCATTAAAAGCAAGTCATATTAGAACTGATACATAGATTTTCCTGTAGAATGTTGCTTGGTTGTTTGCGTTTGATAGGAAAAACCATAGTTGATGCTAATGGGATGCAAGATAGAAGTATTTAGGGCTCAGGCTCTAATGTAGGAATGCCTTGCCTCACCTTTTCCACCAAACATTTCCTGGTTGTGGGAGAACCTGGCTGGCTCAGTTAAACGTCCCACTTCCGATCAGGTCAGGATCTCCTGGTTCCTGAGTGCCAGCCAAATGGGGCTCTGCACTGGTCGTGCGGGGAGGCTGCTTGGGATTGTCTCTCTCCCTTTCTCTCTCCCCGTCTCTCTCTGCTCTTTGCCATTTACGTGTTCTCTCTCTCTCTCTCAAAATAAATAAATAAACTTTAAAAAATAAAATAAAATTCTTAAAAAAAAAATCGTAGTTGCATGATCTTGGCTAAATTATGTAACCTTCCCCTGACTAAACTTCCCATATATAAAATAGAGTTAAGGGGTGTCTGAGTGGCTCAGTCAGTTAAGTGTCTGCCTCTTGGGTTCAACTCAGGTCGTGATCTCAGGGTTCATGAGATCAAGCCTCATGTGGGGCTCTGCGGGGACTGTACAGAGCCTGCTTGAGATTCTCTCTCTCCTGCTCTCTCTCTGCCCTTGCCCTGTTCATGCTCGCTTGCTCTCTCTCGAAATAAATGAAACATACAAAAAAAAAATTAAAGTTAATGTTTCATGTTATAATTTTAAAAATAATGGGTGTAAAGCTCTCTAATGTCTGTCAAATAGTGAACACACTATAAATGATATCTCTTATTTTATCAACTATTCTTTGCAAATCAGTAACACATTTAATCTGCAAATATTGTATTTTTATAATATTTCATATATTCTGGTGGCAAATTAATAGGGGCCTTCATGGAAGAGTTTGTTTTATTCCATTTTTGTTTGGTTTGATTTAGTGAAATCAATTCTTGATTTGGGGATGAATATTTTAGATAAATAACATTTTTACGACTAAAACTGTGTTTGTTTTGTATATGTGTTAATATATGTTCACTGTGTATATATTGAATATGAATTTGTATAAGTCTAACCAACAATAAGAAATTTTAAACAATTTTTTAAAGGTTTATTTATTTTTGAGAGAGAAAGACAGAGGCAGAGTGGGAGAGAGGCAGAGAGAGAAGGAGACACAGAATCTGAAGTAGGCTCCAAGCTCTGAGCTGTCAGCACAGGGCCCGATTCAGGGCTCGAACCCATGAGCTGTGGGATTATGGCCTGAGCCAAAGTCAGACGATTTACTGACTGAGCCACCCAGGTGCCCCCAACGATAAGAAATTTTAAATGTGTAAATGTTTCAAGGACTGCACATGACCAAGAATTGGTGGTATACAAACAGGAAAAGAAAAGGGGGGGGGGGCAGTTCAGCTACCTTCCATGCAATTCCCTTCTTATTTTATTTTATTTTATTTTATTTTATTTTATTTTAAACCCAAGTAATAATGGTTTCACGAGCAGAATTTAGTGACTCACCACTTATGTATAACACCCAGTGCTCATCCCAACAAGAGCTCTCTTTAATACCCATCACTGATTTAGCCCATTCCCCGCACCCAACATCCCTCCAGCAACCCTCAGTTTGTTCTCAGTGTTTGTATTTAAGAGTCTCTTCTGGTTTGCTTCCCTCTCCATTTTTATCTTATTTTTCCTTCCCTTTCTCTATGTTCATCTGTTCTGTTCCTTAAATTCCATGAGTGAGGGGCGCCTGGGTGGCGCAGTCGGTTAAGCGTCCGACTTTAGCCAGGTCACGATCTCACGGTCTGTGAGTTCGAGCCCCGCGTCAGGCTCTGGGCTGATGGCTCGGAGCCTGGATCCTGTTTCCAATTCTGTGTCTCCCTCTCTCTCTGTCCCTCCCCCGTTCATGCTCTGTCTCTCTCTGTCCCAAAAATAAATAAACGTTGAAAAAAAAAAATTAAAAAAAAAAAATTCCATGAGTGAGATCATATATTATTTATTTTTCTCTGACTTATTTTGCTTAGCATAATACATTCTATTTTCATCCAGATTGTTGCAAATGGCAAGATTTCATTATTTTTGATGACTAAGCAATATTCCATTGTGTATACATATGCCTCACTTTTTTCTTTATCCACTCATCAGTTGATGGACATTTGGGCTCTTTCCATAACTGGGCTATTGTTGACAGTGCTGCAATAAACATGGGGGTGCATGTGCCCCTTCAAATACTATTTTCCAGAATAATTGCACCAGTTTGCATTCCCACCAGTAGTGTAAAAGTGTTCCCCTTTCTCCACATCCTTGTCAACCCCTGTTCTTTCCTGAGTTGTTAATTTTAGCCATTCTGACAGGTGTGAGGTGGTATCTTATTGTGGTTTTGATTTGTATTTCCCTGATGATGAGTGATGTTGAGCACCTTTTCATGTGTCTGCTAACCATGTGTATAACTTCTTTGGAAAACTGTTCATGTCTTTTGCCCATTTCTTCTCTGAGTTATTTGTTTTTTGTTTTTTGTTTTTTTTTTTTTTGTATGTTGAGTTTGAGAAGTTATAGATTTTGGATACTAACCCTTAATCTGATATGTCATTTGCAAATATCTTCTCCCATTCCATTGTTGCCTTTTAGGTTTGTTGATTGTTTCCTTCACTGTACAGAAGCTTTTTATCTTGATGAGGTGCCAATTGTTCATTTTTTGCTTTCATTCCCTTGCCTCCAGAGACGTGTCTACAAGAGGGAAATATATAGCAATATAGGCCTTCCTAAAGAAGAAAGAAATGTCTCAAATACACACCCTAACTTTACACTTAGAGTAGCTGGAAAAAAGAACAGCAAATAAAGTGCAAATCCCTACTTAAATACACATGAGCTGAGTGTCCACCAGTAACTCATTACTTCCTCCCTAAGTCTTTGCTCTGACAGTCACCATTAATTACATTTGAGATGATAATGAAAATTTTCTTTAAAATTTGGCTTTTCCAAACACTTCAGTTTTCAGTATTAATATCAGTTCAAATGCAAGGAAAAGCAGCATACTTACATGTTCACGTATTACCAGACTATCAGTTCGTTGGTTACTTACAAAGTTATCTATTCAAATTTAAGTGAGTAATACAATCATCATGGTTTTGATGTAGTTATAATTATTACCAATATGACAATCATATTATATTACTATTATGTTAATCATTTTACTCGTCATGAACTACTATTTTTTTTTTACATTCATTTTTGAGAGAGAGAGAGAGAGAGAGAGAGAGAGAGAGAGAGAACACAAGTGGGGGAGGGGCAGAGAGAGAGGGAGACACAGAATCTGAGGTAGGCTCCAGGCTCTGAGCTGTCATAATGGAGTCCAATGTGGGGCTTGAACCCAAAAACCGTGAGATCATGACCTGAGCTGAAGTCAAATGCCCAACCGACTGAGCCACCCAGGTGCCCCTCGTCATGAACTACTGTTATAATGAAAGTCAAGAAGATGGCAGTATGACAAATTTGGGCTCTATATACTTATAACGGCTTAAAATCCAAACCACATAGAAAGCTGAAGTGTACTAATTTTTTTGCTTCTGGAAAACAAAAGAAAGAAAATATAACATGTAAATTAACATGATTTTTATGTTTCCAGTTTAAAAAAATGGATTGACCTACAATAGTAGCAGCTTTAAGTAAAAGCGTATGATACAATGTGTGCTTTGAAGATGGTAACAGTTTTTTTTTTTAACAAAGTGAAGGGAAAGTATCATTTTGGACTTGTACTTTCACACACTGAGGATTTGTATGATATAATTTAAATTGTAATTGCTTAAATTAAATCAAACCTGACTCTGTGAGAAAGTTCATTATATGCAATTTGACACATTACAGTTCCTAGCAGAATCTCAAATCCATGTAAATATAAGTAGTGTTAAGCAAGAGTTAATTACCGCCCCCCCCCCAAAAAAAAAAGGTTAACCACTTTATTTTAGTCCTTTTTAGAAACTAAATGTTTCCTAGTGATGTGACTCCTATGGCAAATATTTATATTATCTTCAACTTGTGAAATTTCCTGATTATTTAAAATAAAAAAGGAAGTGTTTATGTTTATCCTTAGTTAACAGCAATTTATTTTGATTTACACATGTTAATTTACCGAAACAGATGGATAATCAACAAAGAATGTAAATTAAAAGTTTGGTTTTTCAGTAAAATAACAGACAAGTAAACTGCAGCAGGATATCCTCAACCCAAGCCAATGCCTGTTCTCTCTGTTCAGGTTTAACAGCCTGTGGTTGATCAATGCAACTCCTCCCCATTTCCTGCCACCAGCACGGCTGCCATATTGTGGTCCACCACCTAATGGTTATTGGAATGAACTGTTCAGGAAGGAAGAGGGAAGAAGGAAGGGAAGAGGAATAAATAGAACCTTATTTTTTGAATTACCATGTGGAATTACCATACTTTCCCTTCCTCTGAAAGAAAAAAAAAAATTCTTTTAAGAATCTCTTGATCATTAAATTACTTTTGTGTGTGGAGCAGCTCTGGACTTAAAATACCTTGATTTGAGATCTCTTGCTTTTATGATCCTTTCATGAACTTAAAAACCCAATGCTGATGATTTCCTATCCTCTAGATGCGAACCTGAAGATTACAGGCAAGTGATTCAAAGCACTCGACTACAAAGTGTTATTTGGCACAAGTGATATTAATCGAATGTGTTTCACTTTTGTTTTACTGCATGTTTAAGAATAGGCAGAGGGGCACATAAAAGAAAGAAGGTTGAAGGTTCAGCAAAATGTGCTTTGCGTGCTTTTGGATAAAGAATGATGGCATAATAAAATACATTGAGGGAAAAATGCAAAAGCAAATACAAACTTCTCTTCACAGCAATTTGGCTGAAGCCACTGTTCATGAACCAATTCATAATTAGAGTTCCATGAAAATCACAAGCATTAGTTATAGAACCATTTATCGGGTGCATTTTCCACGGTGCTTGAGTAGAATAGCTCAAATCTTCCATTAATTGATACCTGTTTTTTTACTCTGATATTTGCTAAATTTCTAATTTAAAATATATATTTTTTGGCATAAATTTTACTGGTGGGAAGAAATTAAGAGAAAATAAGAAATCAAAAAAGTAATGATCAGTTTTCACTCTAAATGCTGAACATTCCATTCAGTTTTTTTTTTTTGTTTGTTTGTTTTTAAGTTTTTATTTTAATTCCATTTAGTTGGCCACCTGGATGTCTTCTTTGGGAAAGCGTCTATTCATGTCTTCTGTCCATTTCTTCACTGGATTATTTGTTTTTTGGGTGTTGAGTTTGGTAAGTTCTTTATAGATTTTGGATACTGACCTTTTAACTTACAGTGTCATATTAGATTCTGGTATACGATAGAGTGATTTATTCCATTTCTAAATTCAGAGACAATATTTGGCCTTCACCATCCTCTTCAAAAGCATATGATATGGTTAGTGCTAAATAAGTGAGAGTCCCCAAAATAGTGTTTATCAAAACTACTCAAATTATTACATTTTATTTTATTTTACTTTTTAAATTTTTTTATGTTTATTCATTTTTGAAAGACAGAGAGAGACAGAGCACAAGCCGGGGAGGGGCAGAAAGTTGGGGCCAGGGGGGCACAGAATCCGAAGCAGGCTCCGGGCTCTGAGCTGTCGGCACAGAGCCCGATGCGGGGCTCGAACTCGCGAACTGTGAGGTCATGACCTGAGCCAAATGCTCAACCGACTGAGCCACCCAGATGCCCCATCAAATTATTACATTTTAAAAGACAAACTATGTCTCTTAACTTCAGTAACTCCATTTTTATGGTTCTTGAATCACTGGGTCCATTTAAAAAAATGTTTATTTCACTTTCTATTTCAACAATAATGCATTAAACATTAACATTCCTAAATCATATCAAAGTAATAAGTGAAACATTGTTCATTGAAGGTTTTTCTTCATAGTTTTTTTTTTCTTTTTTTTTTAAATACCAGTGAGCATTTGTTTTGCTTCGTTTTGGGTTTCACTATTTTTTAATTTGTATGTTAGAGTCTTCTCACATTTTTTATTACAGTATAGGTCTTATAGATTTGAAAGAGTTTCTCTATTATTTTTTTTTAAACTCACCATGGAACTGGTTTTATTTTACTTCTTGATATAATTAAAGACTTATATTTGTTTTAATAAAACCAATGTGTTTTAGGTTATTCCAAAACACTAACTTCAAATCAAGCCTGGTAATTTTGTTGTTGTTGGCTGAGTGCTTATTAGTATTTTGATAAATGACTTATATACAGCTGTTCCTTCATATATGATTTTCGGACATTAGATATTAGGATATTTAATCTATCCATAAATTGTTCCATGTAGGAACAATGTAAGAATTAATGTAGGAATACATTAATTTCACTCATTATAACTTTTTATTATAATGTATACTGGGTGTATAATACGCTTATAATTAGGGAGTGGTTTCATCAGATATTCTCTGGAAAGAGTCTTCTAATTATATAATAGATAATGGGTTAGACCACTGCTCGACTGAGGACCAAAAACAATCCTCAAGGGGCGCCTGGGTGGCGCAGTCGGTTAAGCGTCCGACTTCAGCCAGGTCACGATCTCGCGGTCCGTGAGTTCGAGCCCCGCGTCAGGCTCTGGGCTGATGGCTCGGAGCCTGGAGCCTGTTTCCGATTCTGTGTCTCCCTCTCTCTCTGCCCCTCCCCCATTCATGCTCTGTGTCTCTCTGTCCCAAAAATAAATAAAAAACGTTGAAAAAAAAAATTAAAAAAAAAAAAACAAAAAAAAAACAAAAAAAAAAAAACAAAAAAAAACAATCCTCAAATAGTTAGTAAAGTAATCCCTAAGAAAGTATAAACAATTACCAACAGTGGAGAAAGAGAAACAGAAATTTAAAGGGTAGTAAAGAATAAGAAATAAACTTAGTAAAACTTTGAGAGATTTGGGGATAAGTAAGAAAGAATAGTGAAAGATCAATACTAGTGTCTACCTTGAGTCAATGAAATCAGGGCCCAAACAAGGGCATCAGTTATGGAAGACAAAGTTCAATTTTGTATAAGTTAATTTAAATGCCTTTGACATGTGAAAATGGAAAACGGTGAAGACAGATTCTAGAACTCAAAAAGGAGACATGAAGGGTAGATATAAATTAAAAGTCTAAGACATAGGATAAAGAAACAAAGGGAGAATTTGTAAGGTGAAAGAATTTGTAAAAAGTGCCGACGGCAGATTAATGGTGCATACAAATTTATAATGAAGGCCCTGGCCCATTGACTATCCTCAGAAACAAACTGGTTGGCTGTGATCTCAGGCCAATGTTTTAGGGAAGTGTGAAAGACAAATTTTCATAATTTTAGAAGTGATTGTCATATCAGAAAGCAAGCCAATGAGTACACAAAATCCTTAGCAAATTGTCTGACAAGGTTTAAGACCCATGAATTTCAATATCCCAAATGTAAAAAGGGAGGACAAATTTGTGTCAATTTTATGGTGGGTTTTTGCTGTGCTTGTGTGTTTGAAAAAGAAAGCCCAGAGAGAATTGCAAGGAAGATTCTTTTGATTTGGAGGGACACAAAGCAAAAACTATTCCTTGTTTGTTACTGTTTTCTAATAGAGACAGCATATATAACTACGGGGTTCTCAATGACCATACATTCCGACTGTCCGTTATTAACTGGAAGTTATCTATCCCACTGAATAATACGGTGCTCCCCTACTTCCTGTTCAATTGCAGTGATAAATGAGCTGCACTCCCCTGAATCTTCACAATCACATCCTCAAACACAAGTAAGTTACACGAGCAAGTGACACTTGACTGTTCTTTGTCTTTTCCTCCTCATCTTACACCTTAGGACTTACTGGAATTCTTGTGAACCGAAGAAGAAAAACAGTGTGACTGGTGCATAAGGTTTTTCATATAATCTGACACCACCTTTATGAGGAAATCAGATGGCATTATAGTCCCACTGAAGGGTATCTATCATGGAAAATAAGAAAGGAAAATCCTAACAATGAGCAGAACTTTGAGAGGTGTGTCCGAGTGTTTAATTCTTCAGACATAAGTGTTTACACTCATTTGGTGTCAGGTGTTGGAAGCAATAAGATTGCAAATGTGTAATATAATGACCAGGGAAGGAGATATTTGGATGACCTTTATGAATGGGCTGAATGTGTTGATATTGGTATAACAGGTGAAAATTCAGAAAAGGTCAAATACTTCAGGGGAAGTTTTTAATGATTACAGACAAGATGATGTTTCCTATGGATGTCAGGTAAAAATTTTCCCCCACCAAATATTAGGCCTTGTTCAATTGTCTCATGACCTGTGTGACCATGGCGAGTCATAGAGGATAGTCATGGGTTTAATGGCTTAGGCCTCTCCTCACTAACACGGACAGCTGTGGCCATTGTTAAGTGTCCAATCTGCCAACTATAAACATAAACACTAACAACTCATTTCCTTTGAATCAACAGCTCAGTTGGGGTCACTTATATTGAAATCTCCAACAGGGAAAAAAAAGGAATAAATTCTTCAGTTGAAATTGGTTGCCTGCCCTGCCCCCTGCATTGCTGGCTAAACCTCTATTTGTGATTTTTTTCAATGTTTTATTCCATAGAGAATTGCTGTTGCCCAGGTAACTCATCTTAGAGGAAGAAGAATGTCCACAGACTTCACTGTATTTTTTTACCATGTCCATAATAACCCCTAGGAATAAATCTAGTAGAATTTATAGCTCCAGAACAAGGGATTTCCTATAGAAGACTAAGTTATGGCATCAGTTGTGAGAAAATACCTTGGAGGCCAATAAATGAGAAACTAACTATACAAATGAAAGAAAGTTATACCATAGATTGTCAAATAACTCTGAGTTACAATCTCTGCAACCCAGGAGACCAAACCACAACCTTTGCAGCAATCAGACCAGAATATAAAAACTTGGGAAGCAATTGACAACTTCCAAACATTTTGCCCCTATTTCCAAATAAGAATGTACCAGAAAAATAAAGTGTAATGCCCAAATCAATGACCTAAGTTACAGTTCTCTTAGTTAGCATGCCTCCAGATTCACCACGACAGCAATCTTCAAGTAGAGCACATATGAAACTTTCCTTTTTTTTTTTTTCCATTACAAAGCCTTCTACTCTCTTGTCTCTGCAAAACACATGTGATGTTGGATAAGTCTGTCACTACCAAAAGTTCTGAATAGCCTCTGTTTTTTCTTGTTCAAATGACTTTTTTTTTTTTTAACCTGGAGAAGGCACTACCTGTCACCATGGACCCTAGCCTTTGGGCAGATATTTTACTCAAGGAGGTGTCTTGTGCATTAACGGTAATGGCTTGATAAGTCTGAACTTGTAATATAAATGGAGAGGAGGGGACACCTTTAGGAGATACTACTAAGATGTCACCTAATGGAAATGAATTAAAAATATTATTAATGTTTCATGTCAACAGAGCTATATCAAGTATGGAATATAAGAATAGATTGAGAAATTAAAAGAATTTAATGTTTACAGTGCTTATAGATGTTGACCAATGGACAAGGGCTTAAATAAGAGGTATAGAATGTCTGAAAAGAGATTTGAGGGTCACCATTGTAACAGTTTGTAGTTGAAGACATGGAAGCAGATAATGGCATTCAGATAATATCACCCAGAAAATGTGTGAATATAAAAACAGCAAAGGTCTGTGTGATAACCCAAAGATCAACCTATAAAACATGGATGGTAGAAAAGGATTGCGTTAAATAAATGGAGAAAGAACATCCATGGGAGAAAGCAGAGGGAGAAATGGTATCACTGAAATCAATAAAACATACCTTTGAAAAAAAAGAGAAGGTTGAACTCTGTTAAATGCCACAGAAAGGACTAAGTAAGATAAGAATTCAGCAGGGAGATCACATTCATTGGCATGATGGAAATGAATGCCAGATTATAATCAATTGATGATTGCCCATGCCACAGGTTAGCAGAGCTATAAAATAGAATTTATTCTGTAACAAAGTGGGATAAAATTGTAAACAGACCACACTTCACAGATAATTTTAAGCAATTAACTTATGACCTACCAATAAAATGGTAGTTTCAAGAACTCATGCTGTGTAAGAACATTTAGGAATGTGGGGTTATGTTAAAATTTATTAATAATGAAAAAAATAAATAGAGTTAGATATATATTTCCCACTTCAGAAGACCAAAATATCTCTGTATTTGTGTTTGTCAAAAATAATATTAAACAGTAGTCTCTCTATGATTAGAAATGCTTTTTTATATTCATAAAACAAATAGTTGTTTATTTTCAAAACTATGATGAACATGTACTAATTTTTAAAATCGTGATGAAATCGGCAAAACAACATGGGGCATTTAATGATGAGGAAGATAATTATAGTCTTTCCCCAATTTTTAATAGCGAAATGTGTTCCTATTGAACTAAAGTCTATATGTAAGTTTTCATTTGATGTGTCATGACAGCCTTGTAAACTACTCAACACCGAATGCTGAATATTTGCATCATCCTGGAAATTTCCTTCTCTGGCCGCCTAGTGTCTTCCTCCCCATGCCAACCACAGAAAATCACTTTCTCCTTCCTTATGTCTTAGATTGATTTTGTCTACTTTTTGACTTCAAATAAATGGAATCATAAATTATGTATCATTTTTTTGCCTGCCTTCCTTAGCTCAACATAATTCTCCTGAGATTCACTTACGGTGTTATGTATACATGTAGTTCATCTATTTTTATTGATGAACAATATTACAATGTATGAAAATACCAAAATTGGAATATCCATTCCCCTACTGATGGATATTTGGTTGGTTTCTAATGTTTAGCTATTAGGATTAAGACTGCTATTATCTATAATATTTTTGTACAATTATTTTAGATGAGACAGTTATCAAAGTTGATACACAGTTTATGCTGCAATCAGCAAAGACTGAGAATTTGAGTTGAGCCCTGTTTTCACCAACATTTAGCATTGTCAGTTTTGGTTTTAGGCACTGTATTTAGTTTTTATTTCACTGAAAAAGTAATAATGTTGGCAAATTTTCACGTACTTTATTGATCATTTCTGTGCCTTCTTTTGTGGCATGTCTGTTCAAGTTTATCCATGTTTAAGTGGCTTATTTGTGTACTTATTATGGATTTTTAGGAAATCTTAAAAATATTTTATATACATGCAACTAATTTCTGGGGTATACAAATTACAAATGATTTTTCACTTTGTAATTTGCCTGTTTTCCTAAATGATGCCTTTTCAGAAGCAGGTATCTTATTCTGATGAAATCCAATTAACTTTTTTTTTTACTTTTATGATTAAGTTGTCCTGAATATAAAGTCTTATTTTAACTCGAATTGTGAGATAGTTTTTACTTTAGTGGTTTATGGTTCTAACTTATCCTTTAAAACTTATCATCCATCTTGACTTTTATATATTATAAAACTTTAATTTTTATATTACTAACATATTAACTTCTAAATATTACATGTATTAATATTTATATTAAACTAGGCAGATGTCAAGGCTATTTATTTTTTTCTTAAGGCCACAAAGCCATTCCAGTACAACTTGTTAAAAAACATCTTTTATTTTCCCATTGAATTGTCTTGATGCCATGGTCCAAAACCAATTGACTATATAGGTGCAGATCTATTTTTGGAATCTCAATACTCTTGCATTTATCCATTTGTTTGCTCTGTTAATACCATGCTCTCTTGATTATTATTATTTTTTTGTAATTCTTTTAGATCAGATAAGTTGAATCCTCTAAGTATGTTATTATTAATATTTTTTTAAAGATTGCTTTGGCTATTTTAGATCCCTTGCTTTTTCATGAAGTTTTAGAATAAAATAGTTTCAGAGTTGCAGGGGGAGAGGACAGCCTTCTGACATTTTAACTGGAAATCCATTAAATCTATAGATAAATCTGAGGAACTTTGAAACCGTAATAATAGAGAATCTTTAAGTATATGAACACTTATCCCCTGATTAGCTTGGGCACTCTTTAAGTTATGCCTAAACATTGTTTTGTAGTTTTTGGTAGTTTGGGTATTTTTCCTTCCAGAGGTTTTGCACATTTTACAATGAATTTATTTCTAGGTACTGGTTATTTTTGATAGTGTTTTTTAATGCTATTGTGTGTGTACCCATATATTAAATATATAAATCATATATACAAATTATACAGTTTATTAATGGATATAATATATAATATATAATAATAATAATAATAATAATAATAATCCATTATAATGGATATAATGTTAAAATGAAAAGGCAAATGGCAACCAGCCTTGAAAATTCCCTGAACAAACAAAACCAGTCCAGTCATACAAGCAAAACTTACTTCAGTTTATTTTGCAAGGCTATCTTCACCAGGGTCACTTCTTGCTTGTGCCTCTGGAAATCATAAGCAGAACTTGAATTGTTTCCCAAGGTTGATATGAGGTAACCACTAAACAGGCCCTATCATTTAAGAAAATTCTAATATTATAACCAGCCACTGTGAAGAATGAACTGTCACTGCTTTCTCACTACATATATTTATAATAATATATACCTGAGCCTCATTCCATGTTTCGGTTTGAGAGCTCCTGGTTTACACACTGTCTTTTGCAGTGTGCTAATTTACTAATTACAACTTCGGTAGTTCATTGGTTTTACTTTTGTTATTGCTGAACTTTTGGCATTACAATCGTTTGACATTATATATGTGTGTGTATACATATATATACACATATATATGTGTGTGTGCGTGTGTGTGTGCATATTATGTGTATAATATATATGAAATATATGAGCTATTTATATTATACACAGAGATTTGCTGTAGATACACCTGCACCTACAAAAAGCAACATAAAAAACAAAGTCTCAGTAGAAAACCAGGTAAACAAAAAACAACCAAAGAGTTGCCTAGAGGAAGGAAGAAAATACTTCAGACAAGAAGAGGCCCTGGAAGTAGACCAAATGCTTTCACACCTCTGTCAAAAGGAATCCAAGTGTTCTTAATGGGCTGTTCATTTCTAAGTTCTTTCTCTGTGTAAAATATTTCACTGAATTTTTCTATTAACCTACAACACAGGTTTTGGTCTGTAACTGTGTCTGATAAACATGATCTGACACCCAGAGCTTAATGTTGACAGGATTTGATTTATAGCAACTGTCTTTTCTACCTGATGAACATCCATTTTGCCCAGACCAAGACAACTTAGTAGACATCGGGGTCAGCAAAATTTTCAACTCATTGTTCTTTCTCTCTCTTACATTCTTTTCCCTCCTCTTATTATTAAAATATGAAATAAAACTAGCAATATGTGTATGCTTATAGAAAATGATAAAGACAACGTCTACCTATTTTCCATCTTTTTTAAAATTTATCATTCTCAATTATTTCTGTGATAGAGATAGTATATATATTTTTTCATGTTGTCATTAATTTTTCCTTTCTTGGTTATAATTCTATGTATAAATAAAACCATCACTTAACATTAGTTGTTTATTGTTCAGATACAGCCCAATATCTGATATTTAAAATAACCCAAAATGTTGCAATAGCAATAGATTATATATATTTATATACATATGTTATTACATGTATACATATTATATATTACTATATACACATATATAAATATATATAATATGTATTATACCTTATATATGTATATATAATATTCAATTAATTTTTAAATCAGAAGATTTTTACACAAGGCTAAGGGGGTATGTTTATGAAGAAAAGATATGTCTATTTAATCTTAAGAAGTTTAAACTTCTTATTAAAAGTGAGGGATGTCTTGAGTACTATTAAGAAAGCAGCATGATGAAAAGATATTATCTAAATGAGATATATTTTGAAAACTTGCTCTAATTGAATAGATTGGGAAGTAACTAGAGATCAGGAAATATTTCAAAGTTTAAATGAGAGATTCTTTTTTCTTATTTTTATTTTTTGAAAATATATTTAAAATATGATTACTTTGTAAATATCCTCAGGAAAATTAGGGTTATTGCATCCACAAATTATGCTACAAATGTTAGGTATGGAGAATATTTCTTCAGCAATGAAGATTTCTTAGCAGAGAATATTTCTTAGCAGATGTTCAAAAACTATGTTTGGAAGAAACATCAAATAAATATCTCAGAGATGTTTTTAAAAAGGTTAGAATAAATCAGCAAAAATAGATGTAGAAGATCAGTGACGTACGTCTACCAAAAGACTGGAAGGATTCCCCAGAAGACAAATGAGAGAAAATATAGGTGTCCACATGATGATGATACTAAGACAATCAAGTGTCTCATATTCAAAGCATATGGATTTCTGGAATAAAAAGCATACAGATTAAAAGATCTATTGTAGAGTACACTGTTCAGACATTGAGGTAATAGGGATAAGAATAAGTATTAAAACCTTTCAGAAAGGGGGAAAGCATGTATATTTGGGAATTAGACTTTCAACAATTGTTTCTATACTGGCAATTGTCCTGAAAAAGAAGGAAAAACTAATGCTGCAAAAATTTTGAGAGAAAAAGGGAAACATGCAATCCATAACCCAGCTAACCCTGTAAATACAAAGGTAAAGTAAAAATACTTTCAACAATTTTACCTCCAATATCCCCTTTCTAAGGAAATTGTGAAAGGATATGTGCTCCACTGAAATCAACAATGCGAAACGTGTGAGAAAATTTAATCATTGCATAATACATGTTTATCTGTGAATAATTTACCTACTACATAACATATATCGCGTTAATAAAAAATGGGTTTGGGGCGCCTGGATGGCGCAGTCGGTTAAGCGTCCGACTTCAGCCAGGTCACGATCTCGCGGTCCGTGAGTTCGAGCCCCGCGTCAGGCTCTGGGCTGATGGCTCGGAGCCTGGAGCCTGTTTCCGATTCTGTGTCTCCCTCTCTCTCTGCCCCTCCCCCGTTCATGCTCTGTCTCTCTCTGTCCCAAAAATAAATAAAAAACGTTGAAAAAAAATTAAAAAAAAAAAAAAATGGGTTTATTTGTCTCTTAAGATTTATATGATGTGTGAGGTGAGGGTAGAGAACCTGGAGAAGGAGCAAGATATTTTTCTTCCATAGTTATATAAAAAGATAACATATAAAAATGAAAAAAAAAAATAAGCATATGATCATATGGTTTAGAATCTGGAAATAAACCCAGAAGAAATAGTTAAAACAGTTGGAAGTTGTTTGTCCTAATATATAATGATCAAGAATGTAAAAGAACAGGATGAGATAATTAACATTTTACATTATATAATATCATACTTAGGTGGAAATGCAGAAGTTTAAAGAAAACAAAAAAAATGTATAGATTTGTGATATATGCAAGTGAACATCAGACGTGGACACAATTATATATATTTTAATAAGGGAGGAGGAAACAATCAGACGTGGAGAACAAAGTATCACTTTTCTTATAAATTAGAGTATGTTTTCATTTGGAAATGACAAGGAAATTTTGAGCCATACATGAAGCAACATGGTTCTTACTGGAGCCACCTCTGTTCTGAAATATCCGTGTACCTTCCTGATTTGACATCGTTTCTCTAGCAACTTTGCCTCACAGCTACGCCTACAGGTTCCAGGTTTATGATGCAAGTCTGTGGAGAACTGGTATAGCCTACTGACATATTTTGTAGATAAACATTTCTCTTTCCTCTGTAAAACACCGTTATCTAGTTCACAATGTTTCCAACAACTTTGAACCAAGTCATTTTTAGTTCACAAGACAACTGAAGATCCTTCATTTCCCTGTGCAGTTCCAGAAGGGAGAAGGGTCATTTCAGGACTATTGGCCACCCTTTTCCTTTCCAATCCAATCCGTCATCATGGCAAATATTCCCTTGCCTGATATTTCTCATACGTCTTTTCGCAACTTTTCTTTCAACATTTTCTGCGAAGGAATAGCCCATTAACACTTAGACAATAACCAGAGGAAATCTGATGCAAAACATGTTAATCACACCCATATTCCTACATTAATCTTTGATAGTTTCTTAGATCAGTTTTTCTTCTGCTCTTCTTGGCAAGTAATTTGATACATTTTATATGTATCAAGGAAGGCATTTAATTATCTAGTTTTTAAAGACTAAGTACATCACCCTTTCTGGCTAATTTAGTTTCTGCCAGTATGAAACCATGTGAGGAGTTTCAAATCAGGCTTATTAAATATTTTGTCATCTGGTTTTTATTTAATTATACCTCTAAACCTACAGATCCTTTGTTACACAATATAGTGATGGTATTGGTAGGATTTACGGTAATAGGAGAAATCAATTTTAATTACTTTCCTTCTAGATTCCAACAGAGCTTCTAACCAAAGCCATCAAAAATTATGTTTGCTCACTTTCCTTTTATTTGATATTCTATGTTTATTCACTTAGTAAATTCTCTTAGATACGTCAGTTTCCTCCAAATTACACTGGTAATACATTCACTTTTAACTTGCCTCATTTTTCACCTCTTCATCTAAAACATATATAGACAACTATAGAGATATCAAATTATTGCCACTTACCTTTAATACCTCCCACTCTTTTTTGTTTAACTGAATACTGTCTTAGACATTATGATTTATAGCTCAAAAAGACAATTAATTCACTTGCTGCCAACTGTTAGGACAATGGATTGAATTACTAAAATTAATTAAACGAATCAGGGATGTTACCCAATCAAAAATGTTACGAATGATATAAAAGTTGTGCAAAATGCAAAACAAGGACAAAGCATCGTTTTCTTTGAGAAGTGAAAACCTCTGAGAACTTCCAAACTTGTCTCTCTCTCTTCTCTTTTTTTCCTGCTTCAGATTACGTTTTGGCTTTAGAATAACAGTAATGCATGTGGAACGTTAATCACAAAGGGAACCTTTTAATGTTGGAATATCTATGTTTTATACTCCTTAAACATCCAGGTTATCCGACTACCCCTCGTCCCCTATCCAGTTATATCCCATAAATCTATAAATTCTATGTTTGTTTACAAGATGGAAATATGAGCTATATCCTGATAAAGCAACTTTATAGCTTAGAGACTTTTCTTTCTGCTCTTAATATCATTAAAATGTTGGGGCGCCTGGGTGGCACAGTCGGTTAAGCGTCCGACTTCAGCCAGGTCACGATCTCACGGTCCGTGAGTTCGAGCCCCGCGTCAGGCTCTGGGCTGATGGCTCAGAGCCTGGAGCCTGTTTCCGATTCTGTGTCTCCCTCTCTCTCTGTCCCTCCCCCGTTCATGCTCTGTCTCTCTCTGTCCCAAAAAATAAAATAAACGTTGAAAAAAAAAAATTAAAATGTTTACTAGCAGATCTGGTTCAAATCGCTAGAATATATACTTGAAGTTCTCTTCTAGGTTTTTTTTTTTCCTCCTGGCTTCACTAGCAGAGAAGGTATAGCTTCAGAACTGACATTTAATACTTTACTACCTATAGACAATTTTCTTCTTGGAGTAATGAAATTTGGAAAATGATGTTAAATATTCAGAGCATTAATATAAAGTTAGTCCAGTTCTTGGTCTGACTCTCATTCATCATTTGCCAAATGTAGACATATGCTTGAGAAGGAAAGTATTATATACTCATTAAGACATGAGCACTTTCATCATATGCTCTGGGTTTGGATCCTGACTTTGATACTGACCGCTTACACAACTTTGGACAATTAGTTAATTTCTTTTACTTTATTTCCCTCATTTGTCGTTTGGAGATATTAATGCCACCGAATTCATAAGATCAATGTGAGTATTCAATAAGTCAAAACAAATAAAGTCCTTAGAAAATGTATGACTTATTTTAACTTCCAACACAGATGGTCTTTTCTTCCTTCTTTTCCTTCCCTTTGTGAGATGCCATTTCTGTGCATCTTCTCTAGACTCTGCCAGTGGAAAAAGAGCTACTTCTCAATAAATGGTAGCTCTCATTAGTGGCTGTACCCCAGTGACCTAGACTACCTTGCATCGATTTCTTGTACCCTATCCATTTTTCACTTGATCTCACCTTTATATTTTGGCTACTCTTACAATATGCCCCTGCTTTAGTCTCCACTTCCCCAGTTCTTCTGGGAACCACGGGTCTATCTCTAAATTCATATCTTTTTGAAACCAGCCAAATTCTTTAATAACATCACCACACCAAAACCTTAAGCTAAAATCTAAGCATTGAATTTAGTTTAATCATTGGATAAAGGTATTTTATGTCAGAGAATTTCTGCCTCCCTTAACAATAGATTTATACTTCTCTTGATATTGCTAAGGAGAAATAACAAGCAGTGCAGGCTTACATTTAGAAGCCAGACTCCTTTCAACTTACATATTCATTCTGGAAGATCGCCAATCTATATTGCAGATAGGCACTAAATTAATTCATTTGAGGCCTGATTCAGCTGTGTTTGCTCAGGCAAAATTTCTGCCTGAAGTTCCATTGACTCTGAGGTCAATAAAATCTTTGCATATATAAATTCTGATGAGTCAAGTCTTGAACAACTATCTTGCAATTTCTTTCAATATGATTCCTATTATTGAATAGTCAAATGGTGTTTTATGAAGGGTTTCAACTAACTTTGGAAGACGGGAGTTTTCCATTGAGTAGAACCCTTGAAATTAAATGAAAGATAATGTCCTCTCAAAATGATTTTTCTTCAATTATTAGCTTATAAATAATAGGAGTGAACTTAGTTAAGAATATGTCATATGTACATTCTGTTACTACCCCTATTTGCATTTTAAACATTTTACGTGTATAAAGTTGACAAGTGAAAACCTCTGAGAACTTCCAAACTTGTCTCTCTCTCCTCTCTTTTTTTCCTGCTTCAGATCATGTTTTGGCTTTAGAATAACAGTAATGTATGTGGAACGTTAATCACAAAGAACCTTTTAATGTTGGAATATCTATTCCAACAAGTAATTGCTCTTGGTATCTATGTTGAATGAGCAGTAGTATATTGAATTATGTGCCTCTTGCTTTTTAAAAGATAACATAAAATACTATTGACTTATGATGTGCCATGAAATTTGTGCTAGGGTTCTCTATGTTCCATTGCAAATATAGAAAAATGAGACAGGGTGTGTTCTAATGAGGATAATGGAAGTCATTTCCAATATCCTGCATGTTACTAAATCTTAAGCCATATTTAGAATGTTCAATGGTTTCAATATACCCAAATTTGATCAGTCCGAGAATTAAGTCAAAGTCATTGGATGTGCAAAATGAGAATATCAAGTAATAAACCTGAAATAAGTCACAATATTCCTATGTGCCATCCAGAAAAGGAAGCAATTGACATAGGTACAGGGAAATGCACTGTGTTGAGAGATACAGTGGTCCCTTTACATTCTGTGTGATATATCTTAAGCATTTTATCGATCACAATTATATCAATCAGGGAGCAGGAAGGAATTGATCTGACACGAAAACACCATCTGATGAAGATTTAATTACAGAGCTTATTCACAAAGGTGTGGATGGTGTAGAGAGGACTGTATCAATTAAATCTTGTTTCAAAATAAAGCTCTCCAAGACTTTGTGTCTTAAACCAATAGTCATTTATATAGCTCAAAGTTCTATGGTTTGGCAATTTGGGGTGGACCCAGCTAGGTGGTTCTTTCGGTTTTAGCTACTCGAATTCATTTGCCTGTGGTTATTTTCCAGGGCTTGGCAGATGGCTCGCCATACGGGGTGGTTTAGCAGGGCTCAACACTGTCCATATGATCTCTCATTCACTAGGAGTTAGGTCCGAGCGTGTTCTCATTGTAGTTGGACAGGGCTACAAGACAGACAGCGAAACCTGCGTAGGCCTTTTGAGAAGACCTAAACTCAGAATTGACACGCTCTCACTTCATTTTTGCACAAAGCATTTTAAAATTTATAAATACTGAGAACACCTGAGGGTTGATGAGGGATGGGGGAGAGGGGAAAGTGGGTGATGGGCACCTGTTGGAATGAGCACTGGGTGTTGTATGGAAACCAATTTGGCAATAAATTATATTTAATATAAAGAAAAGAAAAGGAAAGAAAAGAAAAGAAAATTTATAGTCATAGAGACATTTTATCTGTTCTCTTTAAAACCCTTATATTTCCTGAGTGATTCAGGGAAATGCTGTCTTTGTCCAGAGACTGACCTAAAAGTTTCTGACCATGGACTCATGGTGGCATCAAGATTTTCTCAATCTTAACAATTAACAGACTAGCAAATGTTAACAGATAACTGAAAAAAATAAACCCTAAAACATAAAAGAAGAATACTAGGTTAAAAAAAAGAAGAAGAAATGAAGTAATAAAGCTAGAAATTCATGCAGTGAAAATGGAAGTAATAGAATTAGAGGCATAAAAAAACTCAGATTAAAAATATAAAAGGTAGAGAAGAACAATATAAAAAAAAGTAGAATTTTTGCAGCTATAGTGAGTGAACTTTCCAAGACAAAATCAAATGACAAAGATTAAAAGTGTTAGAAAAGATAAGAGCTATAGGTAATCAATCAATGCTGACATTTCTACAACTGCATTACATGTATTATAACAAGAGAAAAACACAAAAGTTGAAGCGAGGAAACTCATCACTGAATTCAATGATATTTTCTGAAATAGAAAGTCTTCAGCTAGCAAGGGACCAGCTTTTGCCTACCACAGCAAGTTATAAAGACCCTTCCCCAAAACCATTGTGAAAATTCTGCAATGATAAGGATAAATAATAGACTCTAGAAACCTTCAGTAGTAAGCCACAGCAAAAGCACGCAAGCAAAGGAAAGGACACCCTGAAAGGAAGGAGAATTAGAAGGTCTTAGGTTTCATAATAAACATCACGACTGAGTAAGTGTTGGTGCCATTACATCATTAGTTATTTCATGTTGGCAACTTTTTGATCGTTTGACCACTATATTCACGGTGATGCACAGTTTCTGAAACAATATATGCCATTAGTAAATATTTAGTCAAAATACTTAATGTTTGCAGTGGAGTTCGAGCATGGGCCTACAGTCCAGGTAGGAGGATCATTTTAAGCAGGATGTATGAAAGACCGTGTTGTTGTTGTTTTTTTTTTTTTAATTTTTTTAACGTTTATTTATTTTTGAGACAGAGAGAGACAGAGCGTGAATAGGGGAGGGGCAGAGAGAGAGAGAGAGAGAGACACAGAATCTGAAACAGGCTCCAGACTCTGAGCTGTCAGCACACAGCCTGACGCAGGGCTCGAACTCACAGACCGTGAGATCATGACCTGAGCCGAAGTCGGACGCTTAACCGACTGAGCCACCCAGGCGCCCCAAGACAGTGTTTTCTAAGTACAAGTGTGTTCTTCCAAGTCTCATCCTTCCTGCTCTTTGGCATTGTGATCTTACAATTTCTTCACTAAGTGTTAGAAACAATCTTTCCACGCTTGAATCTGTGCAGGCTCTGAGAGGGCTTTGACCAATATAATCCAGTGAAAGGGTCAGGTACAGGCACAGCCCTCAAATACCCTAGCGTTTCTGCATCCTACCTTTTAAAACTCGGGAGCCATACGGAGAAAATCATATCACTTAAAAGGTTATATGTGGATTCTCCGTAACAGCATCTAAGGAACTAGCAACTGAGAACCAGCCGTGTAAATGATCCACCATAGAAAGTTGCTGTGATGGTGCCATAAAATTAATCTAGGGTCTAGGCAATTAGCAGAAGCAAGAATGACCCCAAGAAGACCGTGAGAAACTAAAAGGATATGGAGATGGGAGGCTCATATGTTCTCATAGGTTCCTATGATCATATGTCTGTGGTGGCAGAATATTTAGCAAAACTATTGCCTGCATCAATGTGAAAAATAAACATTTAACTTTATGAGTCCATGAATTGGTATAAACAGATTGTTCAGGCCAACTGGTTAGCTGTGTCTGACAAGATAGCTTATTGAGATAAAGGGAAGAGGAATACTTTAAATATTTTAGCAAAATTTAGAGGACGTATTGAGGGACTAGGAGAGTCCTTCTACCCAATTAAATGTTTCTAATGTAAAAATGATCTTAGGGGAAAGCTCAACGCCAGGGTTGATGTGTAAAACATGACCTCAGAGTGATTTTATTTTTATTTTCTAAAATTTTCTTAATGTTTATTTGTTTTTGAGAGACAAAGAGAGTGCAAGCAGGGGAGGGGCAGAGAGAGAGAGAGACAACAGAATCTGAAGCAGGCTCCAGGCTCTGAGCTGTCGGCACAGAGACCGACGTGGGGCTTAACCCCACGTGCTGGGAGATCAAGACCTGAGCCAAAGTCAGAAGCTTAACCAACTGAGCCACCCAGGTGCCCCCACCTTAGAATAATTTTAAAATCAAGTTGGTAGCTGTGAGACACTTGGCTAAGATCTCAAAAGGATATAAGGTGGTTGCTTGTAAATTTTCTTTACTACACAAGTTTTCCTTTAAGAGTAGTAAGGGCATGCATGCTTCCTAGGTTCTCTTATAGGTAGTGTTTTCTGAAGACTCTTAAGGATGTGCCTAACATTCTCTCCAAAATGGTTCCCAAGAATCTTAAAGAGGTTGTCCTCAACACCAGGGTTCGCAGACCAATGTAGAGAGGAATCCATTTATAAAGATTTATAACTCTTAAATCTTTATCAGGGCTTGACTTTTTGTTTAAAAGAGACTACTACCAAAAGATCCATAGGAAACCCAGTTTCAAAGAGAAATTTTGAAACAGGAGCGCCATAGTCTTGGGTCAGAAGTTGCAACAGGTGGTCAAAATCAAAAGCAAGTTTGGGACTGACAACCTTCTGAAAGTAAGAAGGCTGAGAGAACTACCTAGCTATAAATATAGGCCACTTCTTGCTGAAAGGAAGAGTGGGTTTGTTAAGATAAAAGCTCAAAGAAAAAAAATTAGAGCCATGAAGAAAACTCCCACAAAGCAAGACTAGGCCCTAATCAAAAACTTTTCATCAAAGTTATTCTTTCCCTGTACTACCATGAATGTTGGAGGGGAGCCAGCTTTATTACTTGCCCCTTTCATTCAGAACACTCCATACTGAGAGGATTCATATTTGAGTGAAGCTTTACCCACAACAGTGTCTGATTTAGATCTCAAACTTCTGGACTTTGAGTTGATGCTATAATAGAGCCTTAATCCAATTGGTTGGACTACTATAACAAAAATCATAGACTGAATAGTTTTTAAACAGCAAACATTTATTCCTCCTAGTCCTGGAAACTAGGAAGTCCAAGGTCAAGGCAACGGTAAATTTGGTGTCTGGTAAGGACCCACTTTCTGGTTCATAGATTATCATCTTTTTGTTGTGTTCTCACAAGGCAGAAGGGACTAGAGAGCTCTGTAGGGTCTCTTTTATAGGAACACTAATCCCATTTATGAGGGCTTTATCCTCCAAAGTTCTCACACCTAAAACAATTACATTGGGCATTAGGTTTCAATACATGAATTTGCGGGTCGGCGGGGAGGTGGAGGGATACTTTCAAACCATGGAAAATAGGATGAGAGTTTAGGGCTCGTGGGAGATGGGGTGAGAATACATTGTATGTGAGGGTGAAAAGAATTGCTGAAGCTGGAAGGTAGGCTGTGGAAGATTATATTTTCTGAAGACATCCATATCACATGCTCTTCTTTAATGTGACATGGCCGCCTTTCTTGTCAAGAGATGGACACTCTGTTCCTAGCCCATTGAATCTGATTCCTGTAAATGTTTTGCCAAAAAGTTCTTTGCCAGTCCTGCACATAATCCTTAATGGCAGCTTCTATTCCCTTCTCTGTTGAATAGAGCAGCCATACTGTGAGAAGCCCAAGCCATACAGAGAGACCCAACGTAGGCAGTCAGTTCGACAGTGAGTCCCTTTATGGCTCTCCAACATCAGCTTCAACTGCCAGCCAGCGCAATGAGACATTTTGGATTTTCCAGCATAATTGAGTCCCAAAATAAATTTCAGTGCTAGAGCTATATACGCATGAAGTCAAGTTTTCAAAAAAGGATACAGCCAAACCATAGAAGGTCTAATAACTCTGCTGATAGTTATTTACTTATTATATCTCGTGAAATAAAATGGAAGATTTTTAGTAGGAGAATGGCATAAACAAAACTACTTATGGAAAATGACACCACAAATGATAAGGATGGCAAAACCCTTCAATCTGAACCAGAAATGGATAATGAAGGTGTGAAGTCAAGGGGCCAATTTGTTTGGGGGTGGGGGAAAGACTGGAATTTGAGATTGACTTCTATCATCAGTGTCAAGGAGTATAATATAAATAAGAGAACTGTTTCTAAAATGAAGAACAAGAGTCATCAGATTAACATTCCCTTAAACTGTCTGTTAAATGCAGTTTTCTGAGTCTCACTGTGAAAATATTTATGCAGAGTGCCTACTGGTCAATGTCTGTGAGACTTGAAGACCACTGACATAGGAGATGTAGAAGAGAAATAAAATTAAAAATGCAAGAACTGTGTTCCTTTTCAGACTTCCTGAATTTAAGCTTAAAGTCAAAAATGAATGGCTAGGGGCGCCTGGGTGGCGCAGTCGGTTAAGCGTCCGACTTCAGCCAGGTCACGATCTCGCGGTCCGTGAGTTCGAGCCCCGCGTCAGGCTCTGGGCTGATGGCTCGGAGCCTGGAGCCTGTTTACGATTCTGTGTCTCCCTCTCTCTCTGCTCCTCCCCCATTCATGCTCTGTCTCTCTCTGTCCCAAAAATAAATTAAAAAAACGTTGGAAAAAAAAAAAAAATGAATGGCTAGGGATTTAGAAGGATACCGGAGCTGTAGATCATATTTGGAGGATGACATACTCAATACACGTATCAAAATATTGGACATATCCTTGAAGTAAAGAAATTTTTCCTTTCAGTTTTGCTTTCTTTTTTCAATTTGATAAGTGTTCAAAAATAGGAGAAACAGTGATATTCTCCTTTATGTAGTTTTGAACGGAAATTTTGTTTTCTACCAAATTATGACACTAAACTATTTCCCTCTTCTAATTGTAGATTCAAAAATATCATAGATCATTTATTCATTTATGGCTTTAAAAAAGTTGGAAGCTGGAAATTAAAGGTTAAGGCGACAACAATGGAAGCTTTCAAAATATGTGTTCTTTGCAGTTTTATAACTGCCACACTCCTATTAATTGGGAAATTGCAATGGTACACACACACAAAAAGAAAGGAGAATAAATAGAAAGAGAATGAGATTAACCTTGTTCACCACTGTGTTTGGAATTCACTTATTTTCTGAGAATTCAGAGAAAAGGATCGTCCCCTGAAGAACAATGGAAGGCCATACCATATTTTTCTTCCAAGAGTTTATTTAAATTTAAGTTAGTTAACATATAGTGTAATTTTGGTTTCAGGAGTGAAATTTAGTGATTCATCACTTACATATACCACCCAGTGCTCATCACAAGTGCCCTCCTTAATGCCCGTCACCCATGTATCTCATCAGCAACCCTTAGAGTTTCTTATAGTTTGCCTTCATTGCTGTTTTCATCTTATTTTATTTTTTCCCTTCACCTATGTTCATGAGTTTTGTTTCTAAAATTCTACATACGAGTGAAATCATATGGTATTTGTCGTTCTCTGACTGACTTATTCCGCTTAGCATAATACCCTGTAGTTCCACATGATTGCAAATGGCATGTTTTTACTCTTTTTTGATGGCTGAGTAATATTTCATTTCATATATATATATGTGTGTGTCTATGAAATATGAAATATATATGTGTATATATGTGTATATATATGTGTATATATATGTGTATACATATATATATACACACACACCACATCTTTATCCATTCATCGGTCAATGGACATTTGGGCTCTTTCCATAATTTGGCTATTGTTGATAGTGGTAAGCAAAGGTAGAATAATAAAGGCCAAGTTTTTTTTTTTGCCTTTCTTTTCAAAACAATAATATAACTATATATCTTCACATATGTGAATGTACGGGAACGTACCATTCATCCCATAATCATTGTTAATATAAGATTTCATAGATATTAAGGGTTTAGACTGGTACATTCATTTACAAACAAAATTTTTAGTTATTTTTTTCCTTTTTTTAAGTTACTTTGAGAGAGAGACAGAGAGAGAGCAGAGGAGGGTCAGAGGGAGAGGAAGAGCATCTCAAGCAGGCTCCACACTGTCAACTCAAAACCCAACACGGGGCTTGAACTCACGAAACCATGAGATCATGACCTGAGCCTAACCCAAGAGTCGGATGCTTAACCGACAGAGCCACGCAGGTGCCCCTGGTTGGATTCATTTTTATTTGCACGGGGATGTTCAGTTGTTTCAGTACCATTTGGTGAAAAGATTAATTTTCCCACCATACTGCTTTTGCTCCATTATCAAAAGTCTATGACTGGGCTCTCTTGTTCTGTTGCATTGAGCTGTGTAGTCTTTCACAAATACCACACTGTCATGAATAGTGTAGCTTTGTAGGTCTTGAATTTGGGTAGTGTCAGTTCTCTGACTTTGTTTTCCTCCTTCAATATTGTGTTGGCTATTCTGGATCTGCCTCTCTGTATCAGCTTTATAATCATTTTATCAATACCTACAAAATAACTTGCTGGGATTTTGATTGGAATGACATTGGACCTACAGATCAAATTGGGAAGAGCTGACATCTTGACAAATTAAATTTGTTCTGGTGAAATTTGGAATTATTTTAACTCTCCCTGCCTCCATATGGAAGTTAAAATGTAACCATACACCCCTATATGGTATTTTGAGAAGGATATACTTCTTTTCAGTTTGTCTAACTATTCAAAACTTGGCTGCCTCTTCATTTATCCAAACACTCCTTTGCGTTTAAAATAAAATTGACATTTTATTCCCATACCTTCTATTAAATTCATGTTACTTTTCTAACTAACTGAGACATTATTTTAGGAATTGACAAGTGCTTTATACATTCTCTAGCATTTTCTGCATTCTTAAACACTGTATATAATACAGTGACATTTCTTAAAATACTTAAACATATATAATAAACATTCCATGTCCTGAGTCTTTTAGAGATTTTCTGCAGTTGTTTTGTGTTTTATATACCTGCATTGTCTATCTGGAATCCCAGACAGATGTAGATTACTATGCAGCTCATATCAGAAATTAGCTTACTGTCCAGTTCACAGGTAGAAGAGATATCAGCAAGGTCAGCAGGTGAAGTCAAATGTGCCCAGATGTAGCTGCACCTCCTCTGGGTAAATGGCTTCTTCCGGGGTTCTGCAGCCCTGCTTGCTCAAAACAGCGCTCCCTACAAACCTGCAAGACCTCCAACCAACGAGCACTTTTCAGAACCATGAACCTCGTGTGTATGTGAATCCCCTCCAGATGCCAGCAGTGATCTTGGTTTCACACAAGATATAAACCTGCGCGTGTGTGGGCGTTGTAACTAGAGACCCTGGATGTTGTCATCGAATATAGGGTCTACAGATGCTTTTCTTTTGCCTCCACATTTAGCTGTGTCTTGTTTAGGGGACCTTGGGAAACTCACTACACATCTTTTTGTCTCAGTTCCCTCACCTTTAAAATGGGATTTAAATGGTTTAAAACATGAAAACCACTCAACACAGCGTCTGACAACTCCTGGCACCGTAAGCATTCGCCCTGATTATCATCTCACTTGTTGAGCCAATCCAACGAGAGCTGGAGTTGAGGAAGGAAAGAAATGATAGACCAGGAGAGGTGAGACATAAAATGGTCTTAACATAGATAAATGAGGTGAAGCCGAAACTCTCCTATTTACTTTCCATTTGAGAAATACGCCAACATGTGTAAAATTCTAGGAAACTCTCGTCTCAACAATTTCTTTTTTTACCCATGTTAAGGACATAGGTTTTCTAAAAATATTCACAACATTAATTATAAAAATAAAACATATTTTCAACAATAGGAAGTGAGGTAAACTGATTGTCGTGTAGTCACAAAATGAAATGCCCGCTGAAACATAGAAATTATGTGTTTAGTGTCATTTAATAACAGACAATATCGATATTGTAATGTTAATTTTAAATGATAAAACAATCTAAAGTTATGTTTTGCATTAAACCTGCTTAAAATATTAATGAATGTGGACATATGTGTGAAGAAAACAATGGTGAAATTTATTTCAGAAAGCTTTTTTTAAGTCCTTTTTCATAGGCTAGAAATCTTGCCATTCAGAACACAGTTAATGGCTTTTCCCCAGTCTCTGAAAATTCTGGGACGAAAAAATCACAACCACTTCTCCTGACTGTTTTCAGGTAAGTCCTAGAAAGATCCCCACGTAGCTTTCTTCAATATGTGAATCTCAAATTACCGTAATAAATCGAACGTGAAATGCTTTTATTGTTCTGAAAATTATGCTAGCGTGCTGTCCGACGCTGATTCTAAATAACACAGAAGACGCTGCTTATTTAATCTTCGGCGAATGGGTAATGGAGTTACGATTGATTCTGACCACTGCCAATGACTTTTCCTTTAGAGAGGTTGGAAGGAAGTGGGAACACACACAAATGTGGTCGCTGGTGGGCGGTTACCAGCAAACGCTTGGCGTCTACCCCTTTGTGTCACGGGAGGAGGTTCACTTCTGATTTGACGGAAAAATAACTCAATCTCAAAAAGAGGATGGGATGTCACAGGCAAAGGCCTGAAGCCACGGAGGCAGTACCCTCATATGATGACAGGGGATTTTATGCAAGAATATTGAGTAGAACACTAAATGTTCTTAAGGTCTCTTGGAATCCTGGAATTTCTGACTCAGCACTTATATTAAATGAACTAACATTAGTCCTGTCTGGGAGAAGGACCAGTTCTAAATTTGGAATAGTTTAGTTTCAGTTAGGGATGAGTGTGGTGTGATTATAAGCATCTTTATTGTTTACAAGATGAGGTCCTTCTTCCTCCTTCCCACCACTGACTAGTTCTTAGTTACTGTGAATTGATAGATTGTGTAAAAGATGGCAGAACATCAGTGTTTGTTCTTAGCTCCATCATTAAAACAACCATCAATCTCTCTCAACCCTCTGTGTTTGTAAACATTATAACCCAAATCTCAATGCACCACTGATGATTCCCATCTTTACACTTTCCTTTGTTTTGGTTTTTAAAGAGAACATTTCAGTATCAAAACCAGAGCTGGGGAGAGTTCCCAGCCTCTGTGGATAAATCTTCTGGATGAGTGCAAACTCTCCTTGTGTCAGCCCCTCCCCCCCCCCCCCATTATTCTCAACCTAGATGCCAGCCCATTTAGCCTACAAGGGAATCCACGCAGTTACCGTGTCCCCTCTGCCCTCAGAGGGGCTTGTCACTCTTCAGAATGCAGTTGCTTTACAACTCAGCTTTCTGGTGGGTTCAATACAAGCTGCAATTTTGTAGATTTTCTGGCTTGTTTTAAGAGAAGTGACATTTGCATCTGATTTGCACACAGAAACAGAACTGACCCCCTTTTTAGGTGACTTTTACGCACTACTTTTAAGGACAAGTTCTAAGGACAAGTTCTATTAACTGTTTAATAGTCACCCCTTCATTGTTTGTTCCTTCACTGGAATCTGTTTCGTCACTGGATGTTCATCATGGAGCTCAGCATCCAAGGCACCATGGCTGTCTTCACGCCTGACATTTTAGTGCCCTCTCTCCCCCCCCTTGTCTCTCCCCTTCGTTCCAAGTCATGTCACAACTTTTGGGTTAAATCAATAGCCAATGTTTAACTTATGACTATGCATGTCATGTTTACATTGAGCCAAGAATGTATTATGATGTCATAGTCTCTCTCTCTCTCTCTCTCTAACCTCTTTATATAGTATTTCCTGAAAAAAACAAAACAAAACAAAACAAAACAAAGTTGCCGTTTTCATTTGCTTCATTTTCTAGGACTATTTCTTTTTTTGTAAATTAATTGGTTAATTAATTTTTAACTCAAGTATAATTACCATACAATGTTACATTTGTTTCAGGTGTACAGAATAAGAATTCAACCATTCTCTACGTTACTCAGTCCTCATCATAATAACGGCACTCTTAATCTCCTGACCTGTTTTTCTCCTTTTGTTTTATGGGTATTTATAGTATAGGAAGCATATCTAAATATTTCACTGGCTGCCTTAAATGCAATTTTTCTGTCATTGAGGAGTGGTTATATGGTGTTCGTGTCAGCGTAATGAAAGAAGGCAGTGGAAAGGAACAGCTGTTCTTCTATGTTCTTTCCTAGAGACGAGACTACTCTGTTTCAGGAGCCAAAACACAAGTTAACCACCTTTCTTTTCATTCACTGTATCTCCATCCACCCTTTATCTTGGTGTATATTTTTCGGAGAGCTAGATAATGAATTGCCTGTCTCACATGTCAGTGTCAAGAGAGATCATTTTTAATTGCAGTTTTCTGGATGTTTAGTAGAAAGGGAGAAAATTCCTCACCAAGGTATATTACTGCTCAGTATTACAAACCAGACGCCTGTCTTAAAGGCATTTCATATAATTTCAAAATAAATTCAAATGCCACAAAACCTAGCTGAATATTTTCTGTTATAATTGAAAACATCATGGCTAAAATGACTAGGCCACTTAAACTGAAAAAAAAAAAAAAGATTTAACCATAAAATGTAAAAAGATTTAGAAAAGGAAAGAAAAATATTAAGAACCAATATTAACTAGTGGCAAACTACTAGATCATGTAGGGGTCATGCTTTCTGCTTTAGTATTTGATAGGTGACCAGGAGAAGGTGATAGTTTGTGTTAGCAGTTTGTGTTCAATACCCAGAAATTAAAGATAGAGTTAACACAAGGATATTAGAGACATGACAAATGCTTTTATCCGTCAAAAGTTTCGTGGCTCAAAATAAGGATGCAGAGAAGGAATAAAATGATTTGCACCGTGTTAGATCCCTGATTAGATGCATTTCTTTAGTGGTTTCACTTTCACACATACCACATCATAAGGAAAAAAAGAAAAGTAAGGGCTACGAATAAGCTGTATGAAATTGAAAATTATTTAACCTTTATTTTTTTAAAGTTTACTTATTATTAAGAGACAGAGCGTGAACGGGGAGGGGCAGAGAGAGAGGGAGAAACAGAATCGGAAGCAGGCTCCAGGCTCTGAGCTGTCAGCACAGAGCCTGACGCGGGGCTCAAACTCACAAACCGTGAGATGGTGACCTGAGCCAAAGGCGGGCGCTTAACCGACTGAGCCACCCAGGCACCCCATAAACTACATGAAATTAAATAACTATCAGCTCCTTAATTTATATGGATTACTGGATAATTATTTAATACTTTACCTAAAATATTTTTCTAGACAAATTTTCATAAGTATTCACAGGACATGGGGCATGCTATCTGACTTTGTACATCATCAATAGCACTTTTAGTTTTTAAGTGTTAATAATACTTTCAACTGTCTAGAGTGATTTATTGTCATCACATCAAAGTGAAATATAACATTTTCAAATGGAAGGATTAGAAAATAATCAAGAACTGTCCACTTTTTTTGAGAAAGCATTTGTTTCTGAAACTCCTCCACTGAGCAATAACTGTTCAGCAACAGAGAACTACCACGGAATAGCAATTCTCCTGTACAATCTCACAATACTCAATCTTATTGGACTTTCTCTGTTTTAAAACGCACGATAGAAATAAATACTTACTTAGCTGAAGCCTCTAATTTCTAGCAGAACACCAAAATCAAAACTTGCTAATTTGACATTTTAAAAAGTCTCAGATATTATAAAATTGACTGAATTGTTTAAATAAAAATTCAACATTTATTTGGCTATATTGGGAATATTCTAATTTATTTCAACTCGAAATGTCTGGCTGCAGACCTGGGGCCATTAGACAAGTATGTTTCTTATATTTATGTGTGTGTTTGTCTGTGAGTACTGTGTGTATATGTGTGCACGCATGTCTAAGTTTAGACTTTGCCCAAGTTATCTTGAAACAAGGATTTTTAAATCGAGTTATTTATTTGGAAAAAGATCTCAGCAAGCATCAGTAAGGTATAGTAAGAGTGAGGGAGATGAGAGAAATAAGTCAGTGTCAGGGATACAATGAAGAGGTGACCAATGGAGACATTGTGGTCTCCACAGAACTGGGGACTTCTAGAAGATGGTTCAAAATATGCCCCAGAGTCACTCCACCAAAGGATGCAAAACCTGGGATTGCTAATCTACCAACTCAACTCTGCCACAGGTAGAGAACTGCTCTCAGGAGCACTACTCCCAGAATCCTTAGTCTGACCTTCCAGTAGCCCAGAGAAAAGTCTCAGAAAGAGGCACAGGTGTTCGGGTAAGAAGATATATTAGCAAAGAATACCCAGGCTGTACAAGCAGAGCACCAATAGGTCCTAGAGTATATACTTGTGTATTCACACATGTTGATTTGATTTGATTTTTAAAGTTTATTTATTTATTTTGAGACAGATAGAGACAGCACAAGTAGGGAAGAAGCAGAGAGGGAGGGAGGGAGAGAATCCCAAGCAGGCTCGGGACTGTCAGCACAGACCCTGGACACAGGGCTTGAACCCATGAAACTGAGATCATGACCTGAGCTGAAACCAAGAGGCAGACGCTTAACGGGCTGGAGCCACACAGGTGCCAAGTGATGTTAATAACCAATGTAAAAATTTAACTTCAGAGGATGATAAGAGACACTAACAAAAATAAGAGCCACTTTAATATCTCCTCGAAAATAATGTAAAGAAAATCATCACCATATGAATGTCAATGAGTTAATAATTAAGATAATGAGGTTTTATATTAATTTCATAAAAATATTTGACCTACAGGAGTGCAAGACGAAGAAGGTTGGACAGGTGACAAACATGAACTTCAGCTTTAGGATAAGTGGCGACAAGACCACGTAGGGACATAGAGGTCAGAAGCTGAGAGCAAAACTCTAAATATGAAATCACTTAAACAGAAATAGTTAAAAGCAATCAGGTCTGTTTTGCAGGCTTTGAGGGAACATTTATCTTACCTCTGAGCCAGACATATGCAGACCAGCTAGGGCCACACCACTGAGTTTCCTTATTTTATTACTAACCTTCTCTTCATTCTTGGAAAAGATACTTAATGCATCCCAAGCTTTCTCAATTAGAAAATAACATGGTCACCTGGAGTAATTTCTAGTCGTCACCCTACAATATTATTTTCTGATTCTAGGTATTGTCCACATATGTGAGAATACATGTATACAATTAAACAATCCTATGAGAATCACTTAAGAGGGGTACAGTGGTTGGAATGCACATACTTGACCCTCTTTTCCATCGTCTTCTTGGAATTAGAACAAGACAATGAGACGAGACATCCACTGGAACATGGGATGTTTACAGGTGGCTGGGGGTTCCTCTGAGTCACTGGGCAGGAGACCAAGATAAAGGCTTATCGACTCACTGGATCTAAGCAAAAAAAAAAGGGGGGGGGGCTCATCCCAGAAAAGAAAGCCTGTTTCTGCTCAGAGAATGAAGCCAAGGTAATAAACTTCAAATTTTTAGGGACTTAGGCAGAAAAGGCCATCGGGTCATATCAGGAAAGGACAAAAAAGAGAAAGATAGATACTTAAACAACAAACAAAAACAAAAACAAATGATAATACATTTGGAGATGAACTTAGAGTTCAAAACAGACACTGAAAACTACCGCAAAGAAAAATGATTTTCCTTTTTATTTTTTAAAGAATCAATCAAAAAATAAAACAGTCACTTTAAGGACCAAATGAATGTTCTGGTTACTGAAAAGGAGAAACAATAAACAAGTGAAAATTCAAAAGTTAGAGTTTAAAAGATGAGACCTGGATGTAAAGTAGAATTTCAGAGGGAGAAACAGGAGCAGATAGAGATGATATTGAATTCGTAAGACAAAATAATTTGGGACCCACAAACACGATCGTCTCTAACACAAAGGAAACCGCATTTTAAGTTTCCAGAGGAAAAAAAAAATACGGAACCGATTATTTTTCTGTTGACTTATGATATATTACCTCGACTCATTTCCATTAAAAACTATTTGTAAAGCACAGGATATAGAGGAGTTTATAATCAATACTATGCAGTTGATTTGGAAGGATTTTTAAAGGGCAAGTAATAAATGCAAGATGCAGATAGTGGGTGTACTTGATTCCTTTTATCAAAACAGTAATGAAAATCATATATATATACATATATATGTATATATATATATGTATTCAAAGATATATTTGTGAATATGTATACATACACATATGCATATATATGCATGTTTTGTGTGTGTGTGTGTGTGTGTCTTGTGTGGGATGGGTGAGTGTGCATATTTGTGTGCATAAACATAATCAACATACTATGCTCGTGACAAGATATGAAAATATATTTACAATATTATTGGTATTTGTTGTTCTCCATAACAGGCAGGATTGCTGCCCTGCTCTCTGTCCTCTGCACTAGGAACAGAGGGTAAGACCAAAGCCTCTGCCTGTAAGATACCCAGACTCATGTCAATGGGAGAAGGGATTTGGTGAGCAAGCTTGGCTTATGGTTGGGATGATCTCTTTCACTTATGTTTCATTGACCAAATCAAGCTCCATGGCTACGTGGACATCAGTAGAATGGAAAAGTATAAAGGTTTCCCATAAAGGAACACCTCAGTGGAAAAATAATATGTGATGAGTCGCAGTATCAATCTACTAAGGGTCACATTTAAAGATATATATAAATTTGAATATTTATATTTATATGTCTATAATATGAAAACAAGACCTTTTTTCCCCTAAAAATCTCTTGTATAAAGATTGCTTTAAAGGGAAAGAAAATCAACAAGGTGGAGATTCTCATATAAAGAACTTATACCAAGAAGACAATGGATGAATGACTAGAGATTACTAACAGAAAAAAACAAACAACAGATGTGTCCAATATGCCCAGACAAAAAATCATTTGTGTATCAAGAAAAAAAAAAAGAAAGACAATTTTGGTTATACAGTGGCTCAGAGTATATACAACTATACATTCTCTGTAAAGACAAAAAGACTGAAACAAAAGGAAGTGTTGAACTGGGGACTAGTACTTTAAATAATAGTATCAACTAATATTGCAGAATTTTTATAGCCAAATGCAAAAATAATTGTAACATAGTGAAACGTACTAAACAAAAAATTTTGAAACAGGATAAATTAAATGTGTGGTAAGTGAATAGTTAACTAAAAAAATATTCCAAATTATCTAAAGATAAATCTAAGAGATGAGGCACACAGATCGGGCGGGCTGATGCAAAGTTGTGGTGATAGAAAAGGTATAGATTTATCAAATGTATTTCAAGAGGATGGTTGTTTGATACATTATTACAATAATTCATAATTTACATTTAATTCTGAGTGTTAAAGAAGGTCACCTATATGCTGATTAAATGGAAATATTGGTATATTTCCAAAACCTAAGGAGGTGAGGGCAAGAGAAAGAGAAAGATTGAGATGGAAAGAAGGAGCAAGCATGCATTAAAGATAGGAAACACTAAAAGAATAGAACCTTTTAAATAATAAGCATAAAACCGGAATTCAATTCCAATTAAACAAAATTTGTAGCCAATTAATGTTCAGTAACTTAGGTCAATCACTTTCTCACTATAGACATTCATGTTTCTCAGATACAGGTGTTCTTTGATATTTCTGTAAATGATTTATGGCCAATTCCTGCAGTTCTTCAGTGGATTTAAAGATACATCATTATCATCTAAGAATGACAACAATGGTGTCGTTATTGCACCTGATGTAGTTAGAATCCCGTGTCTCCATAAACCGTGGACAGGCTGAAGGTGGAGTTTGCTCATAAAAAGAAAAGAACGCAACACAACAGATAAGGTTTTTTTTTTTGTTTTGTTTTGTTTTTAATTTTAAGTATCAAGTGGGTATGCGAATGCTGATATGGCTGACGTGCAGAACAATAGGACACCAGGAAGAGTCATCTTTGGTCGGGACAAATATCATTAATGCCATTCCCTCCTGAGGAATCTTGTCTGGATGACCTCATTCCAGAAGTAGTCAAGCTGCTGTTGAGGGTATTGTCACAGGTCAGTTTCCAGGAGGACAACAGTAAAACATTGCTTTAAAATTCAGGTTATTGGGTGGTTCAGTCAGTTAAGCATCTGACTTCGGCTCAGGTCATGATCTCACACTTCGTGAGTTCGAGCCCCGCGTCGGGCTCTGTGACTGACCGCTCAGAGCTTGGAACCTGCTTTGGATTCTGTGTCTCCCTCTCTCTCTGCCCCTACCCTTCTCATGCACTGTCCCTCTCTCTCTCAAAAAAGAACATTAAAAATTAAAATTCAGGTTATTAAATATCCCTAATTTTAACACAGGTGCCCAAAAAACATGTTATGGGAATCATCATATAAAATGGTTGATATAATCAATTTAGAGCATCTCAGTACAGTTCTAAACCATCATGTTTGGATAATCAGAAACAATGAGCTAAGTTTTTCTATCAAAAGACAAAGAGTTTGTAAAAAATATAAATACAAAAAAAGAGTTTGCTTAAAGCCCCAAATATGAAGTTGTGTATTTATTTTTTTGTTCTCTTTCGTTTCATTTTTTAATGAGAAACCTAACCAAGGCAAAGTTACAAAAAAAGATTTAAAATGATTAGGCTTCAAAAATGTTCAGCAACAATAATAGTACTATTTTATTGAGAAAATATTTACATGTAAGAGCATTAAATACTTAATGTGATTAGAAGCTGATATTTCAGCATAAGGAGTGAGAGACATAAATTAAAATAAAATAAAACACTTTGTTACTAAACTTGAATAGGAACATAAGTACAAACTCATGATGACTTTTTTCTAGAAATTCAGTAAAAGAAAATTCAGAAAATAAATACATGAATGAGTGAATAATAAATAAAATGTATGCATAAATGTCCATATATAAATAGACCAATATCTATAAATAGATATAAATATTTATCACCAGGAAATTTCATTTTGTTATATTCTGGACATTGTACATATAGCATTTCATTCCTCAGAGCAATCCCATTAATTGTCAGTAATATCTCACTACAGACACAGGAAAACTTAGATTCAGGGGGCTCTAGTAATTGAAACTCTCACTGCTACTATGCAATGGTAGAATAATGCTCTGCAGAATTCCTGTTATCCATTTAATTAAAGTCTGAACATCCAATCAGGCTACCAATTGTAAGTAAATTGAAGGCAAAGGCTTATAAAATGGCTAATTCTTTAAAAACAAATCAGAAGACAAGTCAATCTATTGTTAACCAACATCGTTACCATGACCACAACAACGGGTAGTTTATACATATAGTTTTTCTATTTGTTGTACGCAAAACTTAATTCCATTGATATTGATCCTAATAAGCATTATTTTCTACTGTACCTTCCAATTCACAATACAATTACCTATATAAACCTCTTGTCCTGTAGCAGGACACTTCAGTGATAAATGGATCAAACTCTGGTGACCATGTCTTTTTTGTATATACATTACCAAAGTGCCAAGAGCTGATTCATACCCTGTACATAATTGGTTTCATCCAAGTGTAAAGCAAAAAATCTGTAGCCAGACAAATGTGATAGTAGTTGGGTGAGGCCCAACATGTTGTCTGATAAAAGAGTTTTGCCAACAGCTCACGCTGCTTTTCTCAGTGCCTGATATTTGTCATAACATTTGCGACTATTTTTTTACGAGCTTTAGAGAAAGTGTAATATAATTTTTTTTCCTAAACTAGGAATGCAACTTTCCATGATGCCTCAGTTTTTATGGTCTCTTCTCTGCATTTAGAAATACAATTCATCAATGTTAAACATGCAAGTGTTCTTTTGTGCCTATTCTGTATAAAACTAAAATTGCTTTCTTAACACAACAGCAAGCGGTGCTGTTTTGAAAATGTTAGGAAACTTTAGTGGCTTCATGTCGCTGTGTATACGGTTGCCGAGAAAAGACTGGGATCTAGAGCAAATGAATCTCCAGCTCAATGAAGTCCTTTTTCTCCATATCTTCATAATCAGGCCCATAGTTACCTTTTTATTTCTCAGGTGACTGGACAACTTTTTGGCAGCCCAGACTTCATTATCCTAGCCGACCCTGAGTTCCGTTGACCATTTTACATTTATGATGTTATTTTTCTGTTACGTTTTGTATGTTATTCGTCCCATCACTCATTTTTATGCTGTAGTGAAACCTTGCTGAATCCTGCTCAATCCTTGGGAGTTGAAATTATAATGCAGCACCAGAACAACAAGGAAATAAGCAACTCTAAAAAGTCTAACAAACTCTAACAAATATGTAAATACTACCGCCCGCTATGCCAGGGTAAAACCAATTAAACCACATTGTTATTGCAGAGCGTGGGCACCTGTAGACCATGTGATATAACCATGGCAGGATTCTTATGAAAAGTATTATCTGTGTTTTATTTCAAATCGGTGAAATGTAGATACAATAATAATTTCTTAACTATTCAGAAAATATTTATCAATATTTATAAGATATTCAGAATATATTTATTCTAAAAATTTTCATAAAATAATTATTTCATTATGTATATGAAGTATTATGTATAAATGGCACCCCCCTTCATACTATATATTGCAGAGCGTTAATGCGACTATCAGTCCCCAGACAAAATCTTGAGATCATACAGAGTTCGGGCTGATTTCAATGGTGTATTAAAAGTCTGTGCTCAGTCCACCATACCATGGAAGTGCAAAGTGCTTAGAGATTTTGCAACGGAAAGGAGACGCAAATTGTTTACAAACTGGGTGTTTGTGTGTAGAGGGAAATACAGCGAAACTTTGGTTTGGGAGCATAATTCGTTCCAGAGTTTGAGTCTTCCTTTAGACATAATTGAGAGTAATGTCACATTTTGTTACGTGACACGAAGGAAAACAAGAGAAGTATTCCGCGAGATATAACCCAGTACATAGGTGATCGATGTTTACATCACTGCTGTAATATGCACTGTAGCAAAGAGAATTAACCTGAAACTTTAATATTGCCATTAAAAGATATTTATCATGGTCGTTTAACCAGACTGTAAATTTGTATCTGAAATGAGTAACCTGAGTCATCAGTTAGGTACCATAATTTCCTTCATGTCCTTAAAGTACCTTGGAAAGATATTAAAACTGTATATTCGGAAATATTACCTGTGCCTCAAAACCTGTTTTCTTTCAATAGTGGTCTGGATTAATTACCAAGTTTGAGACTGCTTGTGATCATGAGCAAAATGTAAAAGGATTATAAATCCCAAATACACCTGTTTGTATTTTTTAATCTGTTTATAAAAATCCTGTCCTATGTCAAAAATTTTCAGCCTAATTAATATATTTACAAATCATATAGCAGATTTGACCAGAAGTATCACTATAGGTATCTTTCATGTAATATAAATACATACATATTATATGTATATATATGCATAATATATACCACAAAATTTTAAGATGTTCCTCAGTGATGCCTATACTTTACATATTCTTTTATATAAAGAATTCAAATGTTTTAGATTTTATTTTCAAGTGTATAAAATACATTATTAAAAAATAGTTAGGGGCGCCTGGGTGGCTCAGTTGGTTAAGCGTCCGACTTCGGCTCAGGTCATGATCTCACGGTCTGTGAGTTAGAGCCCCACGTCGGGCTCTGTGCTGACAGCTCAGAGCCTGGAGCCTGCTTCGGATTCTATGTCTCCCTCTCTCTCTGACCCTCCCCCATTCATGCTTTGTCCTTCTCTGTCTCAAAAATAAATAAACATTAAAAAAAAAAAAAAAGTTAGGCTTTAGGGTACCTGGGTGGCTCAGTTGGCTAAGCGCCTGACTCTTGATTTCCACTCAGGTCTTGATCTCAGTTCATGAGCTGACAGCACAGAGCCTGGTTCATATTTTCTCTCCCTCTTTCTCTGAACCTCCACTGCTGATATGCACATGCTCTCTTTTAAAAATAAGTAATCTCAAAAAAAGTTAGCTCTTTTTTTCATGAGAAATTTGACAAATGTTAATGTAGTTTATATTTAAATTGTTTTGAAAAAATAATTCTATAGAAATATTGGACCTGTTTTTCATAAAACATTGCAAAAAGAATATGAATGTCCATACACACATGTGCACACACACACATACAAAAAGCCACAGAAAATCTATAAAGTTATCTGGCTTTAAAACCCTTTGGTGATGGCCTATGATCTGCTTACCTACATTGGAGATATTACTAGTTACACACAAAAATCATTTCTTTTTTTAATTAATGTATTTCTCCTTGGGTAACTAAATAAAAGTTATATAATTAGAAACATGCCAGTTCAAATATTGATGTTAAAATGCTTATTTTCTCCTCTTCATGGCAGTGTTTTATAGTGTTTGGGGAATGACATTTAGAAATAATCTCTGATATCATTCCAAAGTTTCAAGCATTCACTCTTATAATTGCAGTTTTCCCATATGGCTATTGTCTTTTAATCATTTTAAGTGAAAAGGTCATGTGTCAGTTTATTAAATATTGTTGAATTAGTGTCCAATAAAGACCTCAAACAATTCTATAGGTTGTGAACAAGAAAGTATTTTCTATTTTCACTGTGCCACACTACACATTTGAAGCAACTTTACGCAGGCTACATATATGAATTACTTAGACTTGTGTATTCTTTCTATGTCCAAAGAGGAGTTTTTGACAATGGCTTCTAACTCCCATATAAATATTAATGAATAAGTAAGAAGAAAATATGTTTTACGGTGACGTTGGCTTTCCAGCATTACAGCATTTGGTTGATCGCATATACCATGGAAAATTTCCTAATTACAAAATATCTGATAATGTCACCTATCGTAGATAATGGGTAATGAATACAATGTTGGTGACCATCTTCCCCCTATGTCTCATCACAAGGTATTTTCTCTCTGCGTGTGTGTGTGTGTGTGTGTGTGTGTGTGTGTGTGTGAATCTGTGTGTCTGTCTCTGTGTATGAAATTTCCTCTTTTTATGAGGATACCAGTCGTATTGAAATAGGGCCCATTCTAAAGATCTCATCATTTTTCTAAGTAAGGTCACATTCGCAATCCCGGAGATTAGGACTTCAACACTGTTTTAGGAGGATAGAACTCAATTTACCACATTCAAGAATCATAACATATGTGTGGTATACACAAGTCTCTCCGGATACACATGAGCAGTATCGGCTGCTTTGCTGGAGGAATCAGAAAGAAAACAATGGGACTCTGATGGTTGAGGACTGAAGAACATGAAAGTATCTAGCAGGTTGTCACTAAAATGCACGTGGCATAATGTGAGCATGACAAGTAAAATTGACAGAATTTTGCAAGTGCCAATTTATGGGTGTTTTAAAGTAGGACCAGAGGTTTGGAAAGAGCAAATGAAGACTAGGGAATATGAATTCTTGAAATCTCCCTTTAGGACAGCTCCTGCCTTGAAGTGATATTATGAGTATAATCTAAATTAGAGAAGACAAAGACAACGAGGAGAAAGAAAAGAGATGGAACAGATAAAAAGTGGGAGAGTAAATCAGAGGAGGCGAATAGCAGGAAGTGTTAAGACATATTTTATCACTTCTTTAAAACAATTGAGAAGGGAACTCTTGAGTCCCTGAAGCTAAGAAAGCAATTCTGCACTCTAATCTCTGTTGAAAGTGCAAAATAATTCATATCACCTAAACATAAGAAACAGAAAAAGATTGCAATTTCATCCTATATAAAGCTATTATAAGAAAGAAAAAAAAAAAAAAAAAAGACCAAGAGGCAAAAGACCTACAGACCTACAGACAATGAGGGCTGATGACAAAAATATGCCCACGAACAGAAGAAAATTCTAACCGGTGAAAGAAAAAAACAAACAAACAAACACATTACTCATCAGTCGGGGAGGGGGTATTTTATTTAAGTTTATTGCAATAGGGGGAGACCAGAACCCAGTCTGAACTCAACTCTCTGTGGAATCAAAGGGCCAGAGAATTTTTAAGAGCTGTGGTTAAGGCTGTTTGGTTGTCTACTTTTACTAATTGACCTTACTCAAGGAAAAGTAAACTTTCTTCTTTCTGATAGGCTTATAGCTTGGAGCAAGGAGCCAGTGGAATTAGGCTTCTACCCTCTCATAGAAATTGGGAGAGAGGGCCACTGTATTCCTGTTTTTAAGTTTATTTATTTATTTTGAGAGAAAGAGAGTGCAGGAGAGACAGAGAGGGAGAGAGAGAGAATTCCAAGCGGGCTCTGCACTGTCAGCACAGAGCCGGATGTGGGGCTTGAACTCAGGAGTGAGATCATGAGCTGAACCGAAATCAAGAATCCAGAGCTTAATTGACTGAACCACCAGGGCAACCTGGCCACTGTATACCTAGATGGCATATTTCAACGGGCTAGCTTCCAGGTTTCTGAAAAAAGATAGGCCTGGGTTGTAAAATTGGCAAGAGGTTCTTAAAAAGATTTGCGTCTTAAAAGAGCAGACCAAGAAATTACAAGACATTTTGTACAGCAAATGGTCTGAAAACCCAGAAAGAAGGGACCTGTACGGACAGAGGCCATCTAGATACTCTAATGGCCAGGATGGAAGGGAGGTCAAAAGCCTTGGGGTAGGAAGAGGCCTGTCGAAAGTCTAGTCAGACTGAGGGGAATGTTAAGGTCCTCTCACAGACACCTAATATTGTGTGGAATCTGGCTACCATTTCTGACAAGGAAGCATGGTGAAGGCGCCCAACCTAGGCTCCCTGATTCCGTATCTAAAAGCATGGGCCATAGCTCTTAGCCTCTTTGTCACCTTCTCTGGAGAAACATCTTCACCCCTAGAAGGCGTCTCCCAACAGCTCTGAGGACTGAATCAAAACAGGGCCCTTGCTCCTCACTCACAGAATGCAGACCCGGAGCCCTAAAACATTTTCAATGCAAATTCCTTCCTGCCCCGCTCACTCCCACTCCCGCTGAAGGTGTGTGAGCTTTGGGAGGACAGGGGTTCCGCCATGCAGATTTCCCAAAGGGCAAGAGAGGGAGACTGGGTCACACACTCACCCAAGACCTGCACATCTGTGTCTCCATCCCCTGGGCTGCTGCACGCATAGTACCCCTGGAAATATCCTCTGGATTCCTGCCCTGACCCCCCCCACACACTTCTTTGACCTCAGGACGTCTCTCCCAGGATCTCAGGCTTAACCACCTACCCAGCCTGGCCTTCAGCCGCACCCTTGGGCACTGGATCTGGTGTGCACCCAGACCCTACTCACTTTGCCCGGGCTCCACACACAGATCGGGCCCTCCTCACCTTTCCCCACTCCCCGAGCTCGAAGCAGACATTCGTTCCCCTGCCTTCTGGAGTGTCACACGTGAGTATTGCGGCCTCAGTGGGCCAAGGCAGGCTGTTGCTCAAGAGACCAGGACTAGAAAAGAACTGCCTTCTCAGAAAGGAAAGAAAAAAAATGTGGGAGTTAATGGGACCGTCTTCTCCTGGTGACATCAATAAAAGTGCCCTGGAAAGGGCACAGGTGTGGGGAGGGAAGCCAATAGAAGTGAACGCAACCCAGAAAGGGAAAGGACCTGGAAAGGTATTATCTGCAACATTCAGGAGTGAAGTGATTTCAGGAAAGGAAGAGCTGAAAGAAAAGTGACAAACACGAGGCAAGACTATCAATAAACAACTCCTGGATTACAAAAGGAAACTTTCACACCGTTTCTCTGAAACAAATGTAACATTGGTGTCAAAAGCCAACGCATGTTGCTTCAGGAAGAAATAAAGTCTGATCTGACTTATGACTGTCAACGCAAAAATAAATATAATATTGGCAAACAAAGTTCCAAGGCATCTCACAATAATAACTAGATCACGGCCAATTGCAGCTTATTCTGAGAATGCAGCTGTGAAACTCTGTTAGTATAATCCATGACATCCACAGAGCTAAAAAGAAAACTGTACTGTCACCTCCGTAGATAGAAACAAAACATTTGGCAAAAGTCATAAGCATTCGGGTTAAAAATCACTTCAAAGAATGCTCACAGACGCTGCTCAGTCCAATTGACATCTTATTTCACAAGGAACTATCAGTGTCTTCCCCGGCAAACTCTAGAGCAAGACAAAATTGTCCCGTACCTTTCCTGATGTTCAATATTGTGGTCAAAGCCCCACAGCAAATGGAGTATGTGTTGGTTATTTGAACCCAGCTGATACTGACAATTCTGAAAAACTGGGTATGTGCGAGGTTGTTTACTGTAATATTAATGATAGCAAAAGATTTGAAGCGGCTTGAATATCCATTAAGAGGAGTCTAGTTAAATGGTTATCTTGTATCCACACACTGGGACACTCTATCTATAAAACCCAATGAAGAGTATCTCTCTACTAATATTTCTAACCATATGCAAGATACATTGTTATGTTAAGAAAAGTAAAGTTACATGTAAACAGGATGCTGCTTTTTCACATAAGAAACATGCATCTAAAATATAAATTAAAATGAGAATATATGGAGAATAAGATGGTGGAGAGTGGAAGTATAGTTAAAATTTAGATATTTTTAGGAGTTCCTGGGTGACTCAATTGGTTAAGCATCCGGCTTCAGCTCACGTCATAATCTCACAGTTCGTGGGCTCAAGCCCAGCATCGGGCTCTGTGTTGGGAGCTCAGAGCCAGGAGGCTGCTTAGGAATCTCTGTCTCCCTCTTTCTCTCTCTTCCCCTCTCCTACTCATGCTTTATCTCTCTCTCTGTCTCAAAAAAGTAAATAAACGTTAAAAAATTAAAATACAGATATTTTTAAAACTATTTTGTTTGGTTGATTAGGCTTTGGATCCATGCAAAAATTGTACACAAACAAAATTAATTTTCAAAATCTAAAATTTAAAATTTCATGAAATAATAAATTACGTTAATAGTATGTTAATAATAATTAACAATTTTAATTAGAATTACAGTTGTAAACTTACTATGCATTTTTTAAAATAAATCACACAGATTTCTTAATTCTGTCCATGGGAAATTTTCAGTGGCACTCAGATCGTGGTGTCTAAACTTCCCATAAGCTATTGGAAACTTGGATTTTCCAGGACTTGGGTTGCAACTTAAAAAAAAAAAAAAAGGAAAATGATACATCAATATGAATAAGAAGCGCAACAGATGAATATACGGCAAATATATTTAAATCCATCACTGATATAAGGAGGAAAAAATCATTGCTTAATTTTGGAGGAAGTAGAGAACCAACTTATGCTTCTTTGAAATCTCTTGGATAGACCCTGAATTAAACATATCTCCTGTATGAGCAACACCTCAGAGCAACCAAGTGGTTAATGAAGAACATTCATTTTGTACTTAGAGTTGCCCTAGATTATAATGGACATGGAATGAGTAATTAGAATATTACCATTTTGTAAAGTTTATTTATTTTGAGAGAGAGAGTGCTTATGCATGTGTGCACACGAGATTGGGGAAAGGGCAGAAAGAGAGGGAGAGAAAGAATCCAAAGCAAGCCCCACGCTCAGTACAGAGCCCAACACGGAGCTCGATCTCACGAACTGTGAGATCATAACCTGAGCTGAGATCAAGAATGGGATGTTTAACAGCCTGAGCCAGCCAGGCACCACTAGAATATTATCATTTAACGGACATCTGGCTGGCTGTCGGTTAAGTGTCCGGCTTCGGCTCAGGACGTGATCACACGGCTCATAAGTTTGAGGCCTAAATCGAGCTCTGTGCTGACAGCTCAGAGCCTGGAGCCTGCTTCGGATTCTGTGTCTCCCTCTCTTTCTGCTCCTCCCCTGCTTGTGGTCTGTCTCTGTCTCTCAACAATAAAATGTTCTTAAAAAATTTAAAAGCATCTAATAATTGCGGAGGTTTTTGCATCTTTCAACAACAAAATAAGAGACAGCTAGTGGAAGGGGGGGGGGGTGAGAGGGAAGGAAAGAAAAGAAGGAAGAAGGAAGGAAGCAAAAAGAAGAAAGAAGCAGAACACTGTCTAAGAAGTAGCCCTGACAAATATTCAACCTGAACATGAACATGTAACAACAAGTTTATAGAAATGTAGGGATTAGAGGAAAATATTAAATGACACAATGAAAATGAAGTTAGTAAAACATAGAACTCTTCAGGACCATCCACCCGATTTTTTTGGTAAGTTAATTTCAAGGAAAATTATGATATGGAATTTATAATTAAAAGAGACCTAGGAGGCCCATAAGGTGACTATAGCACTTGGACTTTATTTGGATTCTGATTCAAACAAGTAACTGTAAAAAGAGGTTTATGTGACAGGTGGAAAAAGCTTAACATTAATTAGATCTTTGATTATTAAAAAAATATATTATCAATTATTTATGCCTGATAGCAGTATGTGTTTGTGTGTGTGTATCTCTTAGAGATACATACTAAGATATAAGATCATTATTTCAAAAATGTTGTCTGATATTTGGAAACTCCCTAAACATAATCCAGAAGTGAAAAGGGCATTTTGAGTATAGAATGAATGAAATAATGTTACCATCAACTGACAGTTGTTGAAATTCAGCTGATGGGTAAATGGATACTCATTCTGCTAATATTTTGATTTTTATATGATATTGTACCTTTTCCATATCATAAAGATTAAAATAATTATTTGTAATAATATTTGTAATCTGAGAGCATCATCCACTTATGTAGGCCAATGATTTAGGAAAAACCAACAAAACTAGCATCCATTTAAAAATAACTACTAATAGAAAGACAGAAGGAAACTAATATCTTTTGAGCACCAGCTGTGGGCAAGTCATGAGACCCCACATGTTACCATTGTTATTACATATAGTACTGCCATGAGGTCGTTGTCACTTAAAGTTTTACAGTGTGGGAAGAAAGCAGTAAACGTTTGTGAGTCTGACAGATACACACACAGTGATTTGAAGTCCATTTTATTATCCGGGGCCAGAGCACCGCACGCACCTAGATGGGGCTCCTGCCCTTTGCTACATTACTTGATGTTTGTGTCTGATGTTTGAAGGTACAGTGGATTTTAAAGTTCACATAAACCCATATTTCTAAATACATAAACACCTCTATTCTGAATATTTTTGTTCGAACATAGGTAATCTTTGAAAATCAGAATCATCTCAAAATTGCATTTTCCAGGAAAAAATTCCAATGAACAATAATAGTTCATGTTTAAAGTGTCCCTAGTAAAAGACTCATCAAAGCCACAGGGAGAAGAACTAACACACACACACACACACACACACACGCACGCGCGTGTGCACACACACATACATACACACACATATGCGCTTTCTTGGTGTAAGCATAAATTGGTAAAATAAAAACTATGAAGAATATATTGTCACTATCCGTAAATACGACAATTTGTAGGCCCTACGTCTGCAAATTTCTACTTGCACATGCATATCTTATGTACAAATACAGACAAAGATAACATGTACAAGAATGTTTCTACTTGTGTTATTTGCCATGACAAAATTTTGAAATATTATTCAGGAATAGGATAAATATATTTGACTTATTCAATTCGAAAATATAGAGGAATGAAAATTAACTTGATTCATATGATTAATAAGTATAAACCTACAAATTATATTAAATATACACATTACAATGTACAAAAAGAGACAATTTTCATGTTTTTAAATGCACACAATTAGTATTTGATTTTTCCGTTCATAATTTATTTTTAATGTTTATTCATTTCTGAGAGACAGAGACAGAGCACAAGTGAGGGAGGGGCAGAGAGAGAGGAAGACACAGAATCCAAAGCAGGCTCCAGGCTTTGAGGTGTCAGCACAGAGCCTACATGGGCCTTGAACCCACCAACCATGAGATCATGACCTGAGCCAAAGTTGGATGCTTATGATTGAGCCACCCAGGTGCCCCAGTATTTGATGTTTTTACAGCTACCTGCATATGAAAAAATGTGTGAAAATAATGAGAAAGAAATGTATTCCAACTTAAGCATGCAGAGACTCTGGTGAAATGGAAAAGGTATTAAAATCAGGGATGGATTAAAAGAGACATTTTAATGGTGTCTATAATATTTTTATAGACATATTTATTGTGGTATAATTCATTTACCATAAAAGTTCACCTACTTAAAGTGTACAATTCAACAATTTGGAAATATTTATAGAGTTATGCAACTAACACTATAAGTTTAGAAACTTTTCATCATTTTTTAAGTTTATTTATTTATTTTCTGGGGGGAGGGGGTAGGGGAAGGGACAGGGAAAGAGGGAAGGAGAAAATCTCAAGCCGGCTCCAAGCTGTCAGCACAAAGCCTGACATGGGGCTCGATCCCACCAACTGTGAGATCACGACCTGAGCCAAAATCCAGAGCCAGACACTTAACCGACTGAACCACCCAGGTTCCTCAGTTTTCGTCATTCTAAAAAGACATTTTGTACACATTAGCAATTCCTTATTATTATTAATATTAAATGATATAATGAAAATGTGGTAAAATAGCTGAAGCATTTGTTGTGTTTTTGGATGTTGTGTTTATTATTCTTTACATCATGCACTTTCATCTAAAGTAGATCAATACAGGGCACCTGGGTGGCTCAGTTGATTAAGCGTCCAACTCTTGATGTTGGCTTAGGTCCTGATCTTGCTGCTGGTGATTGAGCCCTACATCAGGCTCTGTGCTGTCAGCATGGGATTCTTTCTCTCCCTCTCTCTCTGGCCCTTCCCTGCTCACACTCTCTCTACCTCAAAATAAATAAATCAACAGAAAGAAAGAAAGAAAGAAAGAAAGAAAGAAAGAAAGAAAGAAGAAAGAAAGAAAGAAAGAAAGAAAGAAAGAAAGAAAGAAAAAGAGAAAGAGAAAGAAAGAAAGTCAATTTAATCATACAGATGGGCAAGATATTATCTTTTGGTTCTCAAGGCCACCACAAGGTTAAGTATGAAGGTGATGGCAGTAAGATCTTTTCCATTCGCACTGTCCTCGCAATCCACAGTTTCTTACAAGGAACAATTAGATCAGATACTTGCATAACTTCAGGACCAATGGCAATGTTAAACAATGAAACACAAGCATTAGAATACAATTGCAAAAGTTTGCTGAATTTATTTCTTTTTCAGCTCATGTGCAAAAATGAATTCTAAAACTAAATAAAGAAAAAACTTGACTGTTGATTAGGCTTAAAATCGCATTTATGCATGTAATTAGAAAGACGATGGCATGGCTTGTTTGTCTGAGTTTGCTTCCAACTGTTAGTCCTGTTTTTGCCAAAATATAGGTTCAGGAGTGGCCCATGATTAATGAAATTACAATGTCAATTACGTATTGGATTCTTTAGTAGGAATGTTGAAGTATGTTATTTATGGGGACACTTCCATCAGTCCCTGGACTGTGTCTATTAACAAAGCCCAATAGACACTCTTTTCATGAGCATCTTGAGAAATACTTTGGTGAAGTTTATAACATATTTGGGTTGTGCTCTAACTGTCTGGGACTATAGTAGAAGGCATTGCATTTAGTTGGCCTCTGTTTTTGTTTTTGTTTTTGTTTTTTTCTGGGATGACAGAAACCAAATGTAAGGAACAAGATGAATACACTTACCACAGTATGGAGTCAGAATTGCTCACCAATATAATTGTTGATGTTAACATTACCATGCCTCTAATAACGAAATAGAAATAATCTAAAGTCATTTCTGATGTGTATAACTATGAAAATTACAACAGTATTTTTTTTTTAATTAATGTATTTATTTTGAGATAGAGACAGAGAGATCATGTGCAGGAGGGGCAGAGAGAGAGGAGGGGAGAGAGAATCCCAAGCAGGCTCCACACTGTCATCTCAGAGAACGATGTGGAGCTCAAACGTACAAACTGTGAGATCCTGACCTGAGCCGAAACCAAGAGTTGGACGCTTAACCAACTTAGCCACCCAGGCCCCTCATCCAACAGTATTTTGAACCAATGTAAAAGTCACCTAATTATAACACTTTGACTTCACATATTCATCAATTCATGAATAAATGAGGGATTAAGCAACCTTCTAGAAACTTATATATTCCCACATGCGTTATTAATATCTCTACTATATTTCTCAGCAGAATTGTAGCAGTTTTACATGGAAAATGATCTCCAAGTGTATTTAGGCAGTAACTTTGATCTTGCATTTACTCTAGGAAACAAGGTATCCCAAGGGTGTCTAGTAGCCAGAGTGGAGTTTTGTAAAGTTCTAGTGATATGTAGACTTTTGACAAAGTACAACTTGATGGTATTCTACTTAAGATCCTCAATTTTTTCTTAGTTCTTAAGTTTAGGGTTATAATACATATCATAGTAACTGGATAAATTCATCTATTATCTTTATGGACCATAAAATTAAGAGCAACTATGATAGAAAAGACCATGTTAAATCCTTTAACTTTCTCCTCCTTTCTAAAATAATAAACCCAAATCAATAATGTATGACTGAGCTTCCAAGGAAATGAGAGCTCCATCTGCTAAGATGGATTCATGGGTCTTGATTTAAAATAAGCACTCATTTTTAAATGTAAATATTTCTAAGGAAAAACACAAATTATAACATATTTTTATAAGTTTAATCACATCATCACTACAAAATATAGCTGTCGACAGATGTAGTCTTTTTATGGTTCATATCAGTACAGCTTTTGATACATAATGTGTACTTTTGTAGCTAGTGGATGTCTATTTTTTTTTTCTACCAAAATAAGCAAAAAAAGTCCAGAAATGCTTTTTCCCTCCCCAGAGTCTTGGAAAGAAGTGCAGTTTCCCTTTCTCAACATACAGTTAAATGACTATGTGAGTTTTCCATTGCTGTTGCCACAAATTACCACAAACGAACGTAGTGTCTAAACATGACACATATTTATTATCTTATAGTTCTATAGGGTAGAAGTCTGAGTTTGCTCTATTATTTTCTCTGCCTTGTGACCGAGAGGCTGAAATCCAGGAATGGACTGACCTGAACTCATATCTAGAGCCTCTTGGGAAGAGTATGCTTCTAGGCCCATTCAGGTTGTTGGCAAAATTCATTGTTCTTTGCGGTAGAGCTGAAATGCCCATTTCCTTGCTGGGTTGTTTCATGAGCTTCCCTCACCTCCTTAAGGTTGCCAACAATCCACTTTACATCAAACCAGCAACAGTGTGTCCACATTAATAAAAGAAAGGATGAGAACTATATGATTCTCTCAATAGATGCAGAAGAGGCACTTGATAAAGTACCACATCCATTCTTGATAAAAACATTCAGCAGAGTAAGAATAGAGGGAACCACGTCAGCATCATAAAGGCCATAGATGAAAGATCCACATCCTCAATGGGTAAATATCATCCTCAATGGGGGAAATATTGAGAGCTTTTCTTGTATGGTCAGGAACAAGATTCTCACCATCGTTACTTAACGAAGTGTTAGAAGTCTGAACCTCAGCAATCAGACAACTGAAAGAAATAAAAGGCATGCAAACTGGCAAAGAATCAAACTTCCAGTATTTTCAGATGACATGAAACCCTATGTAGAAAACCCAAAGACTCCACCAAAAAATGGCTAGAACAGATACACGAATCTGGTAAAACTGCAGGATACTAACAACATACAGAAATCTGTTCCATGTCAGGTCACCTGGGTGGCTCAGTCGGTTGAGCATCCGACTTTGGCTCAGGTCATGGCCTCATAGTTAGTAAGTTCAAGCCCCACATCGGTCTCTGTGCTGACAGCACGGAGTCTGGAGCCTGCTTTGGATTCTGGGCCTCCCTCTCTCTGCCCCTCCCCTGCTCACATTTTTGTCTGTCTCTCTAAAAAATAAATGGGTTCTTGTTTCTCACTGTGACCTCAAATAGTGGAAGAAGTGAAGGGTCTCTCTGGGGCTTCTTTATTAAGGGCTCATGACTTATTCTTTTCTCAAAGTCCCCACCTTTAATATCATCACTTTGGGCATAAGGATTTCAACGTATAGGAGCGCCTGGGTGGCTCAGTCAGTTGAGTGTCCCACCTCGGCTCAGGTCATGATCTCATAGTTCATGAGTTTGAACCCCACATGGGGCTCTGTGCTGATAGCTCAGAGCCTGGGGGCTGCTTCAGATTCTGTGTCTCCCTTTCTCTTTGCCCCTCCCCTGCTCCAGCTCTGTCTCTCTGTCTATCAAAAATAAATAATAAACCTTCTAAAAAAAGCATTTCAACATATGAATTTTTGAGGCACACAAAAATTCAGAACATATCCATTGAGGTGGGAGATGAATAGGTGAGGCACAGAGGGCATTTAGGGCAGTGAAAATGCTCTGCATGGTGATAAAATGCTGGACAAATGTCATTATACATTTGTCCAAACCCACAGAATATATCACACCAAGAGTGAACCCTATGTGAACTATGGACTTTGGGAGATTATCACATGATTTTATAAGTTCATCAGTTGTAACCAATGTACCACTCTAGGCAAGGGAACGAGAAAGGTGTCGATAATGGTAGAGTCTATGAAGCTATAGAATATATTGGAAATCTCTGCACCGTCCTCTCTGGTTTGCTGTAAACTTAAGTCAGCTCTAAAAGAAACAGTGTTTTTAAATATGTTATATTCAGTAAATTGCAATGCTTTAAGTAATATTTTTTTTTCTAAACTTTGGGCCCCCTGCCATTAAATTAGAAATGCAGTGCTTACAAAGACTTGAGATTTTGGAAATAACATATACACAATTAGATACGCTGCTCTTATAAATTTAATGAATGATTAGAAGAATTTTGAGAGTTGGAACGTCTGGTAGTTCAGTCGGTTAAGTGTCTGACTCCTGGTTTTGCCTCAGGTCATGATCTTGCAATCTGGTGGGTGTGAGACCCACATTGGGCTCTGTGCTGACAGTGCAGAGTCTGGGATTCTCTCTCTCTCTCCCTCTCTTTCTGCCCCTCCTCCACTCACACTGTCTCTGTGTCTCTGAAAATAAATAAACTTAAAAAAAAGAAGAGTTTTGAGACTTGATAGGGTTTGAAAATAGAGAAGTTTCTTTCTTTATTTTTTTTATTTAAAATTTTTTTTTGATGTTTATTTATTTTTGAGACAGAGAGAGACAGAGCATGAATGGGGAGGGGCAGAGAGAGAGGGAGACACAGAATCGGAAGCAGGCTCCAGGCTCTGAGCCATCAGCCCAGAGCCTGACGCGGGGCTCGAACTCACGAACCGTGAGATCGTGACCTGAGCTGAAGTCGGACGCTCAACCGACTGAGCCACCCAGGCGCCCCGAGAAGTTTCTTTATTTAAACTGGAAATGCATTCAGCTTCAACTTTCCATTGTCTGATCTAGTAGAGCCAACGTTGCATAGGATGTCTTAGGCAGAATAGGATATGTGCAGATCCTGTGGTAAGCCCTAACACAAGGCTCATAAAAACAGTCCTCTGAGGTTTTATTCTGAAGCTATGCTCTCTAGAAATTATTCTTCTTTTGACACATAGCTCATGGATGGCTAGATTAAGTGAAGAATGAATATGTAAACACTGGGGAAAAGGTAGCTATGTGATCTGGGTTGTCTGTCATGAAACAGACACTATCTCATGTACTTAGCACAAAAATCAGATTCAACCATTGTTTACAAATCAAGCATAGGTGGCAATATGCCAAACCAACTCCTGGAGATGTGAGTTGCATGAATACCTTGCTTAGTCTCTCAGTACACTTACTCTGTACACTTACTCTAAGACATCTCTTCTCTCTTAATCAGCATCTACATTCTCCTACAATCCACTTACTTAATGTTGAAGTTAATTTACATTTGAATCTGTAAGATGCAGTCCAAGCTGGCAGTGACCTGTTACATCTTTTTCAGCTTCAGCCTGGGAAGGCACTGGAGGACAATGGAATAGAAAAATTCTCCAAGATTAAAGAACTTGAAATTGTATGCGTATTGTCTATTCATCATAAGAATAAGTTATGATCTAATGTAAAGATTTAGGCTGATGTATGGACAGTTTCTAAAAGCACTATGACTTTATATAATTGCCATCTGTAGAATATTCCATCCAAAAAGAGCAAAATATACATTCTTCTCAAGCACATATGGAACACTCAACAAGGTAGACCATATTCTGAGCCATCACTAGACATAACAAATGTAAAAGAATAAAAATCATAAAAAGGTATATCCAGACCGTAGTATACTGATTTTAGAAACCAATAACAGAAATATTGCTGTAAAATCACCAGCACTCATCTAGCATGTAACATACGAGTATAGCACATAATATAGTTGTCAAAGGAAAAGTCTTGAGAAATTTAAAAAAGACGATGTGTACAAATTTGTGGGATGCGACAAAAACAGAAAATTTTAAAAGCTTAGAAAAAATTAAAGCATCAAATGCATATATTAACAAATAGAAGCGACTAAAATCAAGAATTCAAACTTCCATTTTAGAAAACTTGGAAAAGATAAGCAATGCAAGCCTAAAGTAAATAAGAGAAAATAAATAATAAAAATTAGAGCAGAAACAATGAAATTCAACACAGAAAACGATAGAGGAAATCAGCAACCAAAAGCTACTTCTTTTTTTTTTAATGTTTATTTATTTTTGAGAGAGACAGAGAGAGAGAGAGAGTCAGTGGAGGAGGGGCAGAGAGACAGGGAGACACAGAATCTGAAGCAGGCTCCAGGCCCCAAGCTATCCACAGACCTGAAGATCATGGCCTGACCAAAGGCAGGTGCCTAACTGACTGAGCCACCCAAAGCCCCAAGGCTACTTTTTTGAAAAAGTCAGTAATATTGATAAACATTTAGCCTGACCAAATAAGAAATAAGGGAGGAGACACAAAGTACCAGTTTCATAAATGAAAAAGGGATCATCATTTTGATTAACTAGAAATATCAAAATGATAATATATTAACACTATCAACAAATTTATGCCCTGGAATTTGATAGTTTAGAAAAAACAAAAACAAAAATAAAACAATCTTTGAAAGACAGGCACCAAAACTCATACTCATACTGGGATAAATTGATAATCTAAATATATTCTGTTGTAATATAGACTTTGTTTTAATACTAAATCATGTATATATATATATATATATATATATATATATATATATATACATACATATATATATATCCATCCCTAAATATATATATATATATATATATATATATATATAACCCTAAACAATCTGGGTATATATAGATTCACTGGTGATTTCACCAAACAGTTAAAGAACAAACAATTGAAGCATTCTTTTCAATCTCTTCCAAAAAGCAGAAGCAAGACAAACACTAATTTTGTCTAATTTAAGTGTTACCCTCTTAAAGATATTACAAGATATGAAGATCAAGATAAAGGTATTATAAGAGAAGAATATTACAAGTAAATATTTCTTATTAGCAGAGACACAAAAATCACAAAATCTGAGCAAACCCAAATATATAAAATAAGGTGTATACTCTGGCCAACCTTTGAAAAGCAATCGTTAATTATCACATTAAAAGGCTAAGGAATAAAAATCATATGAGTGTATCAAATGATGCAGAAAAAGCATTTGAATAATCTAATTCTTATTCATAATTAAAACTAGGAATAGATGGGAATTTCCTTAACTTGCTGAAGAACATCAACAAAAAAATACACAGCAAAAATCATGTTTAACGGTGAAGGACTGGAGGGCTTCCCCATAAACAAGGAATAAATAAAAGATGTGCTCTCTCCAACCACTCCTATTCAGCATTGTACTGGAAGTTTTAGGTAGGGTAATAAAATAAGATGGAGATAAATATATGCAGATTAAAAAAAAACACATTCTTTATTGTTGATGCCATGATTGCAATGTAGAAGCATTCCAAAGAGCAGACAAAAAATGTCCTATACTAAAAAGTATAGCAAAGTGAATACACTCAAGGTATATAATAAATGTTCATAGGTCTGTATTGATATACATACATCATTAAGTAAATAACTGAATAGAGAATAGAGACAAAATTCTTCTGCAGAATTCTAAATGATTTATCTTGATGCTACAGACTCAAAATGGAGCTCAACTCCCCACTCTTAGCGTCGGCTACGTGCACCAGCTTCCTTCTACAAAGTAAAGTAGAAGCAGGGGAATAACAAAATAATTTTATAACTGAAAAATCTGGTAAGAACACCTCAGTCAAGTAAGCAAAGCTGCATCAACAGTGAAAATCATGTTGATACTATGATGTGATGAAAATGACATTTTACCCCAGTGGTCTTCCCCTCCCAAAGCTACATTCCCAGTCTACTCATGAGACAAACATCCAAAAACTCCTAAGAAACATTATATAAAATACCTGATTATGACTCAAAATTGTCAAGTTCATTAAAAATAGGGAGAGTCTGAGAAACTGTCACAACCAAGAAGAGCCTAGAAGGAATGACAACTAAATGGAATATGAAGTCCCGGATGGAATCCCAGAGCAGAACTGAAGATATCTGAATAAAGTCGGGGCTTTAACAAGATGATACCTAATAACAAGTTATCACTATTGGTTCATCAATTGTGACAAATATACCAGATTAACTAGTGTTAGATGATGGTAGGAGAAACTGGGTGTGTGATATATAGAAATGCTGGACTACCTTGCTGATCTTTGAGAAAAATATTTAAAGGTTCTGAAGCAAAAATGTTTATTTACAAAGTAATTATGCTCCATGCCTACAATTTGTTCCATTTACTACATGTGATATATAAAACCACAGATATTTTAAAAGCGTGTTATACAAATAGTTGTGTTATCCTTGTGTGTGAAATTCAAATACCTTGTTTATTTTTATGCAATTTGGCAATGGTGTGACTAGTTGTCAGACTGACTTTAATTTTGCACCACGCAGTTAGATTTTCCTAGTCAGGAAAATGATAATTCAATATATCATAGATCTCTGCATCTGCTGAAACTGTAATATCATTGGCCTCATTTCTCTATTCATTCTAACAGCTAAGCTGTTTTTTTCCCCTCCTCCTGCCATAATCATTCCAAAGTCTCAACATTTCCCTCACCTTTCTATATGTCACTTATTTTTATAGATAAGCTCTATCATTTATAGAAGCAAAATCCTAAAATTAACTTAAAAATTAGTATGGTTTAGAAACCTTATGAAGGTTGGAGAACTAATTCATTACTACAAACAGTAATTTCTCAATTTACTCCACCAGGCATCCTTTTGATCAGATTCATCAAACAACTAGGGAATTAATTTTATTTCTGTAATTTTATCACAAAGAAAAATAATAATAATAATAATAATAATAATAATAATAACAACCTTCGGAGGATATACCTGGGGGAAACACACATATATTTTTATGAACAATTATAAAGTGGTAAGACTTTCCCCTATATGTTTTACTTCACATAAGTGCTCAAAGAACAGCCTAAGTAGGTTGGAACACATGTAGAGAAAGATCATCAGTGCTGTGAATCCAGATGAAAGTAGTATTAGTTTGGGTAGAAACAATGTGAGAGAAGTTTCATCAAAAGAATGGAATCAAACTCAATTTTGAGGATTCATTTGGGGGGAGACAGAGTGTATTAGATTCTGAAGACAAAATCATGAATATTCACATATGGTTCCAACTATTCTAAGCTGGTGTTTGATATAAACAAACACATGGGTACTTATAAAACCATATGATGAAAAATAAGACAGGGGAAACAGAGGGTGTTATAGATAATTAGAGCAAAAGGAGAGTTAAGTTAGATTTAAGGTGTCAGGAATTGAATATATTTTCTGGGACAGTTTAAGTTTATGTTGGGGCTTAAAGAATGAGTTGAGGGGCACCTGGGTGGCTCAGTTGGTTGAGCCTCTGACCTCAGTTCAGGTCATGATCTGAGGGTTCATGGGTTCCAGCCCCGAGTCAGGCTCCACGCTGACAGTGTGGAGCTTGCTTGGGATTCTCTGTCTGTCTGTCTGTCTGTCTCTCTCTCTCTCTCTCCTCCTCCTCCTCCTCCTCTTCCTCCTCCTCCTCCTCCTCTTCCTCCTCCTCCTCCTCTTCCTCCTCCTCCTCTTCCTCCTCCTCCTCCTTTTCCTCCTCCTCTCTCTCTCTCTCTCTCTCTGTCCTTCCCCACTCATGTTTTCTCTCTCTCTCAAAATAAATAAACTTAAAAAAAAGAATTAGTTAAAATTAGCGAGGCAATGGAGGATGGTAATATTTCAAGGCAATAGATTCATGTCTGTTACTTGGCAATGGGTTGGTTCCTCAATTAGGAAATCCATAACTGTAGAGAGAGGTGGGAGGGCAGTGAGAGCTGAACCACTAAGGCTGTCAGGGGCTATATTAGGTGGGGCTTTGTAAACCAGGGTCAGACACTTGCTATGAGACAGATGGAGGACAATTAACATTTTTAAGCAGAGAGGAGGCACAGAGAACACTCAGACGATTTTGCAGAACTCTAAACTAAACAATGAATATATAGAGGCAACTACAGAATAACGCAGAGGGGAATGCAGGGAATTATACAGCTCTAAGAGACTGTTATTAAAGAAGTCTTATTGGTAGGACTTGATTAGATATGAGGTTGAGAGAGATACAAATTGAGCGCCTTTCAATATAAACTCTCAGATGTTTGGTTCAAATCATTGATCAGATAATAATGTCATTTGTGAATACAGATAACACAGGCAGAGGTGTATGTTTGGGATAAAAAATCAAGGGTCCCCCTGTGGACTTGTACATTGTGTGACATTTGTATTACAGTATCAGGTAGGTAATTGAATAATTAGGTCTGTTTCTTAGGACAGCAAAGAAAACTAGAGATAGGATTTGGGAACCCTTCTTCTGGAGATGATATGTAAAGTCACCAGAGCACGTGATATCTACTATAGCTGAAGTCAGATGAAAAGTCGAGGTATCAGTCTAACTTCTGTAAAAGTCAACGCTGTGTTTGCTGAGTGAGAAAGGACATGGGGTGTTGTACCATGAATGGCAAATAAGAAAATACTTGAAAATGTTTCAGTACAAACAGTGTGTGTGTGTGTGTGTGTGTGTGTGTGTGTGTGTGTGGAGGGGGGAGCCAATGTGCCAATGTGCTAAGTGGTTAAGTAAGAAAAAATATTGAAAAATGACCCTCAGTTTCGTAAAAGAAGCTCACTAACATCAGCAAAAGAAATTTCATTGGAATATTGTGGCTCAATCTAGAATTATAGACAATTTGGAAGGGAATAAAAGGGACCTCAGAATAGAGACAGTGGGGTTCGAAGCTGTCTTAAGACTATGATGGGTATGGCATAGGGTGGTAATTGGAAGGAACAAATGATGGATGAAAACCTATCTTTAGGGGAGACACATAAGTACGTTCACATATTTAAATGCTCTTTCGACATTAAGAAAGAAAACAATTAAGTGATATTAGCAGGGGTCGTAGAAATGCCGTAGAAAGGAATGTATGTGAATTCATTGGGACTTTTCTAACTGACTTTTCCATCATTATATTGATTCAAACATATGAACCAGAGCTTCTCAATTGCAGTATTATTGGATTTTGGGGCCAGACAGTGCTTTGTTAGAAGATGCTGTTCCTGTGTGTCATAGAATATTCAGCAGTATCTCTGACACCTACCCCCTAGATGCTAATACACCACCCACGTCATGACAACCAAAAATGTCTCCAGACATTGCAAATCCACCTTGGACGGGGGCAAAGTCACCCTGGTTGGGAACCACTGACCTAAGCTACAGAATAAACTTCCAAACAAAAATTCTAACAGCTTTCTAGCTTTAAAATGCAATTCTGGGGGCACCGGGTGGCTCGGTCGGTTAAGCGTCCGACTTCGGCGCAGGTCATGATCTCATGGTCGGTGGGTTCGAGCCCCGCGTCCGGCTCTGTGCCGACAGCTCAGAGCCTGGAGCCTGTTTCAGATTCTGTGTCTCCCTCTCTCTGTGACCCTCCCCCGTTCATGCTCTGTCTCTCTCTGTCTCAAATATAAATAAACGTTAGAAAAAAAAAAAGTTTAAGATGCAATTCTGAGTATGTATCACTTTTAATTGGTCTCTAAACGTGAAAGCAGCACACATTTTAATATATATTTTATTTGGGAATGCTTTAATACCTGAATTCTAATAAAGTGAAATAGTTTTGAAAGTTTACATGGTACTTTATATTAGTTATAGCTTGCAACTCACTTCATAACATTTTTACTGTGTGGAAACTACAGTTCTCGGAGAAACCTAATTTAGAGGTTAGCGTTCAAGTTATGTATACAGCCTTAGGAAAAACGTGGGGTGAGAAATGGGGCCTATCTCCTGGAATTTAATGTTACCTATGGAAATGAAACTATCCAGTATAATTTGGAGGAAAGAGGATTATAACCCTTAAAGTAGTACTTTGGAAGAAATAAAGAATTCAGAGTCAGTAGATAAATTAACATTTACAAGCTACGTTTTCCACAAAATATCCATCATAGATTCTGTCAAATCCTTTGTCAAAAAAAAAAAACATAGGTAGGTATGCCATGATTAAAAATGTTATTTAAAATAATTATTTTTAAAGATATAAACCCTTGCTTCACTCTTGGCCCATTAGGCTCCTTTGAGTAGATTCCTTTAAATCAAAAATCCTGAATATTTTGCATGACACGTATCCCTTTGGCAGTTTGCAGAATGGACTCCTCAAATTGCATGTATTCATTTTAAATCTATGAAATAAAATGTAAAAGTTCACAAAGGGGACTAATTATACTGAAATACTGGTGCCAGGTAGTAATATAAGTCCTTATAAATGCATTAAAAATAGTAGCAGTTATAATAGCATAATCTCAAAGCAGGGATTAGCATATACACTATATTATAATGTATACAATAACTAATATGAAAATATTTGTGGTGTCTGTAAGTTTCAAAGTCAAAGTTACTGCCATTACTGTGATTTACCTCTAGAAGATAAGGAAATACTAAAATTCATTTAGAGGTTACTTAAAATGAATATTTTTTTTTCGGAGATGAGTTAATCACTCACCTAATTTTATCCTTTGATTCATTAGAAAAACATACTTCAGAAGGGCATTTCTATGCATCTTAGAAAATTGTTATTACTATTTGCATAGCTTAACAATAGGGTGGCAATCTAAAATTGGCTCTCTAGTTTTTTTTGAAACACTTATTAATAATTGAAATGGAAGACTTTTCAAATCTGTTCTGATCAGCCCCCAGGAGTGTGTGCCAGACTGTTTGCTGTTCAGTAATGAAAACAACTATTTATTAGCTGTTTGCTTGCCAGAGAGCCGCAGTGTTAGTCTCAAAATCAGCTTAAACTTCTTACTTGTGCAAAGGATTATAATAATCATTGTAGTCTCATTGTTTTCCACTGATTTCAGCACATCAGTAATTTCCACGTTATTTGATTCTACTTCTTCAATTTTCAGTATCTTTGACTTCTATTTCATGTTTGAAAAAACCCTTAGATTATCTGCCATCAGGATTTCTTGGTTTTTGTAAGTTGCCTATGGCAGGGTTTCGTGAACCTCTTTTGTAAGGCTCTCTCTTGCCGTTCCTTATCTGAATACTATGTCTCAAGTCTCATGAAGAGATTTGTTTCTCTCCAAGGCTTCCCATCTCAGTGTGGGTCCACCATCCATCCCTCTGCATGGCTCAGACTCCGGAAGCACTCTGTTTTACCCCTTATCCAATCAATTTTTAGTTCCCAATGATTTTACCACAAAAATATATTTCTTTAATTTACTTACTTGTCTTTATTCACCACTGTTAAATGACTTTAGCCGAGACTCCTATTCATGCCCTGCTCTGTTTCTGATTTTTTTTGATAGTGATAGGATTTCTAGCTGTGCATAGAAGTATTCATCATGAGATTATGAGTTCCCAGCATCCCTTGTAGTTTGATCTGGACACGCGATTAAGATCTGTTCAATATGTACCGAGGAAAAGTGGTGTGGGTTGCATGTAGACCATGTCTCCCAAAAAAGTCTTGTGCCCCTTCTTTCCTTGTCCGTTTCTTGCTTACTGGAAGGAAGATAACAGTGCTGAATCACCTTGGGCAGTACAGACCAAGACATCTTACAAAAGAAATTGACACGGAGCATTGAATCTTTGTTTAACATAGTTAATTTTAATATCCTATTTTTACTGTACTCTCTGGGCAGAGCTAGACGTTGGTCAGTCTTCTTTCTTGAGTGTACAATTAAGTCCCGACTCCCAACTACTTCCTTTATGGACCTCTAGACTCCAGGCCCACCCGCCTCATTGCCCTAGTGCCAGAAACCAGACAACTAGGAACAGTCTTTATATCTCAGAACCCACCGAAATTATTCAATTCATCCAATCCACAGGGATCCCTGGATACCTAGCTAACACTACTCCATGTGCCATCTATACACTGTCCCCCACAGCTCCAGGGTGCTGTTACCTTGTCCCCTCATATAACCCTCTGTGTGGCCTTGCCTGGCCGACCTCCTATTTAATGCCTCAAATCGGAAAGAATTCTGCCTTTCATCTATCCAAATGTCGTAGTGCTGTTTCCCACCATCACAAGATACTTTAAATTGTATAAAGCATCTTTCCATTTTGGAACCTGATACTCTGGATCATAACTTCTTTTGACTATTTTGTGCCTTGACCCTTATGTGCATAAGAAGTGTGCTTCTATGTTTCAGTACTATTTGTGTTTTGATCTTTGTTAAAGGGACTTAACATGTGTTAAATACTATACTCTATAAAGCATAATTATGGCTTCCAAAGTAGCTTCATGCACAAGGAACTTTGAACATGTAATTAAAATTACTGAGTAGTTGGCATTGAAACAGAGAGATGATCCTGGATTATCTGAGTAGTCCCAATGTAGTCAAATAAGCTTTGTGATGATTAATTTTATATGCCAGCCTGGCTAGTCTATGGCGCCAGATGTTTGGTAGTCTAGATGTTGCTCTCAAGGAATTGTGTAGAGGTAATTAGTATCTAAAATCAGTTGACTTTGGGTCAGAGGAAGACAAATACCATATGATTGCACTCACTGGAATTTAAGAAACGAAACAGATGAACATGGGGGTAAAAAGAGAGAGAGGGAAGCAAACCATAACAGATTCTTAACTATACAGAATAAAGTGAGGGCTGCTGGAAAGGAGGTAGGCAGGGGATGGGCTAGAGGATGATGGTTAGTAAAAGGGCACTTGTGTTATATGTCAGTGATGACTCACTAAACTCAATGCTGCTGCAACTAATATTACATTGTATGTTAACTAACTAGAATTTAAATAAAAACTTGACACATAAAAAATCAATAAAAGTGTATGGATCATATAAATTATCGGTGAACTTTAAGTAAAGGATATTATCCTTGATAATGTAGATGAGGCTTGTTTCATCGGTTGAAGGCTTTAAGATTGCAAGTTTCTCAGAAAAGAAGCAATTCTTTCTCCAGGCTCTAATATAGAAATCCTGCCTGAGGTTCCAGCTTGGTGGTCTGTCCTACACATATCAGACCCAAGACTCTAACTTCAACTTTTAACTAAGTTTCCAGCCTTCCATGCAGTAATACAGTTTTGGGACTTACAACCCTCATCATCATGTGACCTTGTGAGCCAATTCCTTAAAATTCCTCTCTCTTCTCTTTCCCTTTTATATAATAATATAATATAATATAATATAATATAATATAATATATATACAACATATAATATAAATAGTGATATGATATAACATAACAACATAACAACACAATATAATAATGTACTATAAGGTGATGTAATGTAATGTGAAATCTGTTCTTCTGGAAGACCCTGGCTGATTCAAGCGTTTCAAAACAGAGGCATAAAGGAAAACAGAGACATCAGAGCACAAGAATTTGATGTGCTATGCTGTCTTGAAGATGCAAGGGGTCATGTTTACAAAAACGAAGCTCAGACATACAACCACAAGACTCTGAATTCTAATTAAATTCTGCCAACATCCAGAACAAACTTCGAAGCCCCTTTCCAGAGCCTCTAGATATAGGATTTTTTTGCTTTGGCATCATGTTGGTGACATAATTTAAATAAATAGGAAAGAGTAGACTATATGTGATTAGCTACATCAACATTTTCCAACATACTTACTAAAACATTAAAGTCCTGAAATATCACATATATTTTGAGAAAAACTGTCTACAAATGTTGAAAGTCATTTTTTCCTCTATTATTGAACTATGAGGCTGGAATTTAAAATATTTGAACTTAAAAACTAGAACACTAGTATTTTTTGAACTTTGAAGCAGTTTTTATTTAATAGTATAAATTGTGTCCCCATGGAGACTAACACTTTCTTTTTATGAGGCTATTAGTTAAGCTCATATAAAATAAGTATCTATCCGTGGCTAAGGTGAGCATATGTCTCAATGCAACCAGGTCAGTCCTGATTTGAACATAATACTAGCATAATTATTAATAGCATCCCTTTAACTTTCAAATGTGCCCTAATTTTTCCAATATATGTGTATATATATATATATATATATATATATATATAGTCACTGTTCTTATCATACAAAAAAAGCCTATTCATCCTATGCTTATATATTTACACACACATTTAAGTATGTATGTATGTATGTATGTATGTATGTATGTATATATGTATGTATATATGTGTTTCTGTATCTGCCTGTTCGTGCTTTATTTATAAAGTGGCCATTATTGGCAAGGAACAGTATCAGTATGAAATATCGTAATGTTAAATAGATAATTTCAACTGGATGGTATATAAAACAAAAGCTAGGTGAGCATGCGCTCAGGTAAAGAGGGCATGAGAGAGAGCCCCTGAAATCCTGGAGGTACTATCTACCTTATACAGGAAGGGAGACTTTAGAGAGCAGGGACAGAGACCACCAGTGGGACAGCCCTGTGAAGTGGTAAGAACGTAGCACCCTGGGCATGCAAACATGAGACAGTGGAAAATGCTAAGGGAGTAGTGTACATCCTTGGACTGCATGAAAAGAGAAGGCAAGGCAAATGGAACTGATGTACATACACCCCCAGGGGAACCTCAGAATGCTAATTTTGACAGAGATGAAGATATGAACTTCATGCTGTTACAAGTAACGCGAGGTCAGAGCTACCATAGTTTGACCATTAACTAAAATACAACCCAGGTTTGTATCTAATTTGGTGAGATAAATCATCCCAGTTAGACAGGCAGGTGAATTAGTAAGTGGATAGATGGATGGATAAAAGGAGGGAGGGAGAAAGGGATGACAGAATGTAGATATAAACATTAATAACAGGGCAGGCATGCCCCATGATTTCTAAACATTTAGTTCACAAGCTAACTTCCAGAACAAAATCTTGTCAGTTCCATGTACTACTACTGACAAATATTAGTGATGTTTTATAGTCACTTTTGTTTCAGCCATTTAGTCGTTATTCCTTGGAGTGTTGACATAGTGTTTTTTTTGTTTTTTTTGTTTTTTGTTTTTTTTAGAGATTAAAAAAAACTTGTTTACTTCATCATTTCTAAAAAATGAAGATGCTATGACAAAGATGAAAGTTCTAATAAGAAGCTTAGGGCCATGATTGTAGGGGCACCTCGGTGTCTCAGTCGGTTAAGCATCTGACTGTTGATTTCAGCTCAGGTCCTAATCTCATGATTCATGAATTCAAGCCCTGGGCCAGGTTCTGCACTAAGAGCAGAGTGTTGGGATTCTCTCTCTCTCCCTCTCTCTCTGTCTGCCTCTCCCCTGTTGGTGCCCTCTCTCTCTCTCCCTCTCTCAAAATAAATAAATAAACTTAAAAAGTAGGAGCCTAGGACTATGATTGTATTGAAAGTAAAATAAAGTGATGAAAAAATGATTAAATGTATCCATGTGAATGAACCAAATTATATAGTAGGAAAGATTCTGAAGGACAAGGAATAAATGATACCGAATGTAGAAAGTTCTATGAGTATGCCATTGACAATGATTATCAAGACAAATTTATGATTAAAAAAGGCAACATAAAATAAGAGAAGAAAAAAGAACACTACATAAGTAGACATGAGGCCTAAATTTTATCAAAGCGAAACAAAATCTTAGTTACCCATTAAAACAACAAATCAAAAGGAGGAATTGCAACATTGCAAACTTGTTCCAGATAGCTTTATAGATATAAAACAACGTAACCCACCATCCCACCATCCCATTCATGGTGATAAAGGCAAATCCATGATCTTTAAGGTGTTTCAACAGCATTATATATATTATCGAAGAAGCTATTTGAGGAGGAGGGAAGAATTATTTGGCTCACCAAACATTTAGTATGAATGAAATTGATTTGCTTTGGGAAAAGATAACTAAAAGAATGAATATCACAAAGGACAGATTAAGTATTATTGTTAAAAACAGTTGAAGAACTTATTTTTGGAGACCCAGGATTCATTTTTCCTGTGGCTCTATTCCCAAGTGTATCTCAATGACGGACGACGAAAGAAAGGACAGCACCTACCTCTTTTGTGGGTGAAACCCAGAAGTAGTTAAATCATTTAGATCCGTATTTCAGTGGCCGGAACTCAATTACACAGCTACATTCTATTGCCAGGGTTGAAGGGACATGTAGTCAGTCTATCTGAGTGCCCAGAACTAAAGAAAATCAGGAGTTAGTGAGACACACGAATATCTTCTAAATAGGTTCCAATACTATTTTAAAACAAGTCTAACAATAAAGTGGTTTAGGAGAAAAAAAAAACTGTATTTCTTTTTGGTTTTGTTTCAACATTCTTTATTAGTATATAGCTGGTTTTCTTAAAACATCATAATAACATTTGCTGTTAACATTTATAATTTGGGGGACTCACTGAGGTTTTCCTTCAGCATGGTAATGATTAATCCAGTCAATGTTACCATAATATGTGTAAAAGTCACACTTTTAGAGTTGAAAGTTCAATGTATGAAATATTTTGGTTTTATTACTGAAATTCCATGTCATTTACTTTTTCTACTTCATCTGGCAAATAGTATTATTAGTCTTTTAATCTAAAATGCTACAAACCTGTCCAATTTTTATACCTGTCCATTATTTATATTAATAGCAGATATTGTGTTATATATTCTAATGCTATGCTGTTGTGTGTATAAAGCTTCTTAAATTCATGGTGGATTGTTCAAATATAGTTCATAAAATAATATGAATTATTCACCCAGTCTTATATTTAATTGGATGTGAATTGGCTATTAATTTTGCCTCTCAGATTTAATGCTCTTTATATTTGTTTGAGGTATTTCAATTCATTTTATTTTATATGTTTACTTCCAAACATTTTTGCCAATGTATTTCTGTGTGCCTCATCTAAGCACCATATAGATTAAATTAAGTTCTATTTTTGTCTTTCTTTTTAGTAAGACCATGTAATTTATTACATATATTACTACTGTTTCTGTTTTATTTACCATGTTTCCATTTTATTTCAGTTTATCTTATGGTTCAGTAGCTATTTTCATATTTTAGTTTCATATTTTTAACAAAAAGCCTATTTTTGTTTAAATTTATCTCTACTTTTAAAATGCTAATGGTTTTCTTCATTTTTATATTTTTCTCAGTGTTACATAGAAAAGCAAAGTAATATGATTTTTTATGTAATGTGGAATCTGATGTACTTTTTGCTATTTCCCTTTATTCTCCAAATCCTTTTTTTTTTTTTTTTCATACTTTCTAGTCCATATTAATTTACTTGGGTGAGAGACTATACTTTCAGGGATCATTTCTATTGTTCACTAATTTGCTTGGGTGAATCGAGCCACTCTACATCCGTATCATATTTTAACAATAAGACACCCCTCAGGGTAGGTAACTTGTTTTTCCCCCATATTTGTGCCATTCTTTTACAGGTAACGTTGTCCATTAATTTTAATTCCCACCAGTTTGTATTTATTCCACTTTTTCCATTTTAAGTTAATTACTTTTATTTATTCATGAGTGAATGGACTGATTTCTATAAGATGTTTTTCTTGCTGATGTTTTCATTGTCTCCCAACTCTTAGTAAAAAAGCTTACCAGAGGTCTTCACGCAGGTGACAAATGACAGATTCAGAATTTGAACCCAGGCTGCTGGGGCTCCAGAGCCTTATTTTGCCAACACTGAGCTGTGTGGCCACATTAACTGGCAATATACCAAAGTGGTTTTGTTGTCTTTATACATGAACAATATTTTGTTTATGTATACATAAAAAGTTTGGTAAAGCGTATTCTATCTCAATACCCTTTGATGTAGAACTCATGTTTAAAACATGCCTTTTGGGGGGCACCTGGGTGGCTTGGTCGGTTAAGCGTCCAAATCTTGATTCAGCTGGGGTCATGATCTCATGGTTTGTGGGATCAAGTCCCGTGTCAGGCTCTGCACTGACAGCATGAATCCTGCTTGGGATTTTCTCTCTCCCTGTCTTTTTCCCTCCCTCCACCCCACACACTCTCAAAATAAATGAAAAACATTTTTAAAAATCTTTAAAACAAATAAAATATAAAATACATTTTTTTTTTCTTTCTAGAAAAATGACAAAGAATTTCCCTGGTTGTTTTTCTGTTTGTTGTTGTTGTTGTTGTTAATTTCTTGTTTTTTGTTTTGTTTGTTTTTTTGTTTTTGTTTTTTTTTTCTTGGTACTTTATCATTCTTAACCCAGCGTCTGCATTTGCCAACGACCGTGTGGATGAAGTGTTCTTTGCTTCTTTATCATCATGTAAGTACTTTCTCCTTTTGGAAGGCACACTTGGGAATCTTTATCTCTGGCAAAGGTGCAATGTCATGGACCTGATTGATGGTAGATCATCTCCTATTAGATTACCTGGTCTTCTGGCTTAGAGATTCAGAATGGGCACAGGTCAGATGTAAGAGGTTGCATTCCCATTACTCTGACCCCGGTGTTGGACTACTTTTAAACAGACATTCTGGATCTGTTATTGTTGTTTTTTCTTCAACAATAATTGTTCCAGAGGACAATACTATTCTCATCTTTATCACCATTGTTATAGGGATTTAGAGTATCTAAGCAAATGATGACAGGGAATGTCAGAACTTTGAGAATATAGTCTCACAAATTGGGGATGACTACCTTTATTTATTAATTATTTTCCTTGGGCAGTTGCCCAAGATTCTGAACACTGTGAATAATTAAGACAGTGTAATTAACCCAATGCCTTTACTATGTATATCAATATCTATTTATGATGTGGATTATATATTTAATATTATACTGTATATATAATCAGATTATCTATGTTATAGTATATAATATTTATCAGCAGCTGGCCAAACATTTTTATTCTGATGCAACAATGTGCCTCCTATTAATTTCTTTTTTTTAAGTTTATTTATGTATTTTGAAAAAGAGAGAGAGAGAGAGCATGAGTGGGGAGGGGCAGAGAGAAAGGGAGAGAGAGCAGACTCAGCAGTCTCAGTGTGAAGACTGACACGGGGCTTGAATTTAGGAACCGTGAGATCATGACCTGAGTCAAAACCAGTGTCGGACTGGGCCACCCAAGCACCCCTCCTCCTATTAATTTCTATGGCCAGTGCGTTCAAAGAAAAGGATTGTCCCTTGACACCAGCCTTTGCCGTATGCCTCACCTCTATGCACACACTTATCAACTATAACATTGGCAAGCCATTACCTTTACACTTTTTGTATTCTTGTTTATCATTTCAGCTTTTCTGTTTTGTTTTTTGTTTTTCTTTTGTTTTGTTTTTGGCTTTTGGTACTCTTGCATTCTTTTTAGCTTTTCAACATGGCCATGCACATTTTAATAGGAAGTTACCAATGTCACTCATATGGCTTGAGGTCCAGGAACATTTTACTCATTTTATAGAATTGTTTTAAATCAGTCGGATGGAACAGTTTACTTCGACAGCTCTAAATCCTGGCATATTCCATTGATGTCATATAGAGAACTAAGTTCTTATGAGGTTAGAAATTTAAGTCAATTCCGGCTTCAGAGCTTTCTTTTTAAATACTGCATTTTCCCTTGGGTAGTTGTAGGCGAGGGTCCCACTGATGTATGCCTAGACCAAAGCTTCATTTCTACAACATACACACAACTTTTCCCATTTTTGTTTACATAATGGAACATGCTGTAGTGTATGAATAATATCCACTATTTAATCCTGAAGCACAGCATTTCAATTTACTCATTCTTATTCTTTGATGCCTTAATAATACACATATTTCTTTTTTATTGTCTTTTTAAATTTAAATTCCAGTTAGTTAACTTAGAGTGTAATATTAGTTTCAGTTGTACAACTTAGTAATTCAACACTTCTGTACATCACACTGGGCTCGTCACAAATGCAATCCTTAATCCCCATCGCCTAGTTACCTCATCCCCCCCACCCACCCACTGATAACCTTCAGTTTGTTCTCTATAGTTAAGAATCTGTTTCTTAGTTTGTCTCTCTCACTCTTTTTCTCCTTTGCTTACTTGTTTTCTTTTTTAAATTCTACATATGAGTGAAATCATGTGGTATTTGTCTTTCTCTGACTGACTTATTTTGCTTAGCATAATATTCTCTAGCTCCATCCATGTTCTTGCAAATGGCAGGATTTATTCTTTTTATGGCTGACTAATATTCCAAAATAGATAGATGATAGATAGATAGATGATAGATAGATAGATATACAACTTGTCTATCTGTGTACACGTATATATACACAAGATATATATATATATATATATATATATATATATATATATATATATATATACATTGCTGAATCATAAGCTAGTTATATTCTTAACTTTCTGAGAAACTTCCATACTTTTTTCCAGAGTGCCTGTGCCAGTTTGCATCCCCACCAACAATGTAAGAGGGTTCCCCTTCCCCACATCCTCACCAACACCTGTTGTTTCTTGTGTTGTTCAGATTTAGTCATTCTGGCAGGTGTGAGGTGGTATCTCATTGTAATTTTTATTGTATTTCCCTGATGATCAGTGATGTTGAGCATCGTTTCGTGTGTCTATTAGCCATCTGTATGTCTTCTTTGGAAAAATGTGTATTCATGTCTTTTGCACATTTAGTAAAAGTTTGTAAATTATTTAAAATGACAGTGTTCTGACCCTCATTTCCCTTTAATTTTGAAAAATGTAGTTTGACTCCCTAGCACAGACTTTTATGTGTTCATTTGCTTATCCTATCAACCAGTAGATATCATATATCTGTACTACTTGCTTTAGAAATGCATAGATTAAATAGGCATTGTTCCTGGTCTCTCAAGGTTGATTTTGCTGAACATTCACAAAATATTTAAAATCTAATGAGAGAGAGAGAGAGAGAGAGAGAGAGAGAGAGTAATAAAAATCCTAAGTTTTTAGCAGTACTTACACAGGAGGTTAGAACAACTAAATGGAAGAGGGAAACCTTATTTTTATAGCTAATCCCTAAATTTGCTCTTGGTAGATAAATTGAATTTAGATATATGTCAATGTCCAATAAGGCATTTCAACTTGATCAAGAGTTGATGGCAATGAAAATAACTTGTTTTGTATGTCTTATATTTTATCATCTCTTTTGTTTTTCACTCCACATCACATTAGAGATACACAGCCAAAACACCATAGAATTTGTGTACTTCAGTTTAAATCTATTCTTTTCTTCGTGTCGTTTTTAAAGCCAATTGCTCTCATGGCATTTCATACTCTGATGTCCTCAATAATCCCAGTATATCCTGAGAAAAACAAACCAAGACTCTCATAGCAAGTAGCCTTGAAAAATGTTTTTCATAATCAACAGGTTTATACCAGATGGGCAATTATTTTCCTTCTAGTCTGTTTGGTAATGAAGACTGATGTGTCTTTTGTTTTTATGTTGTTGTTATTTTTTATCATTGTCTATGAAAAATTATGTGTAAGCAACTATTTTATGTCACTGTGACATTAGTGTGAGCCTATCTCATATTTGCAATATAAATGGTATTAATTTTATATGACATTTTGATAGTGATAATTCAAGGGTTAATGACAGTGAAGAATGTAACTGAATATAATTCATTCTCAGAGTAATATAGAAATATCATTAAGTGACTGTTAAAAACATATCCCTATAAATTCTATTAGAAAAAAAATGTTGATGATAAAACCTTAGGGAAAACTAGATTGTTTCCATAGTAAGTAATTCTGTGGAAACAAATTTAAAACACATACACTTTGTTCTACTGGGGTTTTGAATAACTCAACAGAATATTTCAGAAGAAGCCACAAGTGTGTTAAGAAAGGAAACTAATGCATGGTAGATGCCAGACTAATCAAGGAAAACAGTGCTACAGCATATGTTGTTTTCTCTGTAGAAAAATCCAAATGGGACATTCTGATGACTGAGGCTGAAATTAATTTTATAGGCATTAACATTTGTGGGTGTTTCACACATGCAAGTACAGAACATTTCCCTTGATGGTAGAACAAAATGTGCGTATCAAGAGGGACATAAATTGCAACTCACAGCTCCTTCCCATCAAGAGTTTTACATCAACCTTGTTTTGGTTATTCTTCCCAAATTTATACAAAACATTTGAATAAAATAATGGTGGATATTTTAAAACTAAATGAATACTAAATGGATCAATATTGCTCAAACTTTTATTTAATGTCAAGAAGGGTAGTATTGGTTGGTCGGTTGGTTGGTTGGGTTTTGAGAAGCACATATTGACATACCTACAGATATATGCTTTCTATTCTTCACATTTATGTGTTTTTTGGTCATAGTAAAATATGAATACATATTTAAAATTAATCTGTAAGTTGAAAAGGTTAAACTTTTAAGGAGCTTCATTAATAGTCACTGAGGTTTAGAGAATGAGCAGTATGGTGGTCAGAGGTCACATCACTGAAAATATGTAAAGGTTAAGCAGTAAGTTATTTTGTGAGCAGACACTCATTGATTTAGGTGATTCATCTTAGTGTTGTTTTTTTTTAGTATCTTTTTTTTTTTTGGCTTTCCTTTTGTCTTATTTCATCTTTCTCTTTATCTTATGCTCTTTTATTCCCTGTATTGAGATTATTATTTACATTAAATTTTTACCTCTCCTTGCTAAGAACTTATGCATTGTTATTAATAATTTATTTAGCCCATAAACTTTAATAAGTATACTTAGCATATCAAATGAAAAGGAATCTTCATTTCTAGCATAGGTAGATCACATCATTCTACTTAGAATACTTTAACTTCATTATTTTCCCAGTATGTGTATGCTATTGTATTACATTGATGCATTTATTTGTATTTTGTCTTTATATATTGTTGTTTAATACAGTCAATGTTTGCATAGAATTAGCAATGTATTTACCACTTCTTTGTTCCTTATTTCTTCTATAGCTCAGAATTTTATGTCTGAGTAACAGTGTTTTAAAATATTTTTCATTAGGCTCTATGTTGAGAAAACTCTGTCCATGTTTTCCCATTCCATTTATATATAATTTATATGAAAACACAAAGGACTTATAATAAATAAGGAAAATATGAATATAAAATAGAAGCTAAAAAGCAGTTCCTATCAGAGATATGATAGCAATAATTAATGCACTGTAAGAAAATAAATATTGATCAATAAAACAAAATAGGGAGTCCATGAACAGAACAACAGTGTATAATAACCCGTTTCTAATAAAGATACCATTGCAATTGAATGGGTCATAATACATAGTTCTGGGTTATTTGATTATCTATGTAACTTGAGATCGATTATATACCTAAATGTGAAAAGTAAAACAATATGCTTTCCAGACAAAATTAGAAGGAACTATATTTATGGGTTTGAGTTCAATAACTGTCTCTTAAACATGATAGTTTTCCAATGCTGCTACAAAAGTTACCATAACCATAAAGGTTCAAAACAACACAAATACATTATCTCACAAATCTGAGGACAGAATTCCTAAAATCAAGATATAGGCAGGACTGCATTCTTTCTGGATACACTGGAAACTTTTATTTTCTTAGATTTTCCTAGTTCTACAAGTCACCAGGATTACATGAGTAAAGGCAGCCTTCTCCATCTCCAAAGCCAGTACTGTGGAATTGTTAAGTCTCTCCTTCTCTGTCCTCAGTTCCCTCTTACAAGGGCATTTATGAACATGTAGGGCCCAGCGTACAGTCCAGAACAATCTCTGTATCTCAAGATCCCTAACTTAACCAACTTAATCACACCTGCAAATTCTTTTTTTGCCCATATGATGACATATTCAGATTCAGGAAATTGGACTGTGGACATTTTGGGGGATAACTTCTGGTCCTGAGAGATTCATGTCCATCCACATATAAGCACTCACCCATTCCTGCATTCTGAGAGTCTTAACTCATCAATTCATAGCCTAAGATTTAACTCATTCTCTAGTAGCTCAAAAGCCTCCAATCTTGTAATCCAAATCAGACTGGTATGATTGTTCCTGGAACAAACTTCTACTCCATTTGTGGGCTACAAAACTAGAAAATATGTTATCTGGCTCTCAAAATATAATGTTGGGACAGGCATAGAATAATAGTTATAAAGGATACCCTGTGAAAAGTGAAAATATGTAAGGACAAAGGGAGTCACATATCAGTTTTGAAATCAGGTTAGGCAAGCAGCATTAGGTGTTATGGTCTAGTAATAATTCCCTGTGGCTCAAAGCACCCTCATCTAACTCATAGTTCTTCCCTTGGGATCATCTTTCCTCCCTCAGGAAGAGTATGATGTGTTTATATCTGATAAATTTTATCTATCTATTTCCTTCCCGTAGAATTTTGGGATTCTTAACACCCTTCTTTTGTTTTATGTTCCTTCTGTCCCTTGTAATCTATGCTGGCAGTATCTCTGCTGGTGAGACATTTTCAATAACTTTCTGGGTTTCCTGTGTATTTTGGAGTAACTCACCAGTTTAGACGAAAGGCTCCTCTGTTAATCTTTCCCAGATCATCTTGTCTCTCTTTCCAGTTTCTTTGCTAATATGGCTAAGGAGATCGATAAATTGTATGCTCAATCTATTGAAAGAGACATTTTATGATTGAATAGTCTGATCCTTCCAGGGCACCAGCCAAAGGTTGTCCAACGACATCCCCAGATTTCTCTATGGAGCATGTTTCCCGACAGTGAGTCTCCTAATTGTAGCATTTTTTGAAATAATATGGTTAAACTGAGAACTTTCATAATCATGAATTCCTGACTACATTTTGCTGTCCTGTTCTTCCTTCCTTTCCTATGTAAGCAACATTTCACTATAAGCAGCAAGAAGAAACTAGGTCACACTTTTAACACTTTGTTTGGAAATCTCAGCTAGATATCCAAGTTCATCACTTCCAAATTCCACCTTTTAATGGCTACAGGATGTAATTTACAGCTAAGTAAGATTTCTTCCACGGTATTAAAAGGATTTCTTCTCATCCAGTTTCCAAGAGCACGCTCTTCCTTTGCTTCTGAGTCTCTTCCAGCTGTTTTTTTTTCAATGCCCACATTCCTACCGAGTGCCAGTTTATGACGATGTGAGTACTCTCTAAGGCACGGTAGATTTTTCTCTAGCATGTTCCTTGCTTTCTGAGTTCTCACTAGCAGGCTTCTATGCATCCACGTTTTGCTAACAGTCTGTTCAAGGCAAACTAGCCTCTTCCTATCATGTTTCTCAAAATCTTTCATGCTCCACCCTTTACTCAAACGCTAGAACAATCTGAATTTGTAGGTGTTTGTTACCACAGAACTCACCTCTTGGTACCAAAATCTGTATTAGTTTCCTACTCCCGCTTCACATCTGACTGCAAATGCAATAGCTTCAAATACACGAGTGCATTATGAAGTCAGAAGTGCTATAATCAGCCTGTCAGCAAGGTTACATTCCTCCTAGAGGCATGAGGGAGAACCAGTAATTTAGCATTTTCCAGTTTCCACAGGCTTCCTGAAACTTTGGCTTGTGGCCCTTCCCTGCATCTTTGACACCAACAACATCACTTCTTATGACTGTTACTTCTGTTGTCTCATCTTTTCTGACTCATGTTATGTCTCCCTCTCATAAGGATGTTTGTGATTACATTGGACCCATCCAGATAACCCAAGATACTCTGCACATCTCAAGACTTTTCAATTAGCCTGCAAAGTCCCTTTTGCTAAATTGGTAATCTCTTCATAGGTTACAGGGATTAGGATGTGGCTGTGTTTATTTGTTTGCTTAATGGAGAGGGTGTGGTTCTCCCTATGACATAATCTTATTATTAAAATAATAATGAGCTAGAAAGGACAGATACTTTCAAATTCATTAAATAAATAATTTTTATTAATCAAATACATCATAAAGTAAATGAAAAGACAGAAAAACAGGCAGGGTGAACATATACCTGTCAAGGACTCCTAGTCACTACACATAAAGAATTTTTGCAGGTTAATGAGAAAATAATATTTAAAAAATGGTCAGCACGGACAAATCTTTCATAAGAGAATTTTTTTATTTGTTTATTTTGAGAGAGAGAGAGAGAGAGAGAGAGAGAGAGAATGGGCAGAGGAGAGGCAGCAAGACAGGGAGACAGAAGATCCAAAGCAGGCTCTGTGCTAACTGCAGAGAGCCCGATGTGGGGCTTGAACTCACAAACTGAGAGATCATGACCTAAAGCAAAGTCAGAGGTTTAACCGACTGAACCACGCAGGTGCTCCCACAAAAGAATATTTTTAAATCAGAAATAAGCACATAAAATTAGTCAATATTATTAGACATCAGGGAAATGCAATTCCATGTTGAAATAACATCATATACAAGTTCCACCTTTAAAAGCTACTAATTTGGCTACAATTTAGTTATTTGCCAATACGCAAACTAGAATTTTCATAGTTTAACATTTCTTCACCATGGAGTTTTTCATCAGTTTTTTTTTTTTTTTTTTAAATATCGCTTTAAAATATTATTTACCTTGATCACTGAATATTTTGGAGTCCCCAGGTGCCTCTTATTTACCTCACCCAAGTCCCAGCCCTAATTGAAAATACAAAAAAGATAAAATCAATCAATAATAATAAAGGTCAGAATACTGGTTACCTTTTGGGAAGGTGGCATTGATTAGAAAGAACCTTCAGGAGACCTTTGGGTGCAATATAATAATTGTGAGTGTTGGTTGTTGGTTGTAACTATGTTAAACTTCATCAAACTATATTATCTGTACGTTATACCGTGTAAAATTGTAAAAAAAAAACAACAGTTAAGAATCTGGATATTTAAAAAAATAATAGGTTTTCAAAATGTGCCTAGTATCTTCATATCTTCTTTCTTATTTTCAGTTGCCCATTCTGTACCTCCAAAAAAGTTAATCAAAATTTCCATGTCTCCCATGAGGGGATAAACTTATATTTTAGCATGCTTTTATATTGGGAATTTAGAATTTGGTAATCATATTTCTGTGGGAGGGGGTTTCTATTAGATTCCAGAAATTGTAGGTACTCTACAGTTTATTTCATGTTCTCTGCTTCTTGAAAAGCCATGGAAAACACAAACTCAAATTATCTTATGTTGAAACTGACTCTATTTAGTGTTCTTGCTTTGTTGCGTTATTGATCCCCCTTAGTTCTTAGTCTCTGAAAAAAAAATTCTTATTTTCTTTATACTTTATTATTATTATTATTATTATTATTATTATTTTAATGTTTATTTATTTTTGACAGAGAGAGAGAGACAGAGCATGAGTGGGGGAGGGGCAGAGAGAGGGGGAGACACAGAATCCGAAGCAGCCTCCAGGCTCCGAGCTGTCAGCATAGAGCCCCACGCAGGGCTCAAACTCACAGACCATGAGATCATGACCTGAGCCAAGTCAGACGCTCAACCGACTGAGGCACCTGGGCGCCCCTATACTTTATTATTGAAAACAAAAATATACATATCTGTCTGTTATGGACTGAATTGTGTCTTCCAACGACCAGTCCCTAAATTCATGTGTTGAGATGTTCACCCCTAGAACCTCAGAATATGATTTTGTTTACAAATGGAGTCTTGAAAGAAGTAATTAAGGATGAAGGGCATCATGTGGGTGGACCCATATTCTAAATGATTGGTATCCTTATACGAAAAGGAAGTGATATCAGGGATCCATGCACAGGGAGAAAAAGTCATCTGAGGATACAGCAAAAAGGCAACCATCTACCATCTATAGAAGAGGCATGAGGAAAAACCAAAGTTGCGGACACCTTCGTCTTGAATTTCCAGACTGCAGAACTGTGAGAAAGAAATTTTCATTGCATAAGCCATCTGATCTGCTCTGTATTTAGTTGTGTCAGCCCTAGAAAATGCACTATCATTTTTTTGTTCTTTTGGGGAAAAAAGTGTGTTTTAACTAAAGTAGTGCTGGATTAATGCAAAATTATGGAATGTCCAATTTTAAAGTATATGTTTAAAATATATAATCTGCATGAATATATGGATTTGGGATTTAGATTTTATTTTATTTTTTTTTTAATTTGACTGAGAAGTCTGAGTAGACCTTTTTTCTTCAAAGGGTTTTGTCTCAGACTGCTTGGGATCTACAAGAATTTTTCTTTTTCAAAACTTTTTTTGTTTTTCAAAACTTTTTTTTTTTTAAGTTTGAGTATCTTTCTATTGTATTTCAATTCTTCCCTTGAAAGAGACAATTAATTTCTGAGTTCTCTTCTTTCTTATACAGGTATTTATGCTATAATGCGACATAATATATTCCTGAAAAACTTTATATTTTCTAAGAGTGAGAGATGAATGAACTCTGACAAAAAAGATAGGACAATCAAAATCTTGGTGGCTTTGTGGTGTGGGGAAGAAAGACAAAAGAAAACTTAATTTTCCTTACTATTTTACTTACTATTTTCAAGCCCGTGGCAGGTCCTTGAAACGTGCACAGTGGCCTTCCCCTAGGAACTCAGCTGCCTCAATATAAATATTTTGCCAAGGGTGAAAGGCAAGCTTGGCTTAAAATTATTCTGACCTCCAGCATCCTGTAAGTCTCTTTTAACATACAAAAATTCCTTTGCAAACTTGCTTTATCTCTACCCCCTAAGATATATGTTAGCATTCACCCTCAAAGCATATGGCCCACTGATACACTGAGGGACTCATTACTAAGATTTTATTACACAGTAATAAATGACCTTTTCCTAACAATAGCTAGACCCCTCAAAGTCCTGAAAACCTTGCTTTCAAATTCCTTAGAGGCTTATGCTATCCCAACTCCTTCCCAATTTGAAAGTACATAATCAGTCACCTGTCACAACCCCAGTGCAGCTTTCTTTCCAAGGGTCCTGTCCCTGTGCTTTAATAAAACCACCTGTCTGCACCAAAGACACTTCAAGAATTCTTTCTTGACCATTCTCTCTAAACCCAACTATTTCCACATCATTTGTAAACAAAGCAGTTATAATAGTAATGTTTAAATTCCTTGAGAAAACAACACTGAAGGGGCACCTGGGTGTCTCCGTTGGTTAAAGGTCCTGCTCTTAGTTTCCGGTCTGGTCATGATCACACAGTTTCGTGAGTTCGAACCCTGTGTCTGTCTCTGCTCTGGCACCGTGGAGCCTGCTTGAGATTCTCTCTCCTCTCTCTCTGCCCCTCCCCAGCTTGCTCTGTCTCTGTCTCAAAATAAATAAATAAAGTTAAAAAAAGAAAGAAAGAAAGAAAGAAAGAAAGAAAGAAAGAAAGAAAGAAAACAACAACAGAGTTTAAAGGGATGCAACATACTAATGAAGGCATATACTTTGTTTTGTAAATATATTAAGTTCATCTTCAAACTTTTGGTAAAGGTAGCTTGAATGAAAATGCATGCAAGGCAAGGAAAGGTTGAATAAGCTGGCTGTGACAAATACACAAAGATCCCACAGTTGACGTGGTAAGCACTTTCTATATGGACCACGTGGCTAACCTGAGCGAAGAGGAAGAAAGCAGGCTGAAGGTGTGTGATGAATCACTGTGTGCCTCTGCCCTCGTCAGCAATGTTAATATATGTGCAGTCCGTTGCTATCACTAGGTGGTTCAAAATATTAACAGGCTAGAAAATAAAAACCGTTATCAAACGTGTCTTCTGCATTATATTCACATCACTCCCCTATTCATCATTTATATATGAAAGAATTTGCATAACAGAGATGCATGTTTTAACAGAACAGAATGCAAAAGCTTTCAGAATCTCAGCGTCTAATAACATTGCGCTTTCATTGTTTCCCCCCTTAGCTGCAGGCAATGAAAGCTAGATCCGTCTTCTGCATTATCTCAAGAAACAGTTTTACCAAATGCGCGAGAGTATCCTTCTCCTATGCCTTTGATAAATATTTCTTTGCCACCAGCTGTGTGAATTGGTAAGCCGTTTTTGTAGCAAATGTCTATATTAGGAAAGATAACACAAGCAACTATAACAAACTCCAAGCTTTCAGTGGATTCATATGTAGAAGTTTAGTTCTTATGCTCTTAAAAGTTCAAGATGGAAGTTTGGGGTCAATGTGAGGGTGAATAACTTCTGCTTTACAAATTCAGGAAGGGATTCGTCTGAGGGTTACTGTTCCATCTCTGTGCATGACTTTCAAAATAAGTTGCCTTCAGTATTCAGCTACCAAAAAAAGGAAGACAAATTTTCCAAGACAAAATTGAAAAGGCACAAAGGCTTTTAACCAGTTCAGCCTTGAAGTGAAAGCCATTCCTTTAGCCCACATTCCATTGGTGAGGATTAGTCACATGGCCCCATCTACAATCTGATACAGCTAGAAGTGTAATCTCCTACAGGACAGCCACTCCAAGACCACACTTATATAAAATTGAATGGGAAAACTTTATTTATTTCCTTAAAAAAAAATCAGGGGCACCTGGGTGGCTCAGTCATTTAAGTGACCGACTCTTGGTTTCAGCTCAGGTCATGATCTCGGGGGTTGTGGATTTGAGTCCCATATGGGGCTCTGTGCTGGCAGCTCAGAATCCCTGCTTGGGATTCTCTCTCTCTCCCTCCCTCTCTTGCACTGTCTTTCTCTCAAAATAAATAAATAAACTTAAAAAATAAATCAGCTAACATTCCTATAGTTGTGCTTGAGGATTTTAAAGAGTAGTCGAAACCTTTCAGTACTTGTTTTCCTATTATATTCAACATAAATAAGAACTTATTTTTAACATTAAGACGATGTAAAATGGCTGAGAATGGGGTCTTTGAAACCAGACAGCCTAAATTTGAAACCTCAATGGGCCACTTTCAATTTTCTTTCCAAAACAAAACAAAACAAAACAAAACAAAACAAAACAAAACATCTAAGCATGGAGCTTTCTCTGGTCAAATCTAACAAACACTTAAAGATGAAATGACACCAATTCTACACAATCACCTCCGGGTGATCAAAGATGAGGCAGTACTGCTCTAGCCATTTTATAGTCGCATTCTCCTAATATAAAAAGCAGAGAATGACAAAGAAATAAAACTTCAGACTAAAAATTCTCATGAATATAGACATAATCATCCTTAAAAAATATTAGCTATTTGTACCTAGCAATATATGTAAAGGGACAATTAAGGAAAGAAAAAAAAAAGAGCAAGAGGAAGAAGAATGAAAGGAAGAAAAGAAAGAAGAGAGAGAGAGAGTGAAAGAAGGAAAGAAAGAAAGAAAGAAAGAAAGAAAGAAAGAAAGAAAGAAAAGTAGGAAGAAAGAGAAAGAGAGGGAGGGAGGAGGCGGGAGGGAAAGAAAAATGGTGGTTGCCAGGGATTGAGGGTAAGAAATCATGGGGATTTATTGTTGAATGGGTAGAGTTTGAGCTTTGCAGGTTGTAGAGTTCTGTGAACGGATGGTAATGATAGTTACACAACAGTATGAATGTGTGTACTTAGTGCCACTGAACTTTACCTTTAACAACGGTTTGAGTAGTATATTTTATGAAAATGAAAAATATATAAAAATATAATAGCAAGTAAAGGGTGATTCATCAGAGAAATGTAAGTCTGGTTCAATATTTGAATACTAGGGAATATGATTCAGATTAGTTTATTAAATTAGAGAAAATATAGATGCAGAAAATGCTACAAAATTCAACATCTACTCATGATCATACACACCAACAACCTAGGTAAAACAAAGGGATATTCCTCAATCTTATAGAAGACATCTATCAAAATCTACATGTAAAAGTCTATAGGCTCCAGGATCCTGGGACAATGAGATGTCATATATAAAAATAAGAACTTTTAAGCATGCCTCATACCTGATAAAATTAATTGAAAATGGACCAGATAATTAAACATAAAATGTTAAATCATAAAAGCATATATATAGGAGAAAATCTATATGTTCTATGAAAAAAAGTGACAAACTCGACTTTTTCAATAGTGAAAACTTTTATTCTGAGGAATACACGATCGATGGAGTGAAATACAACATACATGACTGGGAGAAATTATGTTCTAATCACACTGCTTTATTAGCTGAATAAAGCTAATACATCCAGATTGTATAAAATACCCCTAAAATTCAACCACATTCCACTTAAACGATGGATAATATATTTAAAGCAGAAAATAAAGTTGGAAGTTGAAGTTTAGAAAAGCATACCATTATATTATGTATGTATATATGTGTACATTTATATATACCACTTTTTCTTTATTTATTCATCTGTCCTGGATAGTAGCTTCTGTCCTTATTTAGGCTGCAGTGAAGACTGCCTCAATGAATATGGGAATGCAGATATCTCTTGGAGACTGTGAATTTATTTCCTTTGGGAATATACCCCAATGTGGGATTGCTGGATTGTATTGTATATTTAAATGTATACAATTTTTATTTGTCAATTATACCTTAACACATCTGGGGAAAAATTAGAAAAAAGAAAAGTAAGCTACTAGGAAATCTTAAAATTATATATACGTATGTAAGAATTATATTGGTAGGACAAGGTTTTATATTATGCAGTATTTGAAAGTGGTAATATTAGGAGAGTAGTTGAGGGGCACCTGGGTGGCTCAGTCAGTTAAGTGTAGGACTTTGGCTCAGGTCTTGATCTCACCCACGTTGGGCTCTGTGCTGATAGTTTGGAGCCTGGAGTCAGCTTTGGATTCCGTATCTCCCTCTCTCTCTCTCTGCTCCTTCCCCGCTCACACTCTGCCTCTCTCTCTCTTTTGAAAATAAATCAACGTTAAAAAAAAAAAAAAAGTGAGAGTAGTTGATGTGATGAATGGTTTGATTGATTAATTTCCTTTCATGTAGGTCTTTTGTTGTTTTTTCTGACCCCCAATTTCTTCTAGGTGCTCGTTTCTGTTTTTATTTTTTAAGTTATAATATTTGCAGCAAAGTCTGCTATGGAGCAGTAGGAAGTATGGTACATGTTGGTGGAAACATGTGTAAGTCTGTTGGTTAACAACATCTAAATATGTATATTAACTTCTGTGGCTCTCATACACCTCAAAATTTTTCCAGTCTCTACTCATCACCAACTCTAAAGCTACTTCCATATTTGTAAGCACCCTACTTCCTGCCACCAAAATCTGTATTAGTTTCCTACAGATACTTAAAAAAAACACACAGATTTGGTTTAAAAACAACAGAAATTTATTATTTTGCATTTCTGGAGACTAGATCCTAAACCAAAGTGTTGCAAGGATGCGCTCCTTCTGGAAACTCTAGGGGAGATTCCATTCCTCGCCTGCTCCTTCCAGGTTCTAGTGGCTGCTGAGATTCCTGGGCTTGTGGCCATATCATTCAAATCTCTGCCTCTACCTTCACAAAGCTTTCTCCTCTGTGAGGGTCAGTATCTCAGAACGTGCATTTGGGAGCCATCTTGATAATTCAGGGGAGACTCCTCCTCTCAAGGTCTTTAACTTAGTCATATTTTTTCCCCACATAAAATAATATTTACTTTTATTCCATATCAGACAATGTTCACCAGTTTTGAGGGTTAGGATGCTAACGTATACTCAGAGTACAGTTCAGCCCACTGTAATAGGTATATTCACACAATAGTAAGCGAAAGCTAATGAATACAATTAGCATTTTGCAATGAACGTGTAATCCCATGTATTTTTATCCATGTTTCCTCATTGTTCTGCACGTTAGCTTTTAAAATTGAGTCTATAGTTATAAAATACACTGTTGTGTTGAATTCGATTAAATGAAGTGATGCCAACATTCACATTTCATTATAAGTTTGGGGAAAAAAGTATTTAATCGTTGACTTCATTATGAAATCCACTGATTTTCCTCTGGGCTCTTTTTTTTTTTTTCCTCCTCTGTGCTCTTTTAGGAACTGAAAATACTTACAGTCACTTTTTTTCTTTCTTTTTTTTTTTTGTCACCATCAGCACTAATTCTTTACTACTTACCAAGGTATCGCTCCTGTCTGAATGAACTGCCCGCTTCTTCTCCATATCTGATCCTCCTCTCTGTGTAACATTTTGTAGCTTCCCAGAGGCACAGTGCAAGCAATTTATTTTTCTCTGAAATGTTCATTCTAAAAGAAGCCAAAAACTTGTCACAAGTTGAAGGCAAAGGGCGGAAGGATGCTTTAAAAGTGTGAGGTGAGCCAGGGGGCAAGATGGCAGAGTGAAAGAGCACAGTCTTTGAAGTCAGACAGATCATTAGCTGTAGACCCTTGGGCACATGCAGAAGTCTCATGAGCTGTAGTTCCCACAAGTGTACAATCAGTGTAATTATGCAGTCAATGCACACGGTTTCTATAAAGATGGTCAGATTCCACATACATGGTTAATGTTGGTTATTTACCATTACTGAACTCGGGTGTATAAACAGCCTAGCACAAGGCCTGGAATGAGAGTTTTTTGTTTTGTTTTTGTTTCTGTTGTGTGTGTGTGTGTGTGTGTGTGTGTGTGTTTAATTTCATTTATTTATTTCTAATGTATTGAGATATAGTTGACATATGGCACTGTGTAAGTTTAAGGTATAAGCATAATACCTTATACATATTGTGAAATGGTGACAACAATAAGTTTAGTTAACATCCATCATTTCATAAAGATAGAAAACATTTAAAAGAAAAAAAAGGTTTTTTTTTTCCTTGTGATGAGAACTCTTAGGATCTACTCTCTTAACAGTTTTCAAACATACAACATAGCAGTATTAACTGTAGTTGTCATGGTGTGCGGTATATTCCCAATATTTATTTCTCTTATAACTGTAAGTTTGTACCTTCGATTACTTTCCTACAGGAGTAGGGAGTAGGCAAATTGGATGAGGAAAACTTTAAAAAAAAAAAAGTAGCCATTCTTTTATCAGCTATGGGATAGAATATTATCATTATGTCATGACAGGTTACAATAACAACACCCAAATCTCAGACACATGGTAAAATAAAGGTAATTTTTTCATCAAGTTCACTGTGGAGTACCATGATAGCTTCTGTACATAGAAGTCACCCTGGGACTTCAGGGACCCAGCTGGTTAGAACTTGAGACTCAATACCACGCACAGGTAATTTGAAGCATGATGATAAGTATAAGGTGACTTGTATTCTGGATTTTAATATCTCCATGTTAAAATTACTCATATTACTCCCAATCTCATTTTAAGGGCCCTCATATCACCAGGAACATATCCCAAGTTCAAAGAGCATCAGAAAGTGCAATTAAAAGTTTTTTTAAAATGTTTTACTTATTTTTGAGAGAAAGAGAGACAGAGTACAGGCAGGAGAGGGCAAAGAGAGAGAGGGAGACACCGAATCTGAACCAGTCTCCAGGCTCTGAGTTGTCAGCACAGAGCCCAACACAGGGCCCGACCTCACAAACCCTGAGATCACGACCTGAGCTGAAGTCGAAGTTGGACGCTTACCAGACTGAGCCACCCAGGCACCCAGAAAGCACAATTTAATCACACAGGAGAGAGCAAGAATATGTATATAATGCTCCCAGAATTATTTCCAAGCATATGAACAAAGGACCTAGCATTTGGAATATGATTTTTCACTAATAAAATCTTAAGTGTAAAATGGGAAAATATCGAAGTAGAAATAATGCAGAGGACCTTACTAGGATATAACAATAGCTACTTTATGAAATGTGTGAAATTCACTGACATTTTTCCAATTTCATCTCAATCCATGGGGAGATCTGACCAGGAATAAGTACACTCACATGATGAAAATATACCAGGTTGTAATTGTTAAAATAAAAATTTCCACGGACAATTTACTGACCTGGTAGGCACTTATCCAGTGATTCATGAATTGGACAGCACCCAATCTAACATATAGAAAGGAGCTTTAGATGAGCTGTACAAAATGAAATATTTTTATAGAGCAAAATGAGCAGGAACATGGTAGTCATATTTGGGCATTTGCTGATTGATTAAAGCAGAGTTACTTTCCTTACGTGGAGCAAAGGGAAGTCTTGGGACTTGATCACGTAACTTGTGCTGAGCAAGTTAAGTGCAGACTGTTTGACCTATGCCTTCCTCCTCCGAGAGCCAAGCATCTCTGGTTTGCTGAGATGGGCTTGGCATGAGTGACTCCACCTTGAACCTAATCTGTACATTAACACATGAGATACACAAATAGCAAACTGAGAAAAGAATATTTGTCATTGAAACTCAGAGAGGCCCATTTAGAATATTTATGGAACAAGTCGTATGGGTGAGACATTGTCCTACAGTGGTCTGGAGATGGTAGTGAATAAAACAGACACAAAGCCCAGGTGCTTCTCACGTTATAGATCATCTGCTAATGTTGGTTATTTAATATCAAAAGAAAAATAAGTTTGGATTTTTGTTATATGAAAGAGGCATCCCATACTAATTCCATGAGATTTTTCTTGCGAGTAAAAGGCTGAGGGGGATATCCAAAACTTCTAGTGTATACAATGGTGTATAGAAGGTATAGAATAGGCAAACATCAACTCTACGTCCAGGCTATCTGAGATTAAATTGGGGTCACACCTATTACAACTATTACCAGTTAGGAGACCTTTGGTAAGTCACCTTACCAATCTTTGGCTTTGGTAACTGGCAACTGTAGCCGATGATGAGAATGAGGTCTTTCTCAAAGCCTATTGTTAATGGTCTAATGACCAATAAATGGTCTAATACACATGGAAGCACTGAGAACAGTGCCTGGCATAAAATATTCTTAAATCTCCCTTTTAGGTATTTGGGAATGGCAAATGAATATGTAAAATAAGATATTCCTCATCCGGAAATAAGGCAAATGGAAGCCTTCCATCACCCTCTCTTCAACGTCACCATAAAGAACTGTTTCCATTGCACTTTGGGGTGATGGAATGGTAGGCTTTCATTGTTAATCACCAGTAAAAGTTGAAAACTTCCCAGAGATTTGACGAACATTTCTTTGGAAGGATGAAAATCGGTTCCTAGCCCATCAGTAGTAGTTGAATTGATGCCCTGATTTGATTTGTTCAGTAGCTTGATTTCGCAATATGTGGATTACCTTATTAGTGTATCATGTCTTCCTCACTAGAATGTAAGCTCCATGAGGCAGGAATTTTATCTATTTTCTTCTGTGTACCCAGTATCTAGAATCTAGAATACTGTCTGACTATATATGGTAAAACACATATTTACATTCACGATTCGGTGAGCAAATTCATCTTTCTCAAGTCTTTCTGAGACTTTTATAGAGACAACCTCCTAGTAAAGATTCCACCTTTAAAAATCTTGATTTGAGAATTTCTGACAGTGTATCAGACTGTTTAACTCTTAGTGATCAGAATTTCCCCTTTTTAAGTGGTGGATTGCCACGGATGCCAATTATATTTTCATGAAGAGAAGCGGCTGGATGTGCAGGCAACTTATTTTTGGTTGAATTTCTAAAAATAATTGTTTTCACCTGAGTTGAATTTGGTTTTCTTCCAAGAATAGGGATGTATGATAAATCATATGGTTTTCTTCAAAACTGGGTCCATGAAAGGTATAATTCATACACAGTAAAAGAAAACTTCTTAGATTTACAGTTTTGCCAAATATATAAAATTGGGTAAACACCACCATAATTAAGATATAGCACATTTCCATCACCCCCAAGGTTCTTCGTGTCCCTTTTGTTCAATTTCCTCCTTTCACGCCCACCCTGTAGCCACTAACCTGAAAATAGTTCTCATAGTTTTGTCTTTGAGTCTGCCATATAAATAGAATCAGACGGTTTGTAAATGATATTTGAATTTTGATTCTCTTTTGGACTTCTGCATTCTAAGTGGATTCAGAGTTCTGTAATTTGGCTGAAAAAGAAGTGGTGTGTGTGTATGTGTATGTGTGGAGACAGAGAGAGAACGTGTAAGGTGACAAAAATACTGACATATTACAAGCGGTTTTATATGGTGGTGACATTTGCTTTTTTGTCATGAGCAGTTGATCATTTGGCACATGGTTTCCTTGTATACAGCCCTTTGTTATATGGTTTAGCAATCCATGACTAAAATATTTGAGGTGTAAACATAAATATGACAAATGGAGTTTTTAAAAAAATGCTTTCTTTATCATCTCTCTATCTCTCTGTCCCTCTATCTTCTCCCTCTCTCTTTCTCTAAGTGATCTCCTCTACTCCTTCTTACCCCCCCATAGATCAGCAGTTCACTATAATTTTCTGTTTTAATATAAGCATTCTCCTCAGGTCACAGAAGTTTTTTTTTTCTTTTGATCAACATTGATGCTTGTCTCTCTCTTGACCGATATTATGCCTTTCATTAAATATTTGCTTATACATCATTAGTTTTGAGAAAAAAAATGTATCTAGATCTCAAAAGAAAGCTTTCTACTCATCAATTCCTCACAGACAAATAATTCATTTTTTTTTCTCAGACTATGGAAATCAGATAACAATATGTTCTTTGGAATCTGTGGTTTCCTGCTTAGTGAGATTGCTCAGAAATCAAATGATACAATGAGACATAAGTCAAATTAGGAATCACTGTGCAATTGCAAAGCATCATTTTCTCTGCCATTATTCCAACTGTCCCTTGTTCTGCTGAAAGTTTCCTGACTGGTTAAATCTTCTAATCTTCCTCTGCTCCAAATTCATCCCTTGCCTAGCTCTAAGTTTTATCTTTTTAAAACACAGTTCTAATCCTATTATTGCCTGGCTAAATTTTTCTTGATAGTCTCTCTCCACTGACCTACCTAAACCCAGATTTCTTGTCCTGTCACTTAAAACCTTCTGCAAGATGGTTCTAAAAAAAAAAAAAAAAAAAAAAAAAAAAAAAAAAAAAAAAAAAAAAAGTTCTTTGTTTTATCTTTCCATTTCATTCCTACATATCCTTAGGCTCTCATTATACTGCATTTTGTGCTATTTGTAGACTGAACCCAAACTTTGTCTTCACTTGGAAGACCCTGGCACATTTGTAATGTGAAATATTAGTTTCCTTCAACTAAACAGGAAGGGAAGTAGACAATATCAAATTTCCAATTTTAAGATGCTTTTGAGTTAAGAAATAAGTAAATAATAGCTACATTATTGTGTTATTATTTTAGTTAGCTATTATAAATCATATTTAGATTAAAGTTGATATTATTAAGCATTTCTTGTATGCCAGATATGTGTTTGGTAAATGATTGTTGTAACAAACAATAATTGCAGTATTATCAATGCCATTACTTAAATGGATTGAATGATCATTTTAACAGTAAAGTTTAAAAAATTCTGACGATGAATGCTTCAGAATTTTTGTGAACATTGAAAGGAGATGGGAAATTAAGGGAAGTCATGAAAGAATATTTGTGACACTTAATAGTTGAAGTCTAAATCCTAAAATCTAGGTAACTCTATGTTGCTGCAGAATCTGTTACCAAGAATTCCTGTAGCATGATAAGTTTAAAAAGATGAAATCTAATGAACCTATTTCTCTCTATCATTCACACTGATGTCTACCCCAAACCTGCATACATGAACATTTTGTAGATGGGAGTGGAGGATGTGTGAAGATACTCAAGCATCCACATGTGCACTGTGGATTCATGAATTCCAGAATGCACTCAAAATACTGTGCTGAGCCCTTAAACTATTGCTCCTGATGTCAAGAAACCCTTAACTGAAAACATATATCATATAATTAATGCCTCAATTTGAATGGAAACAAGTCTACTTGTTATTTTGAAACTAATGAACGTATGGACTACGAGTCACAATTTGAGAGAATAATTTCAGGAGTATTTCAAGTGAGTGAAGATACGCAATTTAGAAAGAACTATATCTTCTCTAATCATTTTCATAGCTCTGTGCAAAATTATCAATGGTCATATGCAACTGCGTCTGTGTGTTAAAACCAAAGATTCTTGTTCTGAATAATTGTACTGATTGTGTACATAAGTTAATAAAAAGAGAGACAAATGTATGCAATTAAGACTTTTTGATTAAGGTACATATGCTAAATATCTGTCCATTATTTATTTATTTTTCTAAATTCGCTGAAGTTTTATTTTTATATCAATTTGATATATACCGATACATACCCATATGCTTGTAATATATGCATAGATATACATATATATATGCATATATACGTGTGTGTGTGTATATATTATATACACATATATATATATATATAAAATATATACACATCATTTCATAGCAGTTGTTAGCACTGCTTGAAGTATCTTTAATTGGATTAGTCTACAAATACCAAGGAGATATACTTCTGAAAAAATGCACAATAAAATACATTCCGATTTCTCTTCACTACCTTCCTCATGACAGGTTTGCTCAGACATGATGACAATTCACCAGGTAATGAATTGGATACTTATTTTGTTAAATTTTACTGATGTCCGTGATATATAAGCAGTCAAATGGTATCTACAGTATTGGATTTTTTTTCCCTTTAATATTCTTATGGCTAGATATTTACATGGGACAGTGCAGATTAATGGTTAAATTCATGAAAGTTAAATTCATGAGTCGAATTACCTAAATTCAGTAGTGGTTCCATCACTTTCTAACTGTATTATCATTAACAAGATACTCAAACCTTCTGTGCTTCAGTTTTTTCATATATAACATGAAGCTAGCAATCTCATAGTGTGTTATGAGTTCTAAACAAAATAATATTTGCAAAAACCTTAGATCAGTGACTGACTCACAGTAGGTATATTTTATAAGTATTAAAGAAAATAAAATTTTTCATTTTATTCCATGTGGGTACTTAAGACAGTGAAGTTTTCCCATCATGCCAGCCATATAATTTAATGAGATTGCATTTTTTCCCCATGTCCACTGCTTATCCTTTTTCTTGAACAAGAATTTCATCTCTGTTCCATTCATAGGTAAAATCTTTCATACATTTAGAGGTGGAAGACCTGATCATTGTTATGTTTTGGGGTGCTATTTAATTTCTCTTTGTGCTTATGAGACACAGAGAGAGAGAGAGAGAGAGAGACGGATAGGACAGAGGTTTTTAAACCTAAAACATCTGCAAAGTTATTCCTTTGGTAGATATTTATATATTTATTGATAGCCTATCCAACGTTTGCACCAGGAATAGAGAAATGATGAATAAAGACATGATCTATGCTTTTAAAGAGCTTACATTCTGAAGTTTTTACATAATCTATTCAATATTGAGGCATCAAAACAAATAACATTCCAATAATTGCTATATCAGCCTGATCTTCTCTCCATTAGTATTTAATGCATCACTTCATGGACTCATTTTTTAAGAATAAGGAACAAAAATGTAACACTGTCATTTTTTTTTCAAATTGAATCATGTAAAAATCAATGCACCATTATATGACTCCACAGAAAAGGAATAAAGCTTAATAAAAAAAAAATAGAAGTAACATGCATTAAGAGTAAAAAGCAATATCTCACAAAAATAGAGTTGAAATTAATAAATGGCAATTTATTTAAAAGCCAATTTAAAAATAAATATGGAATTTTAAATTGAAAAGACAGAAAACACATTAAAGTGTTAATGGGGGCTTTTCAATATATTGCTTACTCTGAAAAAAAAAAAAAGTCTTCCATTATATGCTTTTAATTAAAGACAGCAGATTGGAACTCCACAATCACAAAGAAAATGGAGATTCCAATGAATAAATGAAAGAGTTGCAAAAAAGAAAAAAAAATCCAAAATTGTGAAGGGCAGAAATCAGAGAAGGAAGTCATACCTGAAGCTGAAGATTTGATTAAGGAGCACATTAGTGTAGGTAAGGAGCAATCAGTGCAAACAAGGGACTAATGTAGTGCCATTGAAACACAGAAAAGATACGGAGGAAGGAACGGCAGCTATATTTTTCATTTGCCCCTAGCACAGCATTTTCTTCCTGCCTGTTGTCAACCTAAAGAAAAGATTGCTGGTCGAGAAGCAGTAAACCTGTACTCCCAGCTAGTATATTTCTGTTTAGTACCATTTCCTGAGCAAATGAACAAGGTAAATAAACATGAAATTGAGTGATCTAGGTAAAAACAATCAATACTTTAGAGGAAAAAAAAAAAAAGGAAAGAAAGCTTCAATATATTTAATGTATGTGGAAATCTTCATACATATATTAGAATCAGATCTTTCAGTACAAGAATAATCTGAGAAAAATTAGAAGGTCTTGAAAATTGGAAATTTATTTTAAGCATCATAATATAACATCAAGGTAATTATCAACAGTGCTAAGAACACCTTTACCACCACCAGCAAAGAAAAGAGTAAAAATCGTGGAGAACATGGGTGATCCAGTCAATTAAACATCCGACTGCAGCTCAGGTCATGATCTCATGGCTCATAGGTTCGAACCCCATGGAGCCTACTTTGGATTCTCTGTCTGCCTCTCTCTCTCTGCCCCTCCCCAGCTCACACCTGCTCTCTCTCTCTCTCTCTCTCTCTCTCTCTCTCTCTCAAAAATAAATAAACAGGGGCACCGGGGTGGTCAGTTGGTTAAGCATCCGACTTTGGCTCGGGTCATGATCCCACAGTTCGTAAGGTTGAGCCCCGCATCGGGCTCTGTTCTAACAGCTGGGAGCCTGGAGCCTGCTTCAAAATTCTGTGTCTCCCTCTCTCCCTGCCCCTTCCCACTTATATTCTGTCTCTCTCTCAAAATACATAAACATTTAAAAACTAAATAGTTTTTTTAAGAAAAATAATAAAAATGGTAGCAGACTTTTCAATAGGAGCACGAGATACTAGAAAACAATAAAACAATGCCTCCACATATTTTAAGAATTTTTTAAATGTTTGTTTATTTATTTATTTATTTATTTATTTATTTATTTATTTATTTTTGAGAGAGGGATAGAGAACAGGGGAGGGGCAGAGAGAGGGGAGACAGAATTCCAAGTGCAGAGCCCGATGCGGGGCTTGAACCCACAAACCATGAGATCATGACCTGAACCAAAACCAAGAGTCAGAGCCTCAACCGACTGAGCCACTCAGGCGCCCCTGAAGAATATTTGTAATGTCGAGCAAGTAACCTAGAATATTAACTGAGTATAAGCGCATCAGGAAAAATTTGCTTCCAGGAAGGGCCTCAGTGTGCATCCCAGTTTTCCCTTCATGAGGACTGAATATGCTCCAGCAAAATGAGAGAGTAACTAAGAAAGAGCGATGTTTGGAATAAGTGGAGTCAGTGTGAGAAAGCAGTTGAGCGAAGCCCCTCTGTGCCATCTAAGACATTGCCCTTAATGAACACAGTAGCCAGCTCACATTAGAGCGGGATATCGGCAAACTGGGCTGGACGAAATAGAAGGCTGGGTAAAGAGGAAGTTGCCTTATAGCTTTAAATAATTTCAATCCTAATATTAAGGACATTATCGAGAAAAAAAAAACATTATATGCATGATATTTTAGCTTATAAATTACAAAATTTTTCCAGAAGAAACATGCTTAAAGAATAAAGGTTGTGTTTAAAGTTATCATGCATTGCATTGCTCTCGTTACTAAAGAGCAGAGGACAGTTCTAATATGAGCACATTAGTGAAACTAATATAGCACAATGCTGTTTATTTTAGTCTCACAAAATAGGGGGAGGAAATGTAAGTGATATGAACAATACTAGAATATAAAATGATCTCATTAACTTATCTTGGGCTTTAATCATGCCTTGGTTCACACTGTTTGGAAATATTAGAATAATGCAAGCAAATCATAAAGGGGAAACAGGTAAAGTGGGGTGAGTGAAAGTGTTTATTCTGTTAACCAATGACTCTCTGACCTTTAAGCCATCACGGGTTATTATTTTCAAACTCTTGGAAGAAAAATTACAAAAAGCATAAAACATCTCTGGCATCAATGCCATAAGGAAAATCAGTAAAATTGTTCATGCTTCTAAAATACATTGGTTAGGGAAGAACCCTGAAGTGACTCATCACAGTCCTTACACACATTAATCCACAATCCTGGAAGGTCAAGAGCATATTTATAATAGAATGCAGTAAATTTAGGTTTAATGGAATAGCCAGATACACATATATTCACATTTCCAAAGTGTACTGGAAAACAGAAACATTTCTAGCTGTTTCGATACAACATGTTCGTCATATGTCAAAGCTCTAGTCTAGTGATACCTGTTACTAAGTAATGCTTGCTTGGGTTTGTTTCCCTGTAATCATCTTACTTACTGCAATATTCTAGTGCAAGTAGAGATTACTTGGAAGAAAATCGTCCTTGTATGACTAAAGTTTTTAATAAGCACTTTTCCCCCCTTTTACAATTCAAAGTCTTTTATATCTACAGCAGATTAGGAAACGTCTACATTCTGTGGATGTCTTCATTATAATTGAAGTGAAAACTACCCACTCATTTTATTCATAATAACTTCTGTCATCACATTCTCTTTCATCACTGTGTCTTGACTAATAACTACTGGGAGATTAGGAGTTGAACAAAAAATAAAATAAAGGATTTATAGGATAATGATCTCAGTCGGAATAAAAGTGATGACAGCAAAGTCACTTGTCATCACAATAAAAAAAAAATAGGTATTTGTTGACCCATGAATTTTCTATTAAACCCTAACAAGTTTCTACACGCCTCCAGAAGTTACCTTCAAGCCTAGTCATAAATCTCTCTCACACCACGACTGCTTGGGTTTTTAACCTAGAAAGAAATTCCCACTCGCTCCAAGTCACTCTATCCAATATCCTAAATTGGAGTCTTATATAATATAATCTAGTCAAGAGAGTGAAGAACCCCTAAGACTCACAAGTTGTGCCCACCCTCAAGGGGAGGGGAAGACACGGGGTGTGTATACTAGGGTACAGAGAACCTAGGAGTCCCCTTAGAAATTCAGGAACAAAATCCAACAAACATGCCTTAATGTCAGCAATATTTCAGTGACTAAGAACTGTGTTGGGGAACCTGGGTGGCTCAGTCGGTTAAGCGTCTATCTGACTCGTGATTTCGGCTCAGGTCATGATCTCCCCGGTTTGTGGGATCCAGACCCTGTCCAGCTCTGTAGTGACAGCGCAGAGCCTGCTTGGAATTCTTGCTCTCCCTCTCCCTGCCGCTCCCCTTCTTGTGCTCGCAGTCTCTCTCTCTCTCTCTCTCTCTCTCTCTCTCTCTAAATAAATAAATAAACTTAAAAAAAAAAAAGAATTGTATTAAAACACTATTAATGGCCTTAGTAATTCTCAAACCTAGCGTTTGTTTGAAACAAATGTTAGGCTTTAAAATATAGGGATCACTAATTTCCATTCCAGCCAATCAAAGTAGACTTTCTGATAATGTGACCAGACTATATTTTTAGTATTTGTCAAGAGATTCTAATATGCAACCAGGGTCAAAAGCTACTTTCTTCAATACAAAAAGCATGATGATCTATGTTAATATAGTTTGCATGTTCCCATGGGTCTTAGGTTTGCCCTTTTCAAAAAAGAATCTTTATTTTTTTTTCTTTTTCTCTTTTTAAGTTTTTATTTAAATTCCAGTTAGTTAATATATATGCAGTATTAATTTCAGGAGTAGAATTTAGTGATTCATTGCTTACATGTAACACCCAGCGCTCCTTAAAAGCACCCTTCTTAATATCCATTATGCATTTAACCCATCCCATCTCTCCCCTCCCCTCCAGCAACCCTGTTTTTCTCCATAGTTAAGAGACTATTTTACGGTTTGTCCCCTTCCTCCCCCATCCCATGTACATCCGTTTTGTTTCTTAAATTCCACATGTGAGTGAAATCATATTTAAGTTTCTACCTAGCTGGGATTTCAAACTGTGTCTGAGGCAAATTATTCATTTTGAAAGAAAATTAGCAGAAAGCCTGGTATATTTGAAGAATGAATTAGCGGTGCCTGGGTGGCTCACTCCGTTAAGCCGCCCACTTCGGCCCAGGTCATGATCTCATGGTTTGAGAGTTCAAGCGCCGCATGGGGCTCTGTGCTCAAGAGCCTGGAGCCTGCTTCAGATTCTGTATCTTCCTCTCTCTGTGCCCCTCCCCTGCTGGCACTCTGTGTGTGTCTCTCTCTCAAAAATAAACATTAAAAAAATGAATTATTGGGGCGCCTACATAGCTCAGTTGGCTAAGCGTCTGACTCTTGATTTCGGGTCAGGTTGTGATCTCAGAGTTCATGAGCTCAAGCCCTGCCTTGGACTCTGTGTTGACAATGCAGAGGCTGCTTGGAATTCTCTCTCTCTATCTCTCTACCCCATCCCCCGCTCCCTGAATAAATAAATAAACATTATAATATTGAATACATACTAACATAAGGTAAAATCAAAATATTTAAATGATTAATTGCTGGGGCGCCTGGGTGGCTCAGTCGATTGGGCGACCGACTTCAGGTCAGGTCACGATCTCACGGTTTGTGGGTTCGAGCCCCCCCGTCGGGCTCTGTGCTGACGGCTCGCAGCCTGGAGCCTGCTTCGGATTCTGTGTCTCCCCTCTCTCTGCCCCTCCCCTGCTCATGCTCAGTCTCTATCTCTCCATAATGAATAAACGTTAATTTTTTTTTAAATAATAAATGATTAATTGCTAGTTTTAACAGATGAGAACAATGAAATTTTGAGAAATTAAGTATATTTTTCTGATCTTATAACTAATAAAGGGTAGAGGGATATTGAAATTAAAGTCTTTCTTATTGCAAAGCCAGTAACTCACTGATGCTCAAATAAACCCTTCATTAACATTGCATTATATGGGAAATTCCCTTCTGGTTTTGCACAACACTTAGGTACAGTCTATATTTTACTGCGGTTTCTGTTACTAGGTGCAATTTTATGGGGAAAAAAACTAATTTTACTCTTCTGCTGTAGACTTCATAGTATTAATGAAACGATGTGTTTGCAATGTGGATTTAAAACAGTCTGAGTCCGTGAATGGAAGCAGAAGACCAAAATGTTTAATATTTCAGAAAATATAACATTTTATATTTTCAGAAAATATTACATTTTGTGTTTCAGGAAATATAGCATTTTATATTTCAGAATGCGCGACCGGGAAACGAACATAGCTGGAAACTCATGGACTGGTTGATAGTTAAGATTAGGGAGATATTTTTGCAGAATATATAAATTCAAATTCCACACAAACTGAATGAAATGGTGTCTCAGTGATATGTGTGTGTAGGGTTGGTAATTATTTTGCATATGCAGGTACCCTGTCTTGCCTTTAATTTAGGTCATACTTAGATTTGAGTATATCTCTTCATTGTCTCCAAACCGTCAGATTCTTAAATATTGCTGCCTCAGAATAAAGGGTATATAAGAACACCATAGAAGCCCGGAGTTACTGGAGTTTGAAATGAAATTCTGGAGGGGCTTGCCGAGTATGTCTGACTTTTTCGTTTCCGATGCTTGAGTGGAAGATGCCGAGTAATTTATAGGATGAGAGATGGCCTCAAGTCTGAGAAAAGCTTCTATTGGTGAGAGTAAATATACGTGTTTGTTTTGGGGTTTACCAATCATATACAAAGTGTGTCTAACACAATACCTCGCACATAGGAGGCGCTCCATAAGTGAAAGTCATTTTAGTAAATTAAAATTGTATCCGTTATAGGATATTTAAGGCTTTTAAGATATGTTTTTCATTTGTCATATAATTTACACAGCGTTTTGCAGTATTGAGAAGTAGTTGAGAATTATATTGACCCTTGAATGTGACTGGTAAACATGGAGAAGCTGTCAATATAATACAAAATTTGCACTGATTCATCCGTTATTCTCCCCAATCCTTTACTGTTTCACGTCATTGAGTAACATTAGGTAGATTCAGAGCACATCAAACAACCAAACGCAAATGACAGCAATAGAAAACAGTCACTGACACATCCTTTCACCTTGTATTCCTTCTGCCGGGCCCACACTGACCTCAGATTTTGTCTTACAAGTGCTCATTGAGTGAATCTGTAGCATCTTTGTGCTGCATTTTTTGTTTTTGTTCCCCACGCTTCAGAAATCGCAAGTGGTTTCAGCTGCTCTTTAAAGGTTACGCCCTTTACGTATCAGAGTGCTTATGTATTTATTAAGAAATTCACGTTTTTCTACCAAGTGATTAGGGTTGCTCTGTTTTCCTTAGTACTCGTATCACAAATTTGCATTTACTCTTTAGTGGTCTTTCCCTAAGCCACATTTCCTCCAGGAAGCCTCTTCTTTTTAGAAGAATTGTAGAATTTTTAGAATAAATTTTGCTGAATGTGACATTTACGGAAACGTTGACTTGTGCTGTTTCTATTTAGTGCCGTGCCGTGTAGTGGAAAAATCACCTCCAGTGGAAAGCATAGTATGGCATTATGATGGTGCGATTAAAAATCAAGTATGTGAATATTTAATACGTATGTATACAAGTTAGCAACTTTGTAATCAGTCGACTTCATTTAATAAATATTTTTCAGAGCCTCATTTGTGCCAGTTTCTGCATTAAGGGCTAAGATGAAAATTCTTTTGAAAGAGGTTAGATTTATCCAGTGCCTTTGTGAAACTTCTAGCTGGCGGGACAGAGATAGAGATAGGAAATTACAGTACAATACAATAAGGGGATCTTAGGAGTGGTGTAACGTATTTAATGAAATAAGAGAGTAACACTGTTACGATTTCTGAATGGAATAGAAATCGTAGTTTTATCGGGAAAGAGATTTATTAAATAGCACTAAGGCACTTACAAATTTTCAAGGAAAGCCAAAAGAATCAAGTTTGGCAGGGGCTCAGTCAGGAATTCTGTTTAAATGTCATCACAGGGCTATTCCAGGGATTAATCTTTGCTGCTTCTTCTGACCCTAGATGCCACTGCTTTCATCATCCAAGGTGGACACAGAGTATGATACCTCTGCTGCCATATTTATATCCAAATAAACTTAGTGAGAGACTTTTTTCTACATGGCGGTAGTTTGTGTGAATAGAAGTTCTACAAAGAAGTTCCTGTCAGATGTATTTTGTATTACATGCCTGAGACACAGCTAAATATTTGAAAAGTACGATTCTGGTGTCTACTTTTGAGAGTCATGGAATCTCATGTTAAATTTTGCCCGGAGAGAAAGAGTGTATACAATGCTGGTCAACCCATTATATGGAGAGTTATCCAAACTACCCATCTCTTAGCTTGCCAATATAACTCATCTAAACTGACACAAGACAGCAGCAATGACATTGGAGCCATGAGAACAAAAGTTAGAATGTTCTTAATTAAATGAGACTTAACTAACTCTTTTTTGTTTGTTTGTTTTTTTTACATTTATTTATTTTTGAGAGAGAAAGACAGCATGAGCAGGGGAGGGGCAGAAAGAGAGGGAGACACAGAATCGGAAGAGAGAGAGGGAGACACAGAGAGAGAGGGAGACACAGAATTGGAAAAAGGCTCCAGGCTCCAAGGTGTCAGCACAGAACCTGACGCGGGGCTCGAACCCACGAACCATGAGATCATGGCTTGAGCCGAAGTCGGACACTTAGCCAACGGAGTCACCCAGGCGCCCCTAGACTTAACTAACTCTTAAAAAACATAGGGGCGCCTGGGTGGCTCCGTCGGTTGAGCGGCCGACTTCGGCTCAGGTCACGATCTCGCGGTCCGTGAGTTCGAGCCCCTCATCGGGCTCTGTGCTGACAGCCCAGAGCCTGGAGCCTGTTTCCGATTCTGTGTCTCCCTCTCTCTGACCCTCCCCCATTCATGCTCTGTCTCTCTCTGTCTCAAAAATGAATAAACGTTAAAAAAAAAAAATAAAAAAAAATTAAAAAAATAAAAAAAAAATAAAAGAATGTTTATATTGGGTCCAAAAAATACAGGAAATAGGGGGAAAATCAGTTTAAATGTATAAATATATACATTATACAGGTAAGGGAATAATACCTTCAGTAAACGTCGCAGCATCCTTACCTCAGAGTGTAATACGCATCCCTACCTTTGTTTAGTTTTGCCTACCTGCACAGTGGTGGAGTACAAATCCTTTCAATTCCACCTCTCAGTGCATGTGAGTGTCCAAAGCATCCTAGGGATCCCAGGTTCATATATACCCTACAGAATTCACATGTATAGCGATCACTTGATATCTATACCTATATGTGCTGATTGTGCTGTGGCCTCAATGTTTGTGTCTCTCAAAATTCAGATGTTGAAATCCTAACGCCTCTCTGTGATGGGGCCATTGGGAAGTACTTAAGTCATAATGGTGGAGCCCTCATGAATGGGGTTAGTACCTTAAAAAAGAGACCTACAGAGCTTTCTAGTCCCTTCTACCATGTGAGGATACAGTGAGAAGACAACAGCTATGAACCAGAAAGAAGACTCTGGACTCATTCTTGGAATTCCCAACCTCCAGAACTGTGAAAAATACATTTTTGTTGTTTATAAGCTACCTAGTCTGTAGTATTTTGCTATAGCAGCTTGAACAGGCTGAAAGCTAGATAGAAATGATAGAGAGATGATAGATAGATAGATAGATGATAGATAGATAGATGATAGATAGATATAGATAGCTTATTTTTTTCTAGTGGGAAAGATGCCCAAATGTCAGTCTGAACTTCTTATTCAATAAAATGCTTTTCTGTTCTTTTTGTGGAATTATTTCTTTTAAGGAACTTAACATTTCTAATCCAGTAGAGACCATAATAAGCAAATGTAAACTTAATACACATATGCCTTTCATTAGATACAATATTTTGGGGAACATCCCTATATTCTGGATATCAGAGGAACAGTGAAACACATTACTTTCTGGTTCAGAACATGTGCCATAGCATGTAGGACATGATCTACTTATAAAGTTTCAAAAAATATCTTTCTATTTCATAAACCAACTTCTTGTAGGTGATACAGTGTATGCTAAGATCAGCAAATCCCAAGGAAATTACCTATTTCCATCATTCTCCACCACAATGGAAATACTAAAAGTTATGCATGAAAATGTGTAGTGAATATGACATTTTGGTAGCTTAATGAACGACATTATAAACAAATAGATCATGAGCAGGGAGGACAAAATCAAATTACAATACAATACAAGAAGTGCCTATCGTACCTTCCATGAAGGACGGTATCCAATGGAATCATCTGGCTCCTTTAGCTCTTGCGACTATGATAGTGGCTAGTTTCACTTCAGCTGTTGGCAATATTGAACACTCAACAGGACTGGTAGCCAGATCAGTAATTGCTGATAGGAAAGTTATATTGATGAACACATGACACCAAGGTCATTCTGTTTGCACATCCATTTCAAAAGCAATACGGATGGGGGAAAAGACTGACTTTTACAGGATAGATTATCTTACTGATCTAGTTTTTGAAAGCTTCATGTGTGAAAGACAGCTTTGGACAGCTGCCATTTTTTTTTTCTAAAAATGTCCTTTTAACTAATCCCACAATAGCTTTTGTTAAAAATTCCTAACTATTGACAAAACCATTAACCTTCCTCCATGAACTTCCATAAATCTTTACCTCAGATTGTCTTTTCTTCCAGGCAAAGAGGACAGATATGTTTTATGTGATGCAAAAAGATATCAGCCTCCCCCTCTGTCTTCACCTCTCTAAGTGTGACTATCTCTCTTGTTATTATTATGTCCCGAGATTCACGTCCAACTGTGTCACCATTAATGCAAAAACATCTTATACTTGTAACCATATTTTTTAAAAATGTTCTGTCTCAATTAAATGAGCATACAGAATTCCCAAGAAGCTAAAGGTGTGAGCTTTGGAAACGTGACCTACATGCTCGCGTGACTTAATTTCACCTCCAGGTAACTGGGTCTACTCCACAAAGAGATTGAGTAGTTCCCCTTCACCCAAGAGTATGAAGTAATCCACCCATCCCAGAGGACACCACATTGCAAATACCGGTAGAGAATGCCTTTCCCAGGTGTGACAGGACTTGGTGTTTTTAGCATCATAGTACATTGATCCAGCGTAAGAGTTGACGCAATGGCTGTTGCCCACTGCTTCCGTACCTTGACAGTTACATGTTATGAGTGTTTTAGCAGGTGTCCCAAGTCTGGAAGATGATGTAAATGGCATACACCATTTAAATGTATTTAAATCTGGGATAGTACTTGTGTCCATCCAGCCAAGGTGATTTTACTAATTAGGAATTTAATTTGCTGCTTTATTCCATTCTTTCTTTCTACTAACCCTGCTGCTTGTGGATTATAGGGGAGATGGAACCTCCATTCAATAGCGTGTTCCTTTGCCCAGTCTTGCACATAATGATCTTTGAAAAGTGACCTCCAATGACTATCTATTCAATGAGTGTATCCATACAGGGTACTCACTTCTCCAATCCCCTAATGGTGGCAGCGTGGTTTGTGATGACAGGGAAATGCTTGGGTTAGGCCAGTAGCAGTGTCTGCACAAACCAAAGAATATTTTAAAACCTCACGTGGAGGGAAGGGGCCACTATAATCAATTTACCAATTCCTCGCTGGTCGGGAATTCTGGTGGGTGGCCCCAGACTTCTTTGGCAGTTGCCTTGGACATTGTTTAGAACACACAGGACAAGTTGTTACTGAATTAACCAAGTAATCGTAGTTTAAGAGCAGTCCTGCATCCTTGGTAATATTTCATCCCATCCAGGTGCTACAGAGGCCACTCTTCCTATGCACTCAATATGCTGTATCACCAGAAGAATAAATTGCTAGGGATTGTACCCAGCCTAGGACATCAGCTTCCAGATTGTCAGGGGGATGTCAACCTAGGACATCAGCTTCCAGATTGTCGGGGGAGGGGGGCTGTCAGCACCTTATGAGCCAGAACTTGGAAGGCAGGAAGGACTGCCTCAGGTTGTTACATATAAACCCAAATGTCTTGTCACCTATCCTGACCCCACAAGGGCTTATTCATGATCACCCACACTTTGGTTCCCTATTATCCAAGCCATAGGGTTAATCCCTATACAACAGCCGAAGCGTCAGCACAGAGGATTAATGGGGAAATCATCTTGCAATGAGTTTTGTTTCCAATGGACCCAACTTGTTGCATATTCAGATCAAAACGCCATTTCTCACTTAAAGTCCCTAAATCTTCATTCCAGTCATTCAACTACTGTGGTGTTTTGTATCCCTAGGGAGTAGCTGCAGCCCATGGTCTTTGTAATCTCCATAGTATCTTCATGTTTTCTTTCGCCAATCAATTGTTTCCCTTAGGAATATCCTGAAAGCATATGATCTATTGAGTAGATACTCAGTGCATTGTTTTATTGACGTTGGAGTGTATTTCTCCACAGGTTCTCAGTTCTCCCATTCTTCAGATGACTCTGCCTTTGAGAATATATTGAGTCGGGAAAATAAATGAAAGATTATTGTCATTCTCAAAGCACCTCAAAGCTGGATCAGGGTTGTTTCCCTTACTAACAAGATTAAGTTATTGCTTTGTGGGTTGCCGACACATTTATAAATTAAGAACCTAATGATCTATTATGCACCACCAAAGATGCCAGCAGTGGTCACCCTGAATATGGACACCATGTTGACTTTGCTTTGAAGATTAACTGCTATCACCTTGACTCAACAGCTCAAAAATCCTCTATCTTTATTGAAATAAGGAGTTTTGTTTCAACTGTGACACATTTCACTTACAGAAAACAACCAAGGTGGTGAATTATAAAGATGTTATCACTCCTCTCAGCAATAAACTTATCAATCTTAAAGTTAAAATAGGATTTCCTGGATCTGCTTAAGAGATATATTTAGGGAATTAATAACATTACAATTTCCCTAAGTCTTTAGATTCCTCCCTTTCCTCTCAGCAAGTAATTTCTGTCTTTCAACTTCATTTATAGAAGGCTACGGTTGAGTAGAGATTTCAATTAGTCAACCAAGCAAACAATTCGAACATCTGCCTGTGTATTAAACTAGCAGACTGTAATCTCAATCTCTGGGAAGGGTGCTTGTCTTAGGTCAGATGCCCTAGAAGCAGAGTCTGAGATCGAAACTTATGAATATTCGATTTATTAAAGAAGTAATTTTAGGCACAATGAAATGAGGTAAGCAAGATAAGAAAGGGCGAGGAGCTATAAAAATGTAGTTTTGGGTACAATTTAGAACGATTCTGGTGCGATCTACTTGCTAATATGTGCCTTGTAGTTCTCTGCAAATGTACAGGTTGTTGGAAAGTCGGTTTCTTTCTCTTTTTTTTTTTTTTTTTTTTTTTTTTTTTGCAGGTCAGACATTCAGTCATTGCAGGTCAGACATTGCAGTTAATACCCTTAACTCACATGAGGAATGTTCCAGGAGTTCATAGTTATGGCAACAGTTTTGGTATGGCAGTGATGATTGACATGAGTATTTGGACCACCTGTTTATACCGATTACATACACCCAGTACCAAATGTGAAGCTATCATCTTATGATGGATGCTGTCATGCCTCTCACCAAATGGAAAATGCAGCGAATCTGAAAGCAAATAGCTCATGATAGGAAGCTTAAGTCACAAGGCCATTTGCAAGCCATGGTCAGATGCTCAGTCTCTACCAACTCTTATTAACATGCCAGGGGCTAGATTTTGAATGGCAGATAGTTTTCGGATGCAGATGGTAAGAGAATTCTATGGCTTTGCACTAAAACTCTTCTTCTGTGCCTTGCTGAGAGAACTACAAAATGATTCTCTGCTATGGGTATGTCTATTACCATGGTATCCGATGGGTCATATGGCCAAAGTAACATTCTGCTTGCACTTGCACTCTACTCACAACCCACAGACATTCACGTCGCTTGATGAAAGGACCTAAAACTATTTCCACGTGTAGAATATACTGCTTCTAAACTGCAGGAGCTGATATGTTTGTACTTATTCTTCAGTGGTAAGTTCAATCACTGGCATTTTATCTTGGAGATGATGTCTATGGTATGCACAAGAATGCTAGAATATTAAAATGTTCACCAACACGGTAAGCCTTTGAAACTTTGTAAGAATTATCTCTGACCTTCTGCAGTACACATGTCTCCCAGAGGTATCCAGAACATGAGGTCTGGTTAACACACCAGAATCACTAGGATAGACCAATAGTGGTTTATTTTGCAGAATTTCCTGATTTGAGCTTTCTTTAGACTAGACTGTGACAGAGAGCTAAATAAACAGCAGAGACCCAGGGCGGCATGTAAATATATGCCACCATCCAAATCAAATGATCCTCAACTACTTTCTGTCCTCCGTCTTCTCAGAAATGGAAAAGAACGCACAGACCAGATCAAAAGCCGCATACCATGTATCAAACACTGTGCCAATTTGTTTCGGCAAAAATACCACATCTCGCATAAGAGCGGCGATTGGAGCTACTATTTTCTTACGTTGCGGAGGTCTACTGTCACTTGCCATAACGCATCCGGGGTTTACAGGAGCCAGACTGGTATACAAGGGGAAACACCATCCCTGAAGTTATTGAGGATGATATATTTGTTTGCCGTTTCGATTCGACACAGTTTCTTATGGACTCTGTCAGCTCAGGCTCAGAAGGAACAAACTTCCAAGCATTTCTTAATCACTTGGTAAATAGGCTGTCCTCTGGGATTCCTGAGGGAATCCATTTATCAGCCAGTGAGTTTGCAGGCCTTACATATGGAGTCTTTTCTGGTCTTCACAGTTATCTGAACTTTGTATTTCTTCTCTCAGAGTCTACTGTAGCCCTCCTTACGTATGTATTTCATTTTTGTCAAACTCCCAAGAACTACCCCAGCGCTTTACCAACACTTCCCCGAGGCATTGGCAGAACATCAAACGTTGTGTCTTTGGAGAGTGCTTTATTTGAACAGTTTTTCTTTTCTAGCTGTATATTTCATCTTCCGTATCCATCTTCCTTAGGATCCATTTAGGCATGTTCTCTTGGTTTCTACTAATACCTATTTGTCACGTTCAGTACCCGTATACATAATACCACTTCCCCCTTGATAAGCCCAACTTCTCCTCAGTCAGATTTCTGTAGGAAAACAAAAACAAAAACAAAAATAAAAACTTAACTTATTGGTAAAATATAAACTCTTAGAAGATACTATAGGGAAGAAGCTTCTTGACATCGGTGACATTGGCAATGATTTTTTTTTTTTTTTATATGACACCAAAAGCAATGGCAACAAAGGCAAAAATAAATAAATGGGACTACACTACAGAGTTCTGCTCAGGAAAATACACAGCACAATGAAAAGATAACCCACAGATACAAACCATATATCCAAAATATCTAAGCAACATATGCAACTCAACAACAATAATAGTAATAACAATAATAATGATAATGATAACGTAGGTTAAAAAATGGCCAGAGGACCAATAGAGACATTTTTCCAAAGAAAGCATGCAAAGAAGACATTCATGAAAATGTGCTCAACATCATTCATCATCAGGGAAATGCAGATCAAAACCACAATGGGGGATCACTGCATGCTTGTTAGAATAGCCGTTAATGAAAAAATGTCAAGACATAACAAGCACTAGTTAGGATGTAGAGAAAGAGAACTCCTGCGCACTGTTGGTGGGTATAAAAATCAGGACAAGTACTATGGAAAAGATCACGGAGTTTCCTCAAAAGTATAATAATAGGACTACATAAAACCCAGTAATCCCACTCCTGACTATATGTCCAGAGGAAGGAAATAAGTGACTATCTCAAAGAGATATCTATACTCCCATGGTTATTGGACCACTATTCACAATAGCCAAGACATGAAAACAACTTCAGTGTTAATCAACAAATGAATGAAGAAAATCTGAGATTATCTGTCATCTATCTACCTAATCTATCTATTATCTATCATCATCACCATCTGATCTATATATCTTCAGCCATAAAACAGAAGACTATTCAACCATGAAATGAATAAAACCCTGCCATTTCTGAAAATAGAGATGGACCTCGAGGGCTTTATGCTAAGTGAAATAAGACAAATATTGTATGATCTCACTTATATATGATATCTGTAGATATCATATATATAAACATATCATAAACTCACAGAAACAGGTAGAATAGTGGTTGTCAGTGGTTGAGAAGCTGAGGAAATAGGGAGATGTTGTCAAAGGGTGCAAACTTCCAGTAATAAGATGAGGCACTTCTGGGGATCTAATGTCCCTTATGGTGATTATAGTTAACAATACGATGTTACATGCGGGAAAGTTGCTAAAAGAGTACATCGTAAACATTCTCGCCACGAAAAGTAAACAGTGGTAATTATGTGAGGTGATGGAGATGTTAACTGACCTGGTTTGGGTCATCATTTTGCTGCATATACATGTATCACACCATTACATTGTAAACATACATGATGTTATGTTATATGTCAATTACATCTGAGAAAAGCTGGAAAAGAAAAACCTCAGTGATTAGTAGAATGGGCAGGAGAAGTGGCGTGACAAGCACTGACTGCCATGTGAATCATTTGTCTCATTTAAAGCCTCTGGGTAATCTCTAAGCAAAGGAGAAGTGTAGGGTCCTCAAATAAATGTGTGTTTGCAGGGGCGGGGTTCATTTCTGCATGTCTGATGGTTGCAGGGTTCAGAATTCTCAGATTTTCCTTTTAATTATTTTTTTATGTTTCTACATTACATTTTAGACATAGAGAGAAAGAGACAGAGAGAGAGAGAGAGAGAGAGATCAGGGGAGGGGCAGAAAGACGGAGCCAGAATCTGAAGCAGGATCCAGGCTCTGAGCTGTCAACACAGAACCTGATGCGGGGCTCAAACTCATGAGCAGTGCCTGAGCCACCCAAGTACTCCTCGGGTTTTTCTCCTCAGACTTCCCCATACCCATTCCACTTTTGTTCTTAAGACCCTGACTTTGTCATAGAAACTTTATCTGGATTAAAGACCCAGGCTTCTCCATTATTATTACATCCTGAGCTTGATGTTTCAACATCATCAGCCCTCTGTCTGCAAGAGTCTAGACGGTCATTTACACACTGCCAGTGAGGGACTCTGACTTTAATACTTTGCCTTAAATTCCTTATGAATTGAATGGAGTCTGTCAGTTTCTCTCTTCAATGTATCAATAGTAATCTGCAACAGCCACACAATTACCCAGCCTTCATAACTGCTGTCTCCACTGTATCTCTCCACCTATCTTTCATGGTAGGTATTTTCTGCACTTGTTTCTCCTTCCTCATCATGGTCAAAGATTCTAACAATTGCAATGTAATTACATACCTGGAATTATCAACATGTTCTTTTTTTTTTTTTTTTTTTTTTTTTTTCAACTTTTTTTTTTTTTTTTTTTTATTTATTTTTGGGACAGAGAGAGACAGAGCATGAACCGGGGAGGGGCAGAGAGAGAGGGAGACACAGAATCGGAAACAGGCTCCAGGCTCCGAGCCATCAGCCCAGAGCCTGACGCGGGGCTCGAACTCACGGACCGCGAGATCGTGACCTGGCTGAAGTCGGACGCTTAACCGACTGCGCCACCCAGGCGCCCCTATCAACATGTTCTTAACCATCAGTGATGGCATTCTTATTACCAGTCACTTGACTGATCACTGGGTTCGGGAAACCCAAACTGTGTCTCCGTTTCCTAGGTCCTCTCTGCATATACGTTGATTCAGCTTGGGTTCTTTAGAGACGGAACCTGAGTTGAGATTTCTGTACATGTAATTTGTTGACAGAATTCTCAAGTGAGGAAAGTAAAATAGGAAGGGGGGAAGGGATAAGCAAGGATGGGGTGTCAGGTGAGATGCACCTTCAGCTTACTTGTGCAGCAAGCCTTGGAGTGAAAATGTCACCACCTTCTGTTCCAACTAGACACAAGGGGACAGAACTTTCTTCCCAGTCCATAGGATGTCATTGGCTAAGGCCTGAGGGGTAACGTATTGAACTCCCAGGAGAACTGAGCAGCAAGGCTTGTACTGTTCAAGGGCAATCTTTCAGAGAACTTTGAAGATTTTAGCCATCAGTGTAGATGGTTTCCTACTGCACTAAAATCAATATTTAGTCTAGTAGAAAAGTATGTTTTTTTTCCTGGTTAAGCTTATTTGGAATTTATTAATCTCACACACAGAGTTCATGCTTTGTTTTCTGGTACACACACACAGATAAACAAACACACACACACATATACATATAGAAAAAGAAACCTTCCAATTCTTCTTTTCTGTAAGTAAGCTCTCTTTTCCTGGGTTTGACTCTGCAACTGGACCCCAAGGGTAAATTCTGATCTTACTTTTCTTGTAGGTCCAGAAAAAAATGAGACCATGGGGGAGGTAAAATGAAGATATTTGGATTCTCCTTGCAAGTTACCTGCCGCGGGCGTAATGAGTTAGTTCAGCATTCTAAAGCAATGTGGAAATGGCTCCATCAAATAGTTAAAAGGATGTACACACAGAACTGCTTTGGCTGGCAAAATATGATCAGTGGGGTTTTTGGGTTTGAGTCCCATGAATCTTTTCTGATGACCCTTTACAACATTTTAGTCTCATCCTTCCTGATAAACGACTGAAATTCCATGTAGTAAATCCAACAAAGCTAGGAATTGAACTGATCTAACTTGGCAGCCCAAGTGAGAAAATTCTTAGTGTGAATTTTGGTTATATGAACATCATATCTGAAAGATATAAGATTCTTTCAGGAGAGAGGTCGTCTCTTTGCTTTCGACTTGGCTTTGAGCTCAGAATCCAAGTCTTTACATCTTTTTATTTAGCTTCTCTGTACAGTTAGAAACAACCAGATCATCTCTTTAGTTTTTTTTTAAATCTTCATGTCCTTAATAATATTCCTTATCAGTTGATATATATAGCTCCCTGTCTTGTCTTCATTTTGCACATCTTTCTAAATGGCACATGGGATCATTTCACCACTTAACTCTGTATGAGGTGGGACCACACTGTTCCCTTTTGGGATAAAAGCATGCTTTTTCATCATCATCACACCCAAGCACATCCAATAACCAATTCTTCATGCCCTTTTTCCATGAAAGTCTTTTACCTGCAGCACTCTTGGTACTAATTATTTTTTCTGTCACTATTCTTTGTTGAAAACAACAGAAAATTAAAAATTAAGCACAAAATTATTTATTTAAACATGTTTATATGTACTGAAGTTCCAGGTTGTCTTGAAAATCAAAATGGAAAGCTAGAGAGAGTGTATATACATCTGTACATCTATACATCATATATACATATATATACACACACACACATATCCCAAAATATACACAGGCTGTTATAATGGTGGCACATTTCGATTGTTTGGGAGTATGGACATTAAAATTCCATTACTGGGCTGCCTGGGTGGCTCAGTTGGATGTCTGACTTCTTGATTTTGGCTCAAGTCATGATCTCATGGTTTGTGAGTTCAAGCCCCACGTCGAGGTCCTCGCGCTGACAGTGCAGAACCTGCTTGGGATTCTCTCTCCTCCCTCTCACTCTGTGTTGTAGACTCTAAGTCTAAAGTTCTTTTTGGCCAGCAAAAGAGTGGACGCAGGATTAAAGCAAGAGATAGCTAATGTCTGGGAAAAGACAAGAGCCCTGAGTAAGGGTCCTTGCCCCATTTTTATTAGGATCAGAAGGTTTACCAACACGGTGATGGACGTGCACAGAGACAATGAGTCTATGAACATTAACTTGTGGATGTGAGGGAAAGGGGGTCTTGAGGATATTTGTGGTTAGGGGTTTGGGTTAATACAAAACAAAATCCGGGCAGCGGGCAGTCAGGAGGAGGGTTGTTTACAGCAGACATGAGGCAGCACCTCTGTTCATCTTTGCCACCCTAAGGGATGAGACAACAAATAACCTCAGGGTTGACAAGGCACCTTTTCTTTTGTTAACCATCTCTACTCTGGGCTGGTTTGCGTGCAGTGCAGCAGTCCATAGTCCAATTTACCAGTTTAGCTAACCTGGCCTTATCCTCCTGTGAAAGCAGCTTTCTGCTATAGTACTAAATTGGGGGTGCTTTCATCTTGAACATCTAATCTTGTTTATTTCATATACCTATGTATTGGGCACCTTTGTGCCGTATCTATTTTAGGTCTTTGCCTCTCCCTTTCTATTTTGGGGGATCTGCACCCCATCTCTATTTTGGGGTGCCTTTGCACCTCCCTAATCCTGGCACCTTTGCTCCTCCTTATTCTCGGTGTGTCTTTGCATTCCTCTATTCTTGGGGTGCCAATCTGATTTCCCCAAACTCGGGTGTGAGCGTTTTATGACTTTGTATTTCTTGATGTCTTGTCAACCCATTGGTGTAAGCCCAGGGGATTCCTAGGCTCATCCCCCACAACTCTGCCCCTCCCCTGCTCATGCTTGTGCTCTCTCTGCCCCTCTCAAATTAAAAAAAAAAAAAATTAAAACAAACAAACAAACAAACAAACAAAAACTCCATTACTGATACTAAACTCTGGACCCTGCCACTAATATTGCTGTCTCTGTCGAATCTGAAAGAAGAATATTCCTGCAATTTATCATGATGGAACCTCTATGTGGCCTAATTTTGCAGGGTCACTAACTTCAGAATTAGGTATATCTAATTGGCATAGTTATAAAATAGACTGGAAAAATGAATTATATGTCTCAGTGTTGCAAAATGATGTACTCATAATTTGAAATTTTCCCAACTGTGGGGAAGTGTTCAAAAATGTTCATTGACCAGGGCACCTGGGTGGCTCAGTCAGATAAGCATCTGACTTTGGCTCAGGTCATGACCTCATGGTTTGTGAGTTGGAACCCCACATCAGTCTCACTGCTGTCAGCACAAAGGCCTGCTTAGAATTCCTTCTCTCCGTCTCTCTGCCCCCTCCCACTCACACACTCTCTCTCAAAAGCAAATAAACATTAAAAATGTTTTAAAAAAATGTTCATTGAACAAAGACATGCTGAATGGCCAATAGGTTGAAAGTCTAATCAGCACTAGGAAGTACCTAAAAGATGAATGTATCATGTGGAATTCTTAGCCATACATAAGTGGAAAATCTGGGAAAATGTATAAGGAAAAAAGGAATGGTATATAAGAGGAGACAAAATAAAAGTAAGTCAGAATGGTAGGAATATAGGTCTAATTATGGCAAGGCAATTGGGGGAGGGTAACAAGAACAAAGGATCAGACTGGATAAGCAAGCAACAGCTACATCAGGAAAGACTTTATGAGACTTGTTGAAACAATGGAGTCCAAGCAATGAAAATATCAAGAACTCTGCAATGTCTGGTATTTTAGCTTCCTTGCAAACTGTCAAGTTTCATGAATAACTCTGAAAGAGAAACACAAGATTTCTTGGACAGACATAAGTGAGATTCGTCAGGGTTTTCAGAATTTCTGTGCTGGTCCCCTGAGACTGAATTCTCCCAGGTTTATATGAAGAAGGCCCCAAAATACCTGCCCATGTTGTGGGTTGAATTACAAGAAAGAAATGGTGAGTTTAGGAGGCCAAAATGTTTTATATTGGGCAGTAAACTTTCCTGCTTTCGCTCTGGAGGAAAACATTATTTTTATTTAACCCGATGGTAAGCATGCCTACCCTTTGCTTCGAAAGGAGCCATTTTCTCTACAGATATTTTTGAAAAGAATGAAAGGCAAAGAGCAGTTAGCCCATGTATGTGGAAGACATATAGAAATGTGAAATATCCAGGAAGAATCATTGAATATTTCCCACATAAATATACTTATGGATAAATCTTCTCCTCTTTCTTCATTTTTTTCTGAACAAAAATTTTTTTGAAACAAAATTTTTCTTAATTTGATTCTGTAGAATATGAAGAATGTTTTGAAGATAATCTTTCTTGACTAAAATGAATGGGTGTTCTAAAGAACAAATATAAAGAGAGGAGAAAGGACAGTTGTATACTGGGTTAAGAAAGAGAAAGTAGAGAATTATATAGAAATAAGAATATGAATAAAATGACAAGCTAATATTTTATCTAGACATATGGTTATATATATAATAATTACATACAAAAATATTCTTTCCCCACATATATGCTGTATATGCAAATAGTAGTAGGTATTAATACCCCAAATCCAAAGACCTATTTGTATCAGGTTAAAAAATAATAACTATATACACAGTAACACATACATAACTGACACCATGCTTCTGTAAACAACCCTATTTTTATATACTGATATACATATACATTTATACACATATATGAGTATTTTATATGTATTGTACCTATATATTTGTATAATACATATACATATTTTCCAAGTCTATATTCAGTAGATGAAAGATGATTCTAAACACGTAATTAATTTTGCTACTATTGAGTTGAATACTGAACAAAATACTTTATTTCACTGTGAATGAAATTTTCAACTGAGCCATGCATATTCTATAATATCCAACTCGACCCAAACATCAGATATTCCTAGGAGGGAGGAAATCAAGAAACCCAGATTATAGACTTCTACACATTCTTTTTTCAGTATAGTAATATTTTGGTGGGGAAATTGTAATCATAAGTTACACCCAAGACTATTGACTTTATGGACCTAGAACCAGAGATAAAAGAGATATATGTTTTCTAGCATTTTGAATTGAGTCATGGGTTCATCTTTAGCTAAAACAGCTTTCTAACACTCTGAGCTTTATTTTCTGGTTATTTCCAGAATCACAGCCTGAAGCTCTGTCTATCGCTTTTTCTGTGAGAGGGATCTTTGCTATTTTCTTTACTTTATTTTTTTCTATTATTCATACTCTCCTCCTTCTCTGTGATGTCTCTAAGGATGTTTATCTTCTCGGTTCAAACCATAGGTCTTTTACGGGCTACACAGGCAAACTGACAATGCAATAGTCACATATATATGAGCATGAGTCCCAAGTATCCCATTCTTCGCAAAAGTTTGGGGGCTCAATAAAGTGTAATTTTTTCTTATATCGGGGATTTTCTTGTCACTATTGTTCCTCTTTCTCTCCCATTTCAGTTGCTAACAAAGGATCTATGACATTGTGATCGTAAGTGCTTCAAAATGCTGATCCCTGTGTAAACCCAGTGTCATAGAATTCTACCTAAACATTTTCTATTTCCCTAATACCACGTCAGAATTCACACAGATATTTAAAACCTATGTTCTTTTCTTTAAATTCCTTTTCTGATTATCTGCCCACAAATAAGTAGTTTTTTTCGTCCTTTATTTATAATACTTCTAAATGAAAACTTTGCTTCCGTCAGAGTGCAAATGCCATTAATATTTACTTTGACAATATAAACTCATTGCATTTATAATTTCTTTGAGTCTTCTATTTCCTTGAAGACATATCATGTTACTACTTGAATCATTTGATTTGCTTCCACAAATAATGTGATCTTTTTCATTGTATTTCCAAACACCATGCTTATTTTACATGCTTGGGTTGTTATCAGGACGAAGGCTTCTGAAAATTAATATCCTAAACGATAAAACTTGAATAAATTCGATGACATTCAAGAGAAGATCCTACCATTAATTTGGGGGACAGATGATGTGACAAAGTTGTACACGTTCATCAGACTTCAGAAAAGTTTTATTTCAAAACTTTAATGACCATAAGATATAAGCCTGAGGTGCATATTTTTAATTTAAAAATACCTTCTCTAGGAGTCCAATGGGAAATAATTTTTTCTGGACAATAAATGATCTTCAACTATTCAAATATTCTCGTGCTGGGACCTCGCTGGTAATGCCTTTTGCCACTGCCTTCGCCTGAGCAGGAAAGAACATCTGAGTGAACTCAGTGCCCTCAAGCGATGAGCTGACACACATAAAGTTAGCTGTTAGCTTACATAATTTAATTGGACCTGACTCTTCTTGGCTCAAATGCCTCTTTGTCCTCCAGCTTTCTGTTTTGTTTTTTTTTTTCCCTCCTCCTTTTTTATTTTCATTTTTCCTCCTCATATACTTAACTAAAGTTGAAACCAAAACTTCCCTCTTCACATTCCACTAAGAAGCCTTATGTATTTTTCCTAAACACACGTATTTTGCTCTTTGAACACCAGGTCTTAGTAAAAATGGTGACGTTATAATGTTTTTTCTTTCCATTTCCATTCCAGGCATCTGCAGTACGGCCCACCTTATCAGTGCCTAGATGTCTAGGTGGAGGTCGGCGTGCAAAGGCTGGTCACTCCTAAAATATTAGTTGACACTGATTATGGTAGTCATGCTCTCAGAATTGTACTGATTGAATGGAACACTGGAAATCAACAGAGTTCCGAAGATCCAAAAGAAAAAATCATTAATGAGCAACCATCAGGGAAAATGACCAACAGTGACACTGCATAGTAGAAGCCCTTTTATTGGAGACCAGTGAAACTAATTTAAGTCCAAAAGTTAAATAAAGCGGAAAGTTAAAATAATATATAGGTACTTTAAGTATTTCATTTAAGCTTTAGAGTTAGAGTTGTACATTCATTCAGGAACAATTTTACATGGAGTCAAAGCCTTTCCTCTGGAATAGGCTATAAAAAATTACATGAAATAATGACAATAAAAAAGACAACCGACATGAACAAGCGTGAGAATAACACAACCGATTTGGGGTAAGCAAACAACTCAGTTGGTGAGAACAAAGATATTCAGATGATCATAAGATAATAGGCTACCAGCCACAAGTGTCTAGTGAGCCACGGGCATTTTGGAACATTTATCTTGTTTTGTTTTGTTTTGTTTTTCCACTTCATTACCATTTTTTCCTTATAGTAAAAATACTTATTATGAATTCTACTTATTAACACATTTTTCCGTGCACAATACTGTATTGTTAACTATAGGCACGCTGTTGGGCCGCAGGTCTCTAGAACTTAGTGATTCTGCACAACCATTACTGGATACACATTGCACAGCAGCTCCCCTCCCCTGGGTCCCTGGCAACTACCATTCTACTCTCTGTTGTTAGGAGTTTGACTATTTCAGATCCTTCATATAAACGGGATCCTGAAGTGCTTGTCCCTCTGTGACTGCTTATTTCACTTAGCGTGATGGCTTCCAGTTTTATTCATGTGGTCACATATGGCAAGATTTGCATCATTTTTAAGGTTAAATACACTGTGTATATATACTCCAGTTTCTCTGTCCATTCATCCACTGACGGACTCTTACGTTGTTTCCATGTCTTGGTTATTGTGAATAATGCTGCCAATGAAACCGGGATCTTAAAGAGACAGCTGCACTACCATACGAGTGCTTTTCAAAGAGAGAGTGGAAGATGGCAGGCAATCCCAGTTGGCTAAGAGATAGTCCACTACATCTTTGACCAAATTCTTTAAAATATACTCGTTAGTGCCAACATGACCCTTGCACAGTTTATCACAATAAGGGTTTTGCTCCATGCAGTATTTCCACACATGTTACTTGTACAGTTTTAAAATTAATTAAGTGGCCAGAAGAATATTGCAGAAGGAATTCCTTTAGTGACCTTCAAAACAAAACGAGACAAAGCAAAACAAAACCACCTTTGGTTTAGAATGAGATCCTCTGGTTTCAACCAATGCTCAGCAACACGTTACAAAATTTTAAAAAAACAATAGTAAGTGATTTAATAAATGGTGATTTAACGCCACACAAGAGTATTTGAGTGTCGCCCCAGTCACTGTGCTGACATATGTAGCTCCTGTCACCTTCCTCTGTTCCTTTTGCTGTGGCTACATCGGCTTCCAGGATAGTCTTGACACAGGAAAAGCATGTTTTCGCTAATGTTTCTTCTCTGGGCCTCGCTCCCTACTCCCAATATATGGCTTCATCTCCACAACACATTTGGCCTTTGCTGTAATATCTTAATCCTGCGTTTATCTCTTTACTATTTTATACTTATGAATAGTGCTTATCAGTACCTCGTATGTTAAAATGTGTACGTTCATTTTCTTTACTGTCCCTTACTAATAGAATGTAAGTTCCATTAAATCAGTAGCTGTATTCCCGGTATTGTGAGTAGAAGGTAGCATACAGGAGACCATAGATAAATATTTCTTGAATGAAGGACGAGTTGATTATTTTTCCCATCATAGTCATAATTCTGAATGAATTTTTGGTTGATTATGCCTATTTGATTACCCTCAAATATTCTTTTACAATTTTCATGCTTATAACTACATTCAAAGGAGATAATCATGATTTTCATTCAGTTTTCAATAATTATTTTAAAAAGATGATGAGGATTGTCTCCCACCTAAAATGTTCTAATAGACCTCTTGTTTTTTTTGTTTTTTGGTTTTTTTTTTTTTTTTAAATTAATGAGTCAGGAATACTCATTTTATTTTTCTAAGATTTTCCAGTGAAGTCAAGTCACTCAACTTTCCAGGGAAAGAATGTGAAAGGGGAACTTAAGGCCAGGAGTGTCACATTAATTGAAAGAATTTCAAAGGAAAAGAAAACCTGAAGAGGGGACAATTATACATTTGGATTATGTCTTCCGTGATACTTTCAGAACTTTTTTTTTTTCATTTTGATGGCTTCCCCCCACCCCCTCACTGCTAATTATAAATAAGGAAGCCCAGTAGATAATCAGACACCTTGGATATTGCAAGAAGTCTATTACACACCAGGGGGCTCTATTAAAGTAGAGCTATACAAAATTTTCTAACTTACAGTTAACTTAAATGAGATTTCCTATAAGAAGAAAGTTTAAATACAATTTAAGCAGCCAGAAAGAAGTCTTTAAAATAGGCTACTTTTCCCTCGGGTGTTCTGAAGTAACAGATGCTTTAATATCAAGTGTAAAGCTTTGGCAGTAAGCTTCTACTAGTCATTTCTGGTCTCCTGGCTTTGGACAAAGACTTTCTGCAGGCACTAAATACACACATAAGAGTTAGCAGTCATTTCTAGACCATTCCTGGCCCCTGGTAGAGACAGACTATCTCAACAAAAGATACGCTTGCCTGTTCAGCTGTGTATCCTGCAATGGAATCATTGTTTTCCAAGTTGTGGCAAGACCCAGAAAATTTCATATAAAATGGGAATAGGTTGTGTAATCATGTGCAAAGTTTTTCCCTTAAGACCCGAAATGACTTCACAAAAAGCTGTGACAACCCTCACTCTGACCCCACTGCTTTTTCCCAAAAAACTTTGACTCCCTTTGCTGCTACATAAGTGACTTGTCATCTAGTAATGGAGCCACCGTTCCCTCACGGCATTAGCTGTCTTCCATAATGGCAATCAACCGTTGACAGCTTATGCTATTGGTAACGAGGGCCATGGGTTGAAGAATTCAGGTACTGTTTTTGTTGAGTGAGAAATTCATATTAGGGCAACTGGAATTTATCTTTACTTTAGTTCATGGACTGTTGCTAAGAGCCAGGTTTTATTGTAAGTCTTTTGTGTCGCTACACTGTAATACTAAAGACACACACACACACACACACACACACACACACACACCTTGAACAACCTCTTCTGTAAACAAATGCAATAACTTTGTCACACAACCAATCTTTATGTTATTTATATACATCTCCAATAAAAAAGAGCCAAACTTGGGGGAAAGCTTCTGGAATTAAATAGAGGATCAAGAATGCTTTGCCATCATTTCTTCTCCAGCCTGCTGGATATGTGTTTGAACCCACCTTGGAAATGTAGACATTAGGAAAGAGTGGCACTCAAGGGTTTATTCTAAAGACCTTCTATCCAAGCTGTAGGCACTGAGCTGTCACCCTGCTCTCTGCCTCAACTCTCTTGCACCACAAAATTTTGCACGTAATATACATTTATTTACTCAGGATTTTGATTTATCAGAATGTGATTATACCACACTGTTCTAGAAATTCATTGGCCATTTTCCGCAATGAGTTAATGAGTTACTGCTTCCTGCCTAAAGTAGTTATAATATATATATATAATATATATATATATTATATATATATTTATTTTATTGTTTCTGTCATCTTTCTCTTGATCTTTGTCTCCAGATACATCTTCTTACCACCTTACAGGTGGTATCAGTAGGCAACTCCATATTTATTATCACTTTATTTTTAAAGAACAAATTTAACTGCCCTTGGTCCATACCTCTCTTTATTATGCTATACTCAATGGAGGGGCCCACTGAAAAATACAAAAATCCAAAATATTTCCCAGTCCCTGTAAATAAATACTGTTTATAGAATTTTTAAATTTGAGTAGAGTCCTTAAAATGTTGGAGGATACCTCTCATCGAGGCTTATGAATATGCTGCTTATCCGTTTTGTGAGTACGAATAACACCGCTCAGCTATGCATGGGTGACCTGATTACACAGGCTCTAAAATGCTTGTAATTATGTTTATAAAATATCAGATTGTTTTCTTTAGTAATATAGAAGCTGATCCGCATAGTTTCAACATTTGTAAGCTTATAGAATGGTAACAGCGAGGAAGTTTCTATTTGAGTTGAATTTCATTGCAATATGGCTTCATACGTGTCAGGTGAAATAGGAACAAGGATGTGAGAGAAAGAAATGCAGAAAAGCACCATAGAATTTCTTTATGAGTCTCTTTAAAGCAGTGGGAAAGGTGGCTTTCATTTACTTATTTCTGCCTTCCTTCTTTTTTCTTCTTTCCCTTCTCTATCCCTTTTTATCCTTACATCTAAAGTGGCATTTAGCTAACATGAGGAAATTCATATTGTTGCCATTAAAGGAAAAGGGAGGCAGACATTTTACTACTCAACTTCTGATTCACAAATATTCATAAACGTGGAAAAGAAAAAGGTGCAAATATACATTCCCATTCATTTAAAATTCTAGTTTATGCTCCTTTGCTGTCACTCCTCCTGTAACTTCATTTAAAAATAGTTGATGATATATTTCAGCTTATACAGCCATTCTAAGAATAATTTAATCCATCAATGAACATTTAAACCAAAAAAAAATTTTTTTTTTTTACATTGTGTAGAATGTATCAGAAATGAAACACTTTGCTCCAACTCTTTTTTTTCTCTTTAGATGAATTCAGCAATAAACTCAGACAAAACCAGTTTGAGTTCCTACAGCTCTTGAGAAAATCGTTATGACACTAGCAGGATGAACCTATTTAAAGTAGTTAAGACTTCAGCACATGAGATATTGCCACTCCAGAAGCCAAGTTACCATTCAGTTGCCTATTTGTTTTGCTATAGTAAAGGATTTTTTGTTACTGCAAAATATCGAACTGAAGAAGAACCACCTGAAAGCTGAATTAACTATGGAAATTGTTATTGAAGGTGCCGGGAGGAATGCTTCTACTTGATAAAAGAGTTGTAGCCACTTCTCCAACTTGACCCAGGCTGTTGTTCTCAGTGCTGGACACCTGCAGCCCCCAGGTTGACCTCCTCAGGTTCGCCTCCAGGGCTGGCAGCCGCTCCTGGGACAGCACAGCCCCCCGCCAGAGTCCAGGACTCTTTCTTCTGTGGCTTATAAGGTGCATGGGTCTTCAGACTGGCTTTGGCCTCTCCTTGTCCCTTTCTGGAGATCTTGTTAGCTCTTTGTCTCTGTCTGGGACAAACTCGCATGCTAATTCTGTACTTCCTGGGGATTTCCTGTTTGTTCGTTCTTGTGTTTGTTTTTAACGGACTTTTGACTTTCAGTTCCTTTTTAAATCACTTTTGTCTCAATCCAAAGCCAAAGCCACAGGCATCCCATATATTATCTTGGTGGTTAAAATCCCCTATCTCAGGTGGTACTTTGTCTTCGTCATCGCTTTCTGAACTCCTTCTCCTATATTCACTGTTACCTGATTACACATTTAGAGAGTGTCTTTATTTAGACTGTTTTAATTGCAATTTTTTTTTTTTAATTTAACCTTGGAAAACAATGGCTCATCTCTTTCTCTCCACCCTGATCCTAAACCAGACTTGACAGATCTCCCTCACTCAATGAAGACAGGTTCCCAACGTTCTAGCTTGCCCTCCAAGAGAATTTGAATGTGTTAGTCCTTTGTCGCAGGGTATTCCCTGAAATGAATGGGGCCAGTTCTCATAATGAATCCAGGCTACCCTCTTGCTGCAACTGAATGGGGTGTTACTGAGAATGCTTATTTCCCAGTTGACGGAGATAATCCTAGAGGCTCTGGCTCTGGGCGCCACTGAACCTCTGGGCACTGCTGATGGGCCTATGGTGACCCTATACAGGGCAACTCTGTAACTCATTTATTAACATAGAATTCACCCTGTAACTCATTTATTGGCATAGAATTCACATAGCATAAAATGCACCCATTTGGAATGTAAATTCAATAGTTTTTCATATATTCATAGAGTTGTGTAAGCATTACCACCATCAGCTATAAAACATTTCATCACCACCCCCTCCCCAAAGTATCCTATGCCCATTATCACTCCTGTTTCTCTCAACCCCACCCTGCAGCCAACCATTAATCTACTTTGTGTCTCTATAGATTTGTCTATTCTGGATCTTTCATATAAATGGAATTATACAGTATGTGGTCTTCTATGACTGTGTTAAAAAAAAAACCAAAATGCAACCAAGTAAATTTAAAGATCTAATTGGCTTTATTAAACAGTACTTAAATCAGACAGCAACCCATCTAGCAAGTAGCGGGAAGCTCTGAGGAGTTGTACAAAATGGAAGGTTTTTACAGGAAGGAGGTTGGGGCAAGAGTTACTAGCAAAAATGTTTTTTTAAAAAATGGATTCCAGCCAGGTTATCTTCCCATAGGGGCGTCTCATCACGCAAATTAATTCTCTTTTGTGATAGAAGGACCCATGTTCCAGATTACCTTATTGGTGATTACCAGAAAATCCCAGACTGATTGGCTTAAAATTCCACTCCTGAAGAGGTTGAAATCACAATTAAGTCATGGTTTGCTGTCCTGGGGGCAAGTAATTTCACACTGGGTTGGTAGTTTCCTTTTTAACAGTGGCTTATTTAATTTGGTATAATGTTTTCCAAGTACATCTATGTTGTAGCATGCTTCATACTTTCTTCCTTTTTATTGTTAAATACCATTCTATTACATAGATATACACATTTTATTTATTCTTTTGTCAGCTGGTGTGCATTTGGATTGTTTCCATTTTTTTAACTATTTCAAACAACACTGTTATGAGTATTTGTGTACATGTTTTTTAGTGCAGATGTATGTTTTCATTTTTTTTAGTTATATGGTAATCTTTGTTTAAACTTGGAGAAACTGCCAGACGGTACCAGAGTGTCTTAACCATTTCACATTCCCATCAGCAATGTAGGAAGGTTCTGAGTTCTTCACATCATCAGCATTTCTTATATCTGTTTTGTTTTGTTTTGTTTTGTTTGAGAAAGAGAGAGGGAGGGAGAGAGAGAGAGAGAGAGAAGCCTCCCATGTGAAGGAGAAGGAGAGAAGCAAAGGGAGAAGGAGAGAGACAGATCTTAAGCAGGCTTCACGCCCAGCATGGAGCCCAATTCTAGATTCCATCTCGTGAACATGAGATCATCACCTGAGTTGAAATCAAATACACTCAACTCTCTGAGCCACCCAGGCACCCTGATATCTGTGCCTTTGATTACAACTGTCCTGGTGAGTGTCAAGGAATAACTCATTATGGTTTTGATTTGTGTTTGTCTAATGACTAATGATGTTAGGTGTCTTTTCATGTGCTTACCGGTTATTTGTATATCTTATTTGGAGAAATGTCTAATCAAATTCTTTGTCTATTTTTAATTGGATTGTCTTTTTACTACTGAATTATGTTTTTGTAATATAGTCTAGATGCAAGTCCCTTATCAGACATATTATTTACATATATTTTCTTCAGTTTTGTGGGCTGTACCTGCATTTTGTTTATGGCATTTTTTAAGACACAAACATTTAAATTTGGATCAATCCAATTTTCTATTGTTCTCTCTTTTTTCGCTTGCGCATAGTGATTCTTGATGAAGATTGAAAAGCTTCATTCTGTCTTTTTGGCCTCAGTGTTAACCTCCGATTAAAAGTAATCCTGAAGCAGTTGAAATAAATAAAAGACTAAATTCAGTGCTCAATAGCTGTTTATGGCACTTTTCTAAATTTGTGGTATGTAATCATAGGCCTTTGGGAGTCTGAATATGCATGTCTTCTTTGGGAGCATCAATTCCACCAGAAATCTGAAGGCAAGTTTAAAACTTGTTACCACAGGAAATAGTGCAAGATATCTGTGAATTATTTCTAGGCTTCTTATGCCCGAAGTAACCAGTTATTTTCTTCCTTAAGCATAATACCCATTGAGAGAGCTAAATGTGTCATCTGCCACTGTAGATTACTTTATATCTCTGATTTCTCCCCACATTTCTAAATTTTACTATTTAGTATATTTTAGTTTCTTATTTTTTTTAAGCGATGAGACAAGTACTGCATTCTTTTTTGTCATTGTTGTTGTTTTTTTTGGGTTTTTTTGTTTTTTTTTTTTATTTATTTTTTGAGGGAGAGAGAGCATGAGCTGCTGAGAAGCAGAGAGAGAGAGGGAGACAGAGGAGTGGAAGCTGGCTTTTCGCTGACAGCACAGAGCCCAATGCTGGACTCAAATTCATGAACCAGGAGATCATGACCTGAGCCAAGGTCAGACACTCAACTGGCCGAGCCACCCAGGAGCTCCAACGGGTACTGCATTCTTAACCTTGCTTCCCAAGAAAGATCAAGGCTGTGGCTTCTCTCTTCCAACAAGATTGATTTTGCCGAGTTGCTTAATCTGCACCACCGGAGATGCGTTATTGGAAGATTCAAAGATGAGGAAATAATTGCTTCCAGATGCAACGCCCGTCATCAAAAGACATTTGGGACCATGTTCACTACCTTGTGGGAAGCTGAACTTTTCCTGCACTTTTTTCAATGGCTATTTGTCCTGCGGACATATCATACATTTCATCGTGTGACCTTCTAACACCTGCTTTCGTACTGAACCTTAGAAGCTGGCTGTTTGAATGATTATTCTTTGGCCTATTATGATCGACTTCTTCCTCGAAATTTAAGCGATGACATATTTGGGGTGGACTGTTTTCCCACCCCAAATCAGATGGTTGCAGTTCTGATGGACACCCCAGTAGCTACGGACAACATTAAGCTGTACGCAGGCGTGATTTTGTCCACTACCTGCTATTTATGCGTACACGATCAAATAATTATATTTCAACAAAACAGTTTTACCTCATATATCTCCTATCCTTTTTACGTCTTCATCCAGGTCTGACTGCCTTTGAAGCCTTATAGAAGGAAACATTTCCTGCCTCTCGCTCTAAATTTGTCTTGGATAAATATTTCAGTTTATGTGAAGGTTTTTTGATGGAAGGATTTGTTTCCATAGTGTCGTATCTCAGGTGTGGCTTAAGTCTGGGAGCAGGACAGTTCTCTACAGGAGAACTAAACTTGCACGAAACACACAGTTTACAATCACCCTTGTGCACATGTCAGTCTGTGGCTCAACAACAAAAGTGGTGCATCACTGCAATGGAGACGCAACCTAGGAAATATTATTATTTTATGTAAAATAAAAAAAATAAGTTTCTATCTCAAATTCTTTACAGAAATCAGTGCCATGTGGATTATGACTTAAATTTTAAAAACGAAACCTTCAAATTTCTGGTAAAATATACAGCAAAACCCTGGTTTGCGAGCATAATTTGTTCTAGAAACCTGCTTGTCATCCAAAACATTCTTATATCAAAGCGAATTTCCCGAACCGTCGTCTCAGTTGTGATCAAGTGACTTTTGGTAACACGCGCTACTCATATGGCAAGACATTGCTCGTTTATCAAGTAAAATTTATTAGAAATGTTTGCTTGTCTTGTGGAACACATGCAGAACAAGTTACTCACAAGTCAAGGCTTTACTGTATATGTAAATTCTTAAAATTTTGGCAAAGGGAAGAATGAGACACAAATATTATTAAGTATAAAATAAATGACTAACAAACTTGGACTGCATTCATATATGAAACACTGTTCCTCAAACATAACTTAAAGTAAATGGAAGAAAAGGTACTATATAGATGGATATATTCATGATTCAAAAACGATAAGAGGATTAGTGTTGTGATGCATAAGAAGCTACAGATTAATACAAACCTACAAACTATCCTGTGAACTAAGAGATTTTCATTCTGGTTGTTTTGAGTCTAAAGGTAGCTGGAGATTGGAGGAAGGGTTGCCAGATTAAAAAAATAAAAATAACTCAGTTAAATTTGAATTTTAGATATATGGGTAATATTTTTTTTTGGATATGTATCTCACAAATATTGTACTATATGGGGTATACTTGCTCTAAAATGAGTCGTTGATTATCTGAAATTTGAACTTAACTGAATGTCGTATGCTTTAACTGGCAATTTTACTTTCCAAGTTGGTTTTGAGAATGACAGAAAGTCCACCCAAAAGCAAGTGTCTCCTCAAGGCCTAAGAAAAGTGAAGCATTATACAGTTAAATGTACTTTATTGTTAAGTATACCGCTACGTACATGTAGATATTGTAAAATAAATATATTATGCATTATGATATATTACCATAGATGGCTATGCGAATGGTCTTGGGAAGGTTAATAACCTTTTATAGAAATCTTATTTATTAGATGAAAAGATTATATTATGTTATTATCAGAGTTCACCTATCTCTAAAGTGTGATTTTTATGAAGCTCCACTCTTGCTGATTTAAATTAAATCTGAGGATGAACAATGTATACTGTCTATGATTACCGATCTGTAGTGATATTACGGTTTCAATTCACATCTCTTGGCTCCCCATTTAAACCCAGTGCCCCACAATTACTAGCTGCAGCTATATTAATGCTCATGAGGTAGCCCTTTTTCATTAAAAGAATGACATATTAAAATTTATTGTAGATTAGATCTTTGACATATAAACTACCAAGAAGTAACATAAAATAAGATAGCTGCATTATTCCTGCTGCTCAGGTGAAGTGTTCTGTATTCTAATAAAATGGGAAAGAATGACAAGTGACCTGTCAGAGAATAGAATTCATTTTGCAGAACTTGCAAATGAAGCAGAAGAATATGAGAATGTAGCTCAGCAGCAAGTTAGTGACCACTTTGCTATTATCACTCTTCTACATGTTTCAGTTGGAATTTTTAAACCGTAAATAGAATTAAATTCAACTGACGAGAAATAAAATATCCAAATACATATTCTCTAGAACATGTTCTATTTCGGTGTTTTATTTGTATTCAGGCAGATTAAAATGGAAATGATGTGAGGCAAAGAATTCATCACTGACTTCAGTTTCAGTGACTCAGCCATTTATCCTGAGATGCACCTTCAGTGTCCCCTCCTTTCTTCTTTTTCCTTTAAATTCCTTGCAGTTGTCCTTTGCTGTAACATGGAGAAATAGGGAAAAAAAAAAATCCAGTTGGCAGCTTCTAGGAGGCTGTGATACTTCTTGCCAAAGGAGTCGGATACTAATGTATAGAGTAAGAATGCAAAGAAAAAACACTTCTACTTTTTTCTTTCAATCCCCAAACCAAAAAACCTAAATTAGGAGTCTACTAAATTAAATTAAAGCCAGGATAAACCTCTATTGTATCCACGAGAAAGGAAAATAGATTGAGTCAGGGAAGAAACTATGATTTCATTAATTTGAAAGCATTTCTTTTCAGTATTTCAAGGATGGTCCAAGAAGCCAGGAAATATAAATGCATTAAACTGCAACATGGTAAATTTACACACAGTTATCTTGAGACAATTCAATAATTGCCTTGTTAATTTTTAAGATGTCTAAATTATTAACCTTTTTATTCTTGACATTGAGATAAAATCACAGCTCAGAGGTTATTAACCAATGGCAGACAGATAAAACTACATCAATTATCTCAGAAGTTCAGGTTTCATATTCTATTTTATAACCGTATTGAAAATATATGCTTTTGAAACTTAAGTGAATACATCCATACACTCATTGTTTACCCAGTATTGTCATTAATCATCTTTTTGAATTTTTGCTCTGTATATACATATAATATATTATATTATATATATATTATATATATATTATATATAATAACATATATATATATATATGATATATATATATATATAAAATATATGTGCTGGCAGCACAGAGCCTGCCTGGGATTTGGTCTCTCCCTCTTTCTCTGCCCCCCCACCACACTCATGCTGTCTCTGTCTCTTTCAAAATAAATAAATAAACTTAAAAAAATTAAAATTACAGTTCTTTTGTCAGCTTTCCCTGCTTCACTCTGTTACTCCCTTCTCCAGGGACAAACAACAGGATTCTCTTTTTGACTTTATTTATTTATTTAATGTTTATTTATTTTGAGAGGGAGAGAGCAGGTGCACAAATGGGGAGGGGCATAGAGAGAGAGAAACCCAAGTAGGCTCTAGGCTGTTAGTGCAGAGCCCCCCCCCAGGGCTCCATCCCATGAACTGGGAGATCATGACCTGAGCCCACATCCAGAGCTGGTTGCTTAACCAACTGAGCCACTCAGGCACCCAGGATTCTGTTTTTAATATGCATTTATATGTATACTATGTATAAATACATATTTATATTTATATTATGGTATTTATACATGAATGCTTATATTTCCATTGCCATGATCATCTATATATTTATTTTTTTCTGTATCGTTATACCCATGCTAATATACACATAGATAGATAAGAAGATAGATAGATACATATATACATACATGAAGGTGCACGTATAGAGGTAAATGTATGCATAGACGTAAATATATAGGGATGTGTTTTTTAATGTGTGGAAATATGACATATATTTATAATAAGCATTTGATTTATTCATTACTTCTTGACTTATCGTTGTACTAATTTCAGTAATGTAAAGTAAAAATTAATAATGTACATTATTAATTATAATATATAATTAATATATATTAATACATATATAACATGTATATTATAAAATTATAATAATATTAATATTTATTATAATAATATATATTAATACATATATAATATGTATATTATAAAAATTATAATATGCATTACATACTGTATAATTTAATGTATATACTGTGATATACAATGATATAAAATGTAACATTATATATACACATGCATCTATACACCAGACAAATATCTCCTGGTGCACACATACTAGTGTGACCTTTGGCTAATGGAGAGGCACCATGAGGCAGCAATTAATAACCTGGGTTTCTGATCCCAGTCAGAAATTACTTAATTCCCCGATCATAAACATAGATGCAATAATCTGAAGCAGATAAAGAACTTAACTAATATTAATTGTTAGATATTTCAGAAATGCAAGTTTTCATCACGATAGAAAATCTTTCGAAGTATTTTCATATGAGGTAATATCTTATAATTTCCATAACATCAAAAATAAATAAAGCTCAATAATCATTTATGAAAATAACCATTACCAAACTTGGAAGAGGATAAAATAAATCCTTTACTTGATAAATTATATTTACTGGTACTAGGTCAAAAAGAAGTTGTAAAGTTAAAATGCTGAAAGCATATTTTTTAAATGGGGGAACATGTCAAGGCAATCTGCTATTCCTACTTCTGTACAACATTCTAAAGGAAACATGCCAATGCAAAAAATTAGAAAATAAATAAACAAATAAGCAAAAAAAGAACTATTAAAAAGGAAGATACTAAAAATATTTTCATTATTTGAAAATATTACATTGGTGATTGGACAAATGGCAAAGCAAATGACATAGTTTAAAGTCAAAGCAAATACTTGAAAATTAGCAAAAAGTTACACTTATCAAATGTAAATAAGATGACTATACAAAATTCATTGTATTTTGTAAACCAGGAGATAGAAAACGGCCAGTATATAGGAATGCATCTATTGTTCAATCCTTTATGTCATAAAATTATAAAACTTTGGTGAAAAACATAAAAGAAGGCAGGGATTAGAAAAGCATTCCATGTTCTTGGACAGGAAAACTCAGATCACTTTTAATAATGCTCTAATGGCGTACAATTTCATACTGAGACTGATAGAGGATAGAATATTTTACTTTTGCTCAAAATCTGGTGTCACATACTCTACTCTCAGCTGTCAGGAAAACGTAATAATAAGGCTCTTTCAAGTGCACGAGACTGCAAGAAACCAGAAGTGGAGGTAGCTAGAATACACAGTAACCAAACACATGTGGATAGACTTTTTATCTAAGAGCTTTCTCAGCTCCCGTCAAATATAAAAATCATCAGTTTTACTTTGTTGTTAGTAGACATAAATTATAGATATAGACATAAATATTATCAGTCCTTATCAAGAAAAAAATGTTATAACCAGAAGCTTCATTAGCTTCTAGTTTGAAAAGCAGTAAAATATTTAAAATTTAACATAATGCAATATGAAAACATTCAACACATCCAATTACCATTGTATTTATTGTTTGTCCAAATTGTACCACCATCATAACATATTTTTGAACATTGATTTTTGTTAAATTATGAATGAAAGCTTAAACATGGTAAATTTAACATGGCCGGGTCATGTTAACAACCTGGTCCGGTTATTATTTTCAGGTACTTGATTGTTTTTATTCAGTTTTTCCTTCTTTGGTGTCAGGTTAGTGGTGCGTGCTAATATCGTAGGGCACACAAAATGCGTCCTTATTCAGTGACTAGCAGAATGACGTTAGATGGAGCGGGAAGCATTAAGGTAGTGTTGGAACTCACTGTTTCATTTTGCTTTCTGGTTTGACCAAATACGCTGGGTTTGTGTGGTTTTTAGCTTCACCTCTAAGCCATGTCACTCAATAAGCTCATTTATTTCTCTCTATGTACAAGACTATGTCTTATGACAATTACATCACAGTGTATCCTCCCTCATAATGTCAGCACCCCAGATCCATGGATAAACTGACATTTGATTTAAAAGAAACAGACAAAAATAATTAGACGTGTGCAAAAAAAGTGAGCATATATTGTAAATTTCAGACGTAGAAGTGATTGCCTGAAATGTAAACAGTCTACTTAAAAATCAATTTCATATTCACATGCTGGGTGGCACTGCTTAAAGAGGTAGCGTTATGGTGATTGATTACCAGGCCTCTGATGAATTCAGGGTTGTCAAAAGGAGACCCAATGAATTAGCTCAGCACCAATGAGACCAATGTGTCAAACATAAGTACCTTGGCAGAAATGTACAAGCACTGGTAATGGATACAGAAGCAGTTCAAGGGGGCAATATTGATGACCATGATTAACTTTGAGAACAATGATAAAACAAAGGAAATGCTGCACACTGCCTTCTGGAATTTTATGGCACATGGCATGAAAAAGACCAAAGTACTGGTCGTGTGCAAAAACGTACTGCCATTGCTCGTGTTTTCTGTAGTAACCACGGAGTTATAATGGGATTGTTGAACAGCTGTTTATCAGGAGCTTCAACCCAAAAGCCAGGCTGTAAGTACGGAAATCAGTAGTTGGCTCTATTTGCCTATCTAAGGTCTGTTGAATAAAATAATATTTCTGCCATCTACAGTTATTTCTTTCTTTTGGTTTTCAGTCTTTTGGCTTTCTTTTTTTTTTTTTTTTTTTTTTTTTAAACGTTTTTATTTATTTTTGAGACAGAGAGAGACAGAGCATGAACGGGGGAGGGTCACAGAGAGAGGGAGACACAGAATCTGAAACAGGCTCCAGGCTCTGAGCTGTCAGCACAGAGCCCGACGCGGGGCTCGAACTCACGGACTGTGAGATCATGACCTGAGCCGAAGTCGGACACTCAACCGACCAAGCCACCCAGGCGCCCCTAGTCTTTTGGCTTTCTTTAACAACTCTTATAGAGTTGCTCCTGACCTACAACTCTTCTATAGAATCTTCAGTTGGGAAGGGATCTGGAAAGGTTATTGGATCTAGTTTCTTTGGAATGGCGTCCATCTATCCTTCTTATATGCCTAGACTTTATGGATCACCTCTGAGGGAAGAGGAAGGGAAAAAAATTTAGTCCTTGCTATTAGTACAGTCTCGACTCTGTTGTGAGCTTTATCAATTTAAACTTTGCAACTCTAGGCAAATAGTAATATGTAGCTCTAATTTCTTCACCTATAAAGTGGGATATGAGTTGTCCTTTGTAGTTGTTATAAGGGTTTACATGAAAAAAAAAAATGATGATTCCCTCTTTGATAGCTTGTAGGGTTTTTATGGTAAGGTAGTATCTCCTCCTGTTAGCTTTTACTATTCATTTTACATGTCTCTTTCAAGGAAATAGAGAATGGAAAGATATACAGATTAAATCCTATTCAGTTTACTGAAAAGAGCTGTTAGGTGTCTCTGAGGTCAAACTCCACCCCAATTCCTTAAGCTAAATTTTGCACATTGTGGGGTGAGTAACTGTTTGTAAGATTATTTTGGGTGGTTCATGGACATGGCATTAAATATGACTTTGGTTAATTATAGGGATTAATTTTTGTTTATAACCTTATAATGGTTTTATCAAGTGATTTAATATTTTCTTTGCAAATGCACTTAATATACTTAACATGTACAAGTATAGAAATAATCATCCGTATGGTATCCTTGTGACAAATTTTGGAAGCATTGCTTATACAATGTTTTCTGCCCACTATCTTAAGTATAAACATTTAAAAAAAATTAAAAAGGGGCACCTGGGTGGCTCAGTCGGTTAAGCATCCGACTTCGGCTCAAGTCATGATCTCGCAGTCCATGAGTTTGAGCCCCACGTCGGGCTCTGTGCTGACAGCTCAGAGCCTGGAACCTGCTTCCAATTCTGTGTCTGCCTCGCTCTCTGCGTCTCACCCGCTCATGCTGTCTCTCTCTGTCTCAAAAATAAATATAAACATTTAAAAAAAATTTTAAATGCCCACCATCTTCATGTATCTCTTACTCAAAATAATTTTTTCATTGTAATCAATAGAGGTTTTGTTCTGAATGTTAAAACATTTGTAAAATCACCTATCATTATTTAAAAAAATATTTTTAAATTGTAGACAATCACACTTAAGAACTACTTCTTTCAGAAAGAGGCTGAAGTAGGAAACAAAACAAACAAAAAAAATCAACCCAAAATATTACTAGGAATCTGTGGTTTTAGCAGCTGGACAGGAAAAAAAAAATAGCTTCTACAAATATGAAGAAAAAATTATAGCACAGTGTCAGACAAGGGAAGAAAAAGTTCAAGTTAGAGGACATGGCCTTTTTTAACACATCTTTTTTTTCTATGTAATTTTATAATCAATAGAGGATAATACATAGTTGCTGTAACTGATTCAATATATTATTTTTCGATATGGGCTTTCATTTCACCAGGAGGACTTAAAAGAAGAACTCAGGTTTTCAGTGGAATATTCTGTATCCACCATTAACCATAGGTTTTACATCTTGTTTCTTCATTGTTTTAGTCCACCTTCAAATAGATACGTATTCTTCTCTGAATACATGCAACCTTAATGTTTAACAGATTTGTTTCTTTAAAGGTTTTTAGTCGTTACACTATTTTCTTCTGTGTTTCTACTATAGAGAAAATTCTGGTACGTGACCGATTTTTCATCACTGCGTGATATGTTTTAGATTTTTTTGGCTAGTTGAATATATAATAAAATGTTATCTAATTTTGGGGGTGCCTGGGTGGCTCAATCATTTGAGCACCTGACTCTTGATTTCGGCTCAGGTCATGATCTCAGGGTCGTGGGTTCAAGCCCTGCATCCAACTCCGTGGTCATCATGAAACCTGCTTGAGATTCTCTCTCTCTCTAAAAATACAACAAATCTTTAAAATTTAAATTTTATCTAATTTTTAATTCGATTCTTTTTTTTTCTTTAATTTGAGAGAGAGAGAGAGAGAGAAAGAGAGAGAGAGAGTGCAAACAGGGAAGAGGGGCAGAAGGAGAGAGAGAATTTTAAGCAGGCTCCACCCTGAGCATAGAGCCCAATATAGGGCTCAATCCCACCACCCTGGGATCATGACCTGAGCCAAAATCAAAAGTCAGATGCGCAATGAACTGAGACACCTAGGCATCCCCAAATTATCTAATTTTTTAAAAAAAAATTATCTTTGAGTTTTCATATTTTCTAGTGTATGTTAGGGAAGAAAAACATTTCTCTCTTTATCTTTTCCTTTCTTCTTTCTTTCTTTCTTTCTTTCTTTTCTTTTTTTCAACATTATTTATTTATTTTGAGAGAGAAAGCAGGAGCATGCACATGAGCAGGGGGAGGACAGAAAGAGAGGGAGACTGACCATCTCAAACAGGTTCTGCTCTGTCAGCACAGAGCCTGACGTGGGGCTTGATCCCATGAACCATGAGGTAATGACATCAGCCAAGATCAAGAGTTGGATGTTTAACCAACTGAACCACCCAGGCACCCTGAGAAAAGAGACATTTCTAACCAAGAATTATTGAATGCAACGTATTCTTTTTTTTTTTTTTTTTTGTATTATTCATTTAATGTTTTTCTTTTCCAATTTAGGGTCATTATTTTTTTATCAATCATCTTTTTTCATAATTATATATATATATATATTATATTGATATATTTTCTTTTATATAACAATTATCTTTATATCAAGCTTTATCTCTGTTTGAGATTTGATTTTCCACTGCATTCTGTTTTTTAAGTTTCTTAAATTTTTATGATTTCTGCAATTAGTTCTTGGTTGCTGAACTTTCTTGGTTACTGAACTTGTTTTCTGAGGTCTGTTATCTACCATTTAGGCCATTCTATTTATTGTTAGTTCTCATCTCTCCTCTCATTTGACACTTTTTCTTATTAACTTGACCCATACGTGGGTGCTGCTGTGGGAACCTTCTTCCTGTTCTTCAGTTATATTTTATTCTAGAACAGGTTTTTGGCTGTCTTTGACCTGCTGTCTAGATGTATTTTGTTTTGTGTTTTTCTGGTTGTTTTCAGTGTTTTTTGTTTGTTTGTTTGTTTCGTTTTAGCTTATTTACGTATTTTGAGAGAAAAAGAAGGAGAGGGGTAGAGAGAGAAAGAGAGAGAAATAATCTCAGTCTCCGAACTGTCAGCGTGGAGCCTGACACAGGCTGGAACTCCCAAACCGTGAGATGATGACCTGAGCCGAAATCAAGAGTCGGACCCTTAACTGACTGAGCCACCCAGGTGCCCTTGTGTTTTGCTGGTTCTGTTTGTGTAGTCATTACCCCCCTTCATATTTAATCTCGCTCAAGATCTGACACTTTATGGAGTTTGCCTCTTGTTTTGATAATTGTGCCAGTGATTCTTTGACGTATGGAGACCCGCTTGTTTCACTGAGAAAGTAATATTTCCCTGACGTGATGACTTTTTGTGTTTGTTTCATGTGACTCGGAGGTGGAGGGATGAGGAATTTCACTAGTTCACTGACACATTAACCCATCTTTGCTACAAACCCAATCATTTACTCACTTAGAGGGACATTCATGGTATATAATCTGTAGCTATAGCATTGGACATAAAATTTCTGACTCATCATTATGTATATATACCTTGTTTCACTTAATTGTCCCCAGTAAATTATTTCTATTACATTACTACCAGCAGAGGAAAAGATAAGCATAATTATTCCACTCACTTTCCTTTTATATTACTTCTCCCACCTACAATAATATTTGGCAATATTAGTGAGATTTCTCAAAAACTTCCAAATTATTAATTTCAAGCTTGATAAAAGGTGGTAGTTAGATGCCTCAAACCTTATGCTAATTCTTTCAAATCCATAAAACCTTTTTTGTTTTTTTTTTGTTTTTTTCTCGTTCTTATGTTTTGAAAATGAGGTTCTTCCATTTCTCTTGCTTGGTTTTCTTAGTGAGTTTTTTTTATTTCCTTTTAAAAAAATATTTTTAATATAGGGGTGCCCAAGTGGCTCAGTCACTGAAGCTTCTCATTCTTGATTTGAGCTCAGGTTATGATCTCATGGTTTTTAGAATTGAGCTCCATGTCGGGCCTCTCATTATCAGTGTGGAGCCTGCTTGGGATTCTCTCTCCTTCTCTCACTGACCCCCCCCCCACCACCCCCCCCCCGACTTGCTCTCTCTCTCTCAAAATAAACGAATAAACTTAAAAAAATTTTTTTTAATGTTTATTTTATTTTTGACAGAGAGAGACAGAGCATGAGCAGGGGAGGGGCAGAGAGAGAGGGGGACACAGAATCCGAAGCGGGCTCCAGGCTCTGAGCTGTCAGCACAGTACCCGACGCGGGGCTAGAACTCACGGACCGCCAGATCATGACCTGAGCGGAAGTCAGACACTCCACCCACTGAGCCACCCAGGCGCCCCACGAATAAACTTTAAAAAATATTTTAAATATATTTTTGTGTTTTTCACTTCATTTTATTAAATACTAAGGGGGGGTCAACTTTATCCCAGAATTGAGTGTTCTCTTATTTAAAATGAGTTTCAGAGCAAATTTTGCAGTGATACCGCTAAATTGTTCCCGAGAACTTGTGTTGGCTTATAATAGAACAAAATATTTTAAAGCTTAGAATCAATGTCAACGGTAATAAAAAAAAAAAAAAGAGAAAGAAAATAGTCCATAATAGAAAACCTGCATTCATTTTCCTAATGTAGCTATCCACTCTAAGTATGCATTATACTCTTGAGCATGTTTCATGTGTTTTCATGCTTGTGAAAGCTTGTCAGAAATATAATTTACTCACATGTTCTCTCCCAATTGATAGGCTCTCTCTTGCTGTCATATTTGGCCATCAGGTTAAATTCAACGTGTAACTTATTCTGTCAGCCATCAGTTTGTCAATCTAAATTTTGTGAAATAAATTGGTGTTAAGAACAATAGTTATAAGCTAAATTTAAGTGAATTAATTAAGCATTCCTTTAAAATTGTCTCCAAATTTTATTTGTACTAAGTACAATATGTATATTTTAGGTTTCTTTTTGCAATAATCTGAATAAGAAATGGGTAAAGCAAGTTTTTTTCCAATATATACATTATATTAAATCATAATATGTTTGTTAAATGTATAAAAATATGTATAATATTGTATAATATATATATGCATAATATACATATTATATATACATAATATATTATACATATATTATACATATGTATAAAATATGTATAATAAAATATGTATAAATAATAACATAATATGTATATGCATACATATATATAACATAATATGTATATTAAATGTATAAAATACATTATACATTAAAGCAAAATTATTAAATGTATAAAAATATGTATAATATTGTATTATATGTATATGTATAATATACATATTATATATACATAATATATTATACATATATTATACATATGTATAAAATATGTACAAAAAATATGTATAAATAATAACATAATATGTATATTAAATGTATAAAAATACATTATACATTAAATCAAAATCTCAAATGTCAGACAAGCAAAAGAGTCATTCTACTTAAGGTCACTTTAATGGCATAAATTCACTGGCAAAAGATTTTTTTGCTGAAAACAGGTATATATAGTAGTCATCATAAAATTTTAATATTTGCACAGAAACTAGCCTTTCTGGTGAGTAATGCTTCTATTTGAATATACACAATGAATGACAGTATAAAACTTTGCCCATTACTGATTGGTAAGATTATATTTTGTCACACGCCCCCCCACCTTTAACACATTGTTCTGCTGGGCACCTGGGTGGCTCAGTCGGTTAAGTGTCCAACTTCGGCTCAGGTCATTGTCTCACAGTTTGTGACTTCGAACCCCGCATCGGGCTCCGTGCCGACAGCTCTGTGTCTCCCTCTCTCTCTGCCCTCCCCCATTTATGCTCTGTTTCTCTCTCCCCAAAAATAAATAAACATTAAAAAATATAAGAAAAAATAAAAATAAAAAATATTGTTTTGTTTAAAAGACATTGATGAAACAGGGGCTACAAATTAGAATCGAAGTAGGTAGAATCCATAGGGTCTGGGGGAGGGGGGATTTTGTAGCTATGGTTTAAGGCTGTATAGGTGCTAGAAAATAAAGACCTTAGGAATGTTGGTCAGAGAAACATTTGCACATATATTGGACCAACGCGTAAGATTACTCCAGGCACTGGGCCAATAGCGATCGCCACTTCCAATTAATTCCCCAAGAAGGATGTACAGAAGTCAAAACCAGGGAAATCCACACATCGCTGACTGTTGTGAGAATAAGAAATAATACATATAAACGAATTTCCACAAAGTATGGACACAGTAAATTCACTACTCTTATAGGTTATGTTTATGAATGTTTCCACAACTCAGACCAGAAAGTTGGGCTACCAAACATTTAATGCATAAGGTAAAAACAAAAATATACTGACAGTATGATTGAAGATATACTTACAAATATTGAAAGATAAATTAAACAATGATTTTGCAACAATGGTACAAAGAGAACAAAATATAGCTGTGAGCAAGAAATGAATTTTTGCACTTCCAAAAGCATCTTGTCTGAATGTGTGAATTTAATTTCTTCCTAATAAATGCACTCCTGAGGCTGAGGAAAACAGAAAACTGCTTCTGAAGGTCTTGGGGAAATATAAAGAAACTAAGAATAATGAGGAAAAGTAATAATCATGTGGAGGAGAAGAAATGGAGGAAGTAGAGGAGGAAGAAGAAAGTCATAAGGGACACTAGGCCCAAAAGATATCATGCAAATTACATATTTCAATGTGAATTCTTGACATCAAACTCATAGAACATAAAAACTCTAAAAGTAGAAATAACTACATGGAAATAAATGATTTCAAATCAGTAGAGAGAAGACAATATTGTAACAAACCTCACTAATTAAAAACAAATAAAATGGAAACTTTCCTTACCTCTTACTACAAAATAAGCTTTATTCTGATTAACAAACAACTAAATGAAATTATTGAATGCTAAAATTAGAAATAAAAAAAGGGGGGCTGCCTTCATGGCTCAGTCAGTTAAGCATCTGGCTCTTGACTTCGGGTCAGGTCAGGATCTCATGGTTCGTGGGTCTGAGACCCCCGTCAAGCTCTTCACTGATGGTGAAAAATCTGCTTGGGATTTTCTCTCTCTCCCTGTTTCTCTGCCCCTCCCCAGCTCATGTAAGCACGTGCTCTCTCTCTCTCTCTCTCTCAAAATAAATAAATAAACTTAAAAAAATTAGAAATAATGGAAGAAATATGTGATTGCATTTAAAAATACATTTATTGTTAGAGCTGTGAAGGACTTCATAAAAAAAATTCCAGAAGTCTTCAAAATAAGTATAGATGCATTTGCATAGCAAAATTCAAAGTTATTATTAACAAATCGAAAAGAAAAATGTCAAACTTGGGGAAAATATATGCATATGTGTCACAGGGAAAAAACTAATTTCTTTAAATTAAAAATAGTACAAAACGATAAAATAATGCATGATAGAAAAAAAGACAATATGATCAGGTATCACAAGAGAAAATAAAGACATCTTTTTAAACATATGAAAGGATTCTCAACCTCAGTCATAATAAAATATATGTAATGGATATTTTTCATTTATTACTAAAGATCAAAAAGCACAGAGTCCTGGTGGAGGTTTGGGAAATACAATCTCTCATGAGAGTAAAACTTCTGTCAAGGGCAATTTGACACTCTATACCCATTTAATTACTTACCCTTAATTCCTAGAGGCATATTCAAATATGAAGAATCACATAGGTACGTAGTATTAATTTTAATGTTGTTGGTGATAATGATATTGGTTAAAATGGAATGGCAAGTTGACAGGTGATTTTTCTTAATTATCATTTACCTGTAAGATGAAACACAAAAGGCATTAAAAAAAGTGAGTTGACATCTTATCCATTTATAAGGCATCTTTTTCTTTTCCTCTTTTAAAGAATTTTTTAAGTTTATTTATTTCTGAGAGAGAGAGAGAAAGAGAGAGAAAGAGACAGAAAGCACATGGGGGAGAGGCAGAGAGAGGAAAAGAGAGAATACCAAGCAGGCTCCATACTGTCAGCACAAAGCCCAATGCAGGACTTGAACTCATAAGTGAGATCATGATCTGAGCTGAAATCAAGAGTCAGATGCTTAACTCACTGAGCTACCCAGGCACCCCAATAAGACAAACTTTTCGACTTTTATTGTAAATGACTAACAACTGTCAAGGACCAGGATACTATAAGTGGTTCACTGCTCTTTATGCAAAAATCCAAAAGAGAGAGCTTATTCCATCATGGGAACCCCACCTCCATGACCTCATCTACACCTAAATATCTCCCAAAGCCCCCATCTTCAAATACCAACGCAGTGAGGATAACGGCTTCAACATATGAATTTTGGGAGGACACATTCAGTCCATAATAATCTATAGCATAGTTGAAAGATATTAAAAAATTTTAAGTGTTTGCTGCTAGCCAAGTGAACTTAGTGATTAGCAGTGGTCATGGGAGGAGAATGTGTGGCTCATTATATATTCTGTACAATTGGACTTATGCACAATGTATATACCATTACTATATAAAATGTTATTGTTAAGCTAAAAATAGTAATGGCGATAATAATAAATGAAGTTCGAAATGACCTAAAAGTAGAATCAAAAGGAGACAAGCTTCTAGAAGTTTATAAATGGAACAATTTAACTAAAATATCAAATATCTAAATATCTGAATTCCTTGCCATCCCAGGTACAGGCGTTCAGACTTGATATGAGTACCCGAAAGCAGATAAACCATGTAGACACAGATTTATGTTTTCTCAAAAATTTTCGATAGGTATTTTTCCAATACAGTACTACCCCCTTATCTATGACCTCTTCCCGTGGTTTCAGTTACCAGCCTTCAACCGAGGTCCTGAAGCAGATGATCCTCCTTTGGAGAAATAGTCAGAAGGTCAACAGTTGCTTCCCCCTGTGTCACAACGTCTATGTCATTCACCTCACTTCATCTCATCACGAAGACATTTTATCATCCCACATCATCACAAGAAGGGTGAATACAGTATGGTAAGAGGCCACATTCACAAAACATTTATTACAGCATATTGTTATGATTATTTCATTCATTATTAGGTATTGCTGTCCATCTTTTACTGTGCCTACTTGAAATTAAAGTTTATCATAGGTATGTATATTTAGGAAAGAAATGGTATATATATATATACATAAATATATATATTTATATTTATAATAAATATATATTTATATATATAATATATATCATCTATGTATAAATGTAGATCATGTATGCATTATCTATCTATCATCTATCTATCTATCTATCTATCTATTGATCTATCGGTGGTTTCAGGCATTCCTTGAGGGTCTTAGAATGTATTCTCCATGGATAAGGGAAAACTACTGTATTTATTCCAGAAAAGTATGGAGGCAAGGAGGGGGCAAAGAGGGAAGAGAAAGAAAGATACAAGCAGATTCAGGGGAGAAACAGAGGAGAATGGTGAGTGAGGGCTTAACCCCAGCTATCAGCATTTCAATCCCAAACTCTAGTCCTTTTACAGAACGAGAAACCTCAGCTCCCTGGTGCTGACACCCCTTCTTGTCTGATGACAAATAAGCTCCTCCAACTGCATATGATTTTTCTTTCTTGCAAACAACAAATGCATCCCAACTAGTATATATTATACAAATAATTTAATCACCACTGGTATAAAGTATTTATCATAAATAGGACACTGGAGACAAATAAGGAAAATCAGCACTTTAGATAGTAACAGAATAAGATTTATACCTGTTCTTTTTTGAAAATCTTAGGACAATCATCACTCTTCCATTTAATCATGTCTTTTTATTGACATGCCATATTATAGTTGCTAACTGATAAGCTCCTTAAGTACAGAATGCATATTCAACCTGTTTTTATGTGACACATATATCTGTCAGTATTGCATTGCATGGGTAAACATATACACATTTATACATATATAAAATGAATACGTATTTTCCTAATAATACACTCATTTCATCATTGGATTTTTTTAGTGATACAAAAAAAAAAAAAAAAACCAAAAAAAAAACCAGCCTATAAGTAAGCAGAAATGCTTTCCTTTGTGAATTTGTGTGAATAATTTATTGACTTTTGTACCTCATTCTTGTTTTTAATTTTTCTTAATGTTTTTATTTATTTTTGAGACAGAGAGAGATGGAGCATAAGCAGGGGAGGGGCAGAGAGAGGGGGAGACACAGAATCTGAAGCAGGCTCCAGGCTCTGAGCTGTCAGCACAGAGCCCGACACGGGGCTCGAATTCATGGGGTGTGAGATCATAACCTGAGCTGAAGTCAGACGCTTAACCGACTGAGCCACCCAGGCGCCCCTGTACTTCATTCTAACAGATCAATATATTTACATTTTATTTTCCAGAAAACATACCCACTCATACAATGCACTTTTAGAAAATACAGAGTTGTCATTTAATATTTATGGATCATTTCAAAATTACACATATTGTAAATAAGACGTACTTATCCATCAAGACTGACATATAATTGCAAGATGGTTAATAATAAGTTGTTTCAGGGGAAAGCATGTTTCAACCACTGCTTCACAGCATCGTATTTCCTAACTTGTGCTATTCTGGCTGCTTATGTCTCCTTTGATGTGTTCGGCATGGTCTTTGCCTCTAAATGGGACATGGAAACAAATGGTTCATTTGTCCCTGGAGTTCAAGGCAGGTTTCTTTTTTTTTTTTTTTTTTCTTTTTTTTTTCGAAAAAAGGTTTGCAAAATTTCCCCAAGCTGAAATGATATATAAGAAATAAGACAAATGTAGCTGTGATGTGAGATGCCCTGGACAGGAATTAAGATCAAAGTCACCTCCAAAGATGTAAGGTTCAGGCTATGTGAAGAGCTGACTAAGGATTTCTTGAGATTCTGCTTTAATTTTATCTATATAATGATCTTGGCACAGCCATAAATCTATCATTACTATCCCTTGACCGGTACTAAAAATGAAATATTGCTTCTTAGGATATAAAATGTCAATGTCACATTTGAATTTCTAAATGAAGCAGAAAAGGAGTCATATGGCACAACTTTTACAAAAATTGAAATACTAAGGTAAAGTTTTTACTGTTTTTCTTTCTTTTTTAAAAAATATAATTTGCTTCATTTCTTGTAAGTTATTTGTGTGTATATGGAACCCTGTTATGGATTGTACCAATATGTAATATATAGAGATATTATACCAGATGGATAAAAGAATGTTGATAAATTAACTGACTCTACTTATCCTAAACAAATGATAGCATTTATATGAACCTTGACATTGACAGCTTCAAGTGTATGAATATATCTGAAGTTAAATTTATAATCCTTAGGTCATAAATTTCTGCATTTACTCAAATAAAGCTCATATCACTGGCTACACTAGGCTATCTTTTAGCTAATAGGTTTATTTTATTTTTTTAATTTTTGATGTTTATTTATCTTTGAGAGAGAGAGAGAGAGAGAGTGCTCTACAAGGGGGAGGAGGGACAAAGAGAGAGGGAAACACATAACCTGAAGCAGGCTCCAGGCTCTGAGCTGTCAGCACAGAGCCCAACTTGGGCCTGAACCCACGAAACATGAGATCATGACCTGAGCTAAGTCAGACACTCAACTGACTGAGCCACCCAGGCGCCCCTTAGCTGATAGGTTTCTTAATGGAAGTTTCATAGTCAACTGACTGTATCTTTTAAAAAGTTATTATGTGCTCATAACATTTTTTCATAGCAGTGCTTCTATAAAGACAGACAGGTTGAAAGTAAACTACAATGAAATACTTTTTTGTTTTAAAAATGCCTCGAAGGAGAAATTACCATGAGGATTTGACATCTTTATACGCAAATACATTTATGGTAGGGTATGGTATTGATTTATTAAAATGAAATGATAAGTAATCATTTGGCTTAGGCATTTCAGTAAAAAAAAACCTCAATTGAACATTTTAACTTTGAATATGTATATTGAAGTCTGTTTCCTATTAGCAAAAGTCACTGATTTTTGTTTTTGTTGTTGTGTGTGTGTCTTTCTAAAGACATACGCCTTTCTAAAGGACTATGATTACAGTAATAAGAAAAATGGTACTGCATAAGTAACACACACAAAAATACGCACTATCAATTTTCATTGCAACATGAATGATTATAACAAGATATATATTGCAACCAAGAATGCTATCATTCTGTGCATGGCTGCACATTTTTTTGTCAAATGCTGACATTCATCCAAGCCATAAATGGGTGGATTTCAAAAGTTCCCTTCTGCCTTACTGTCAGCCCAACACCCCTGGGTAGCTCATGATAACATAGAACCTTCTAGTGAGAAGTTAGGTATTCTTCTTTGGAATAATTGACTAATAAAAATTGGAATAGAAAAATAATTACCTGGTAGAAAACGTAATGGGAAAATATTTTAAATTTTATAAAGCCACTTTTCATTTTCTACTATTAGCCTGAAAAAGGCAATGCTTTTTATCTCAATAATTGAAATTGAATTTCTTTAAAATCGACAGCATGATACTCTTACTGGAAAATTCAATGTGTTTAGTGACACATATAAAACTGTGAGTGAGGGCCTTCGTATCGTGTTTCAACCAGAACTTTACGGGATGGGACTGGGATTCACAATGAAGGTAAGAGACCACTTCTTTATGAAATTATCTTGGGTTAGGTTTTCTACAAAGGACCATCATAGTGTGAGTGATAGACCATTAAGATCATCAACACCTCGGAGCTTGTTAGAAGTACACATTCTCAGGTCTCCCTTCAGGACCTACTGACTCTGCGGTCAGAAACCTGTGATTCAGGAGCCTGTGTTGAACAATCTCTCCAGGTGATTCTTCTTCTCCGAAAGGATAGCCTGGGATAAAGGTCCAGGTGTAAGTGATTCTTAAAGGAAGTTCCAGCAGGAGAAATCGATAAAGCCTGGTAAACAGAATCGAGTAGAAGAAGACACGGTCAAGGGCCCAGCTTCTTATGAAGTCTCCACCTTAGTCTGACCCTGGGCAGGACTTGAGTAGGAATTACCCTTTATGAGCCATCCCTCAGGCTTCCTTACAAGGTGTGACCCTTCACCCCCGCCAGAGCACTGTCTCCTCTCTGTAATTCTGGGTGAGGCAGCTCCAGGAGCCAAGGAGCAGCCCTCTGAAGAAGGATGCAGGATGGAGCTGCCGGAAGTAAAGCATCCAGGACTGAAGGTACGAGTTTGCAGAACTGGTAAAAGGAATCCAAGGGTACTATGGTGGAAGAACAAAATGTGCTCGGCTTGGAAATTCTGAGCTTTGATGCGAATCTTCAGCATGCCCTATGGCTGGCTTTCAGTACTGAGTAAATCATGTAGATATCTCAGCCTGACCCCAGTTTTGTGCTTGTAAAATTGGAGTAAAGATGTACAGCAGCTTTAAAAACTTAGATCATGCATAGACAAGTACGAAACAGATAGGGTCTTGCCTTGCAGGTGTGTATGAAACAGGGAGACTGAAACGGTTAAAATGCTTTTGTTCCTTTTGGAGGTCTCTAAATGGTCTGCATCTATTAACTCAGTATAATTTAAGAGTGGCCCTGTGAAGTAAGATGGACATATTTTTCAAATATCAGAGAGCTTTGTTGAGTACATTTTTAAATGGAAACAATCCCTAATGATCCATGATGGGAACCTCCGTGTATTTATTTATATCAATTATATATTTAGTTTATTCTTCTATGGTCAATTAATAATCTTTCAATTGTAATCAAAATGTAGCCATGATATATATACATATATATATATGTATGTATTTATATATATATATATACATATATATGCATATATATATGTATATATATATGTGTATATATATTTTTTTTCTACTCAAAATTTGCATTTTTTGAGGAAACCACTGTGAATAACAGCTCAACATCCCAGAACTGGTTTTCTTACTCTACATAGAATATTTTTTGTTGTTATCTCCATGAGAGAACATCGTGAGATATGTACAGTAAATTCGATGTTTCATGAGAATGAATGCACTTTACTTTCATCAGAGATAATTCTACTCCTTTGAGTATTCAAGAAAAATTGCATATCTTGAAATTACTATTATGAAGTTATAATTCTGTAGCTCTTATAGAAATATTAGATGTAATGTTTCCTTATTCATAGATTACAAAATACATTGTGTTCTTAAATTTGCTGGAAATCATTACATTTCATGATACATAAAATAATATTTCAGTTTTGAAGTTCTTTGATGGCTTTAAATACATTACAGCATGATAGAAGCCTTTAAAAGCAAAGCAAAGAAAAAAACAATCTCAGAGGAAAATTTTGTCACATCCTCACTCTGATAATCCGCAAAATGACAATCTACCATAGTCTATTAATCGGAATTAATATCTCACTTACCTCAATGTAACATAGGAAAACATTAGTAATCTGTAAACCATATGTAAGTTTACAATGCTAATAATAATCATATGTAAGTTTACAATGCTAATAATTGTTACATCAAGTAACAATCCAAAAAGATTTAAGCTAATAAAGTAAAAGACGTAAGAAATTTATTATAATTTATTTAGTCTAAAATAGTGTCTGCACTGAATCCATGCTCAGTGTAATTGGCCAATGACACTGTACAACTAGATTTTAGAAATAATAGCCAACAGTGGTTTTTAAATCAAACATCCACATATGTGTATAGGCATCCGTGGTGCCATTATCCATTTTGTGCTCCTAAGGCCCCATTACGAACACAGTTTAGGATTTGTGTATGCATTTATGTGGGCGCTTTTGAAAATCTTCTTCCCTTGATACTCTAATAAGCAACATAACTCAGAGCAATACTTTGAAGACTAAGGTTTAAGTGGGGTGTGCTGACTGTATCCCATATATTATTTAGCATTTTTTTAATCCTAGTGTATGAAGTCAGCATGCCTAAAGCAAATGAATGGGACCTAAACTATCCTTTCAGGAGCATAAACCATATATGTATATATTTTAGTACACACATATATCTTGTTATTCCTCAGTGTCAATGTATTTTAAGCTCAAGTCTTCAAAGTTAGGACAACATAGATTTTATACCACAGGACTCTAGCACAAGATAAATGGCTAAGGCAAGGTCTCATTTTCTTCTGTGACATGATTGTTTACCACATTACATTGTATTTTCATGTACCTTATTAATTTTATTTGTGGATTTTGTAGAACAATTAATGTGTACTTTTAATTTGACAGTCTTATGATTTAAAAAAGCCATACATATTAGAATTTTCTTTACCTAATCCTATACCCTGTGAGTTAAATTATATTTGGAGGATTTTTATTATTATGCATGAACTATTATTAAAATAATCATTTTTTAAGATTATTTACTTATTTTGAGAGAGAGAGAGAGAGAGAGAGAGCATGCACACATGCATGAGTAGGGGGAGAACAGGGAGACAGGTACAGGGAGGATCCCAAACAGGCTCACCATGGAACCTGACGCTGGGCTCGATCCCAGGACCATCTGAGATGACCACCTGAGCCTACATCAAGAGTTGGGTGCTTAACCAACGGAGCCACCCAGTTGCCCCAAAGATAGCCATTTAAAAAAATAAAAAAAAACAAAAAACAAAAAACTCTATTTGTCGTTCCTTCATAGACTCCCTATTATTTGAGGCCACCTTTTGTCAAAATTTCCCTGTAATTTGAGCTGTATTGCCAGTGGAACAGGTTGGCTTACTTCTTACTTTATTTGCTACTTTAGCAATTTGTACTTTTTTTATACCACATCACTATTCATTACAGTAGAAAAGTCACTTCCTTCTACTCTGATATAATGATCACCTTAAAGAGAAATAGATAGTTACTGACCTTATGGATTTTAATATCAAGGTAATGATAGACACAGATGGTTTCAATTTGCTCTACCATAGTGGGGACTGGCTACATGCTCATTTTGCAGTCTTCTCTTCCTGGGCATCCGGGGGGACTACAGTTGGGTTGGTGTTAGAGGACTTGCTCTAGCTGACCGAATATGATCAAAATTCATGTATACTGTTTTCCATCCTGGATTTTCCCATAAGACCTGGGCCTCACTCTTTCTTTAAAAATGATTGCTGAATACAAGTCTCAGTGGAGGAATTGGAGTAGGTCCTTTGGGGACAGGAAAGCCACCAGTTGGAAAAGTCCCTGTTTCTTTAATTGCAGTAGGGATGGCTACTCATTAAACACCAATCAAACTATGATAGGAGCAAGAACTGAACCTTAATTTCTTAAGCTGCAAAAATTTTAGAGATGATTTGTGTTCTTGCTTTTATCACGGAAGCACAACCTATTCTATTCTGACTGGTAACAGATATATGTGATAAATCCTGTATTATAAAGTTTTTTTTTTCTTTTATTTTGAATTTTTTTTGTTTGAGAGAGAGAGAGAGAGAGAGAGAGAGAGCCATAAGTGGGAAAGAGGAGCAAAGGGAGAGACAGAGACAGAGAGAGACAGAGAGAGACAGAGAGAGAGAGACAGAGAGAGAACCCTAAGCAGGCTCCATGGTCAGCATGCAGTCCAGTGTGGGGCTCTATCCTGTGACCCTGGGACCATAACCTGAGCTGAAATCAAGAGTCAGACGTTCAACCCACTGAGCCACCCAAGTGCCCCTCCTTTTTTTTTTTTTCTTTATGAGGATCTTTGGATTTGAAAACAGGATTTTAATTGGCACCCATATTCCCCATTCTTCTTTATTCACATTTCCTTCTCATCTCCATGGGCACCATAGTCAACCACTTTAATCACTATCTTAAAAAATATCTTCTAATGAACAAATCACACATCTTGATTGTTATAACTGTAAGAAAGTGGATAATTTTGCCTGGATACTGCCCTATTATCATGCATTTCTAGTTCTGTGCATGGTCCTATTTTCTGAATAACTAATCTTAAAGTCTTCATTTTTCTCGAATCTCCAAATCCATGCATTACCTTTCCCTTCAGAATATTAATTTGACCCATGATATCTTGAAATGTACAAAGCCACTAGATATGAACTCCCTGCTCCTCCATTGGCCAGAACCTCCACATTTGTATGTTTCCTTCAGTGCTTCTGTTTGAAAGGAATTGTCTCCACATCTTTTCAATCATGGTTGTTGTTGTTGTTGTTGTTGTTGTTGTTGTTTTTGTTTGTTTGTTTTTTTTATAAATGTCATTTCCTTCAAACATTTTGAGGACTATTCAAGGATAGTGTCTGTTTTTGCCACGTCTTTTGCTCATTCACTATCGTTAATATTTAGATGTGCTCTAGTGGTGTTTTTGTCTGTTTGTTTGCTGTTACCTAACTTATCCCCCTGGAAAAAACCAGCTCAACCTTAATTATTGTCAAATTACTTCTTTACTCATCCCAATCTGACATCTCTTTCTATGTCTTTAAACTTGCTCTCAGAAAAATTATCCATAATCATCATAGGAATTCATATAATACATTCAAATTATGATTGTTTTACCTCACTAACAGTGTTTCTTGATCTCGAACACTTGCTTATAATGGAATCTGCGAATACTAAGCAGTCACTTTTTATTCTCTGTCTCTGGACATCTCTCCCAAACTATTCTGAGGCTTTTCTTCATGTTCCTTACTCTTGAGTATTGGGAATATTTTGTAAATTTTTTAAATATTTATTTACTTTTGACAGAGAGAGAGAGAGAGAGAGAGAGTGAGTTTGAGCAAGGGAGAGGCAGAGGGAGAGAGGGAGACACAGCATCCGAAGCAGGCTCCAGGCTCTGAGCTGTCAGCACAGAGCCCGATGTGGGGCTTGAACTCAGGAACCGTGAGATCACATCCTGGGCCAAAGTCAGACGCTTAACTGACTGAGCCACCCAGGCGTCCCATAAGTATCGGGAAATGTTAAGATTCTGTTTGGAGGCCTCTTCTCTTTACATTCTACAACTTCTTCCTTGGGTACCACGTTCCTTCACAAGGGAATTTTCCATGATTTTGTTCTGATATCACTCACATTTTTAATTGTAATCTGGACTTCTCTTTAAAAAAATTTTTTTCAAATGTTTATTTATTTTTGAAGGATAGAGACAGCATGAACGGGGGGAAGAACAGAGAGAGAGGGAGACACAGAATCCGAAGCAGGTTCCAGGCTCTGAGCAGTCAGCACAGAGCCCGACACGGGGCTTGAACCCACAAACTGTGAGATCATGACCTGAGCTGAAGTCGGATGCTTAACCAACTGAGCCACTCAGGCACCCCCAGACTTCTCTGTTAAAATACAAAGCCACCACAATATATGCTTGTTTTGTTTGTATATATGCTTCTATATTTACTTGTTTTGTTCTCTAGTTTGTCCTCAAGGCAAATAACACAATTTAGCCTTAGTAGATATTCAATAAGTATTTGTTGAATAAACACTCAAGCTGAACATGTATGTGTCTATGAAACACATTCCACTAAAAGTTGATGTTTCTAAAACTGAACTCACCAAATACTGACATTCTCCATTTACATAATTCATCATTGATATAAATGGCACAGCCATCCAAGAAGTAGCTTTAGCTGAGGGTCCAGTGACATATGCTTTGCTCTATCATATGTCAGTCTTGTTAAATCTGCCTCAAGTTTTCAAATCTTTCACTTTTTCCATATCTGTTGCAGTCACTATGGTATATCCTCCCTCACCTGGACTATGGCAATAAGCTTGAAGGTATTCTCTTCCTGAAGTGATTTTCTGTCTTCTTTCCCCGTAAATACGTACAAATAGTTGAATGATCTTGTGAAAAAATAAGTTGAATATAATGATTTCATTTTAATATTATAAACTCAAATCTAAAATATTCTTGTTTATGTGTATTTATTTTTGAGAGAGAGAGACAGAGAGAGAGCAAGCTGTGGAGGGGTACAAAGAGAGGGAGAGAGAGAGAATCCCAAGTAGGCTCTGTGCTGTTAGCACAGAGCCCAATGTGGGGCTCCATCCCATGAACCGTGAGATCATAACCTGAGCCAAAATCAAGAGTCGGACGCTGAACCAACTGAGGCACCCAGGTGCCCCAATCTCAAATATTCATTCTTTTTACATTGCCAGGAAATAGTATTTATTTTCAATAGGAAGCCCAACAAATTCTTCCACGTTTTTCAAATGTCTTTTACCATTTAATTTGTACCCTTCTGTACACACAATTAATGTGTTCCAAAAATAAAAAAATAAAAAAGCTGGAACATTTAGAAACTGTATCATTCAGAAATGTTGCTGGAACATGCAGAAATTGTACCTTTTGAGTCCATGAAATGCTGCTTTTCAAGTAGGATGTGTCGAATCTTGTCTTGGAAAGGATAAGTCTAAACAAACAAACAGACAAACAAACAAAAGTCTTAAATGTGTTTGAATTTAAATAGTTTGTGATGCACATCACAGATCAGAGTATATCTTATCTTGTGAGTCAGGAACCATGTTTAAGTTGTGATTTCTGTCTTAACTGGCTTTCTCACTCCCCAGGTCATAACCCATTTGTCAGTGGGCCCAATTTTCTGTTTGTTACTTTAAATCTCCATGTGGGTGTCATACAGATTTTTCACATTTGAATACTTTTCAAAAAACAAACAAAAACAAAAGCATGGAGTCCTCTACAAACTTGATATCCCCATTCTTTCCTTCGTTGGTAAACTGTATTACTATCCACTGAATTATTAGAAACATAACATTTTTCTCATGTTTCTTTATTTTCCCATTCTAATGGAAATTTTATCAATACATCTATCATGTCGAACAAATATATCTCAAACTTTTCACCTTTCAAACTGCCACTGACTCTATTCCAAGCCTCTGTTTCTTATTTCCATGTATAGTAGAGGCCAATAAACTAGAAAATCAGACATGTCACTTTCATGGTTAATGTATCCAATGCTTTCCTCTTGCTAAAACTAAAACCAATAGCTCTTTAGATAGACCACTGGTAGCTCTGATTATCTGGAGCTTTCCTACCTGTGCAAGCTCCCTTCAGGCACTCTTCTTACTTGCTTCTATGCTTTAGCCCTAGGGTCCTTTTAATTCTTAGAAAATGCCCAACTCTTAAAAAAATGACTACATTTTTCTGTCATTCCCTGGCTTGATCTGTTCTGAAAGCCCTCTTTGTACCACTGCACAGACTTCTTAATGGCTGAGTCCTTTGGCTTTTCAGATTTCTATTTAAAGGTAATTTTCTCAGAAAGCCGTTCCACGAAGAACACTTTTCATTAGTCAAGCTCTACTGGTTGGTCTTGAACATACATTCAAATAGCAATTACTTACTTGTATACTTGTAGTTATGTGTTAGGTCACCATCTTTAAAGTTTAACATACAGGAAAGCAAGGATCGTGACTTTTTTACTAAGTACTATAAGCATAGTACTTAGTATAGTATTTATCACAAAATAGTTTTCTATAAGTGTCAGTTATATAAAAAATAACAACAACTACTGTTATAGGTATAAATGCAACAAATTAAAATACCAGTTCATGAAACTGTTAAACAATGTAATTAGGATCCTACTTTAAGTCCCTGAGTCCACGACTAATGGTATTTTAACACATAGACTCTCTCCAAATCACTATTTTCCAAATGACCACAACTATTCTACTCACATGTCAGTTTCCCTCTTAGATTTGCTTAAAAAGAGATATTACTGAAAAAAAAAATTGAACAGTATGTTTGGTCTTTTCACCTTAATTTCTGTTTTTTTTTTTTTTTTTTTAAATTTTCAAATATTCTGCATGTAAATTACTTTAGTCAAATGTGAAGAGGTTTCTTTGATATCCCTCTGGGTTTAGGGAATTTTGGAAACCATACTGTGATTCCGTGCAGAATATATTTATTATCATTTTGATACGAAAACCTTTCCTGATCATTTTTATCCTACTCTGTTCCAGAAAATGTTTAAAAAATGTTATATATGGGGCGCCTGGGTGGCGCAGTCGGTTGGGCGTCCGACTTCAGCCAGGTCACGATCTCGCGGTCCGTGAGTTCGAGCCCCGCATCAGGCTCTGAGCTGATGGCTCGGAGCCTGGAGCCTGTTTCCGATTCTGTGTCTCCCTCTCTCTCTGCCCCTCCCCCGTTCATGCTCTGTCTCTCTCTGTCCCAAAAATAAATAAAAAACGATGAAAAAAAAAAATGTTATATATGAAAAAAGTATTATAATTTTTTTTTTATTTTTTAACGTTTATTTATTTTTGAGACAGAGAGAGACAGAGCATGAACAGGGGAGGGGCAGAGAGAGAGGGAGACACAGAATCGGAAGCAGGCTACAGGCTCTGAGCCATCAGCCCAGAGCCCGACGTGGGGCTCAAACTCACGGACCGCGAGATCGTGACCTGAGTTGAAGTCAGACGCTTAACCGACTGAGCCACCCAGGCGCCCCTGAAAAAAGTATTATATACTTCATGCATAAAATATATAATAAATATTAAAACCAACTATGTGCCATCAACACTAAAATGTAAAACATTACATTAGAGCCCAGGCCCAGTCAGTGGCCTGCTATGTTTATATCCCTTAGACTTGCCACTCTATCCCCCAAATACACAAATTCTTGTCAATTTGATCTTTTTTATGAGTTAGAAATGAGAAAAAGTTATAATTGTAGACATTTCAGATTTCTTTTGATTTCCTTAATTCTTGCTTACATATTGGGTTGTTATTTTGTGAAACTCATCTCTTGAGCCAATAACAACCAATCAAGGCACACCAACAATCCTAAGATATCTAAGCAATATGCCGAAAGGCAAGATCCCTTAGGTACATCACATGCTTTCCATACTATGGTAGGGACTATTTTGTCAAATGTGTCACTATTCTACTATCATTTCAAAAGCCTATCCCTAGTACTAATGTCACATATTTCTGTTTGTTGTAGCAAATCCACACATATAATTACCTATTTATTTTACATAAGTAAAAGCAAACAAATAAGCAAAAACTCCACTTAGGATAATAAATATTTATTTTCTCTAATGGGGCTAGACTAAGATGGGTTCAGTAAGGAAAAACAACAAATATGATGAATAACCTTGAAAATAAAATTTGCCTCAAAACATGTATTTTCAGTTATTCCTATATAAGCAAAATTTATTTTCATTCATATTATACATTAAATGTTGTTCTCTATAAATATATTTTTATTTTTACTATGCATTTATTGTTGGTCATCTTTTCATATTAATCAAGTTAACTTAGCTGTTTTAACTGTGTCTTACTTAACACAAACACTGAATTTTGATTTATAGTAATGCTATTTTTTATATAAAGAAATAAAATTTGTCACTTCTAAGAATCTTTTATTAAAATGATTATTTCTTGTCCTTATTTCAAATCTTTTACTTTAAAAAAAATTAACGTTTATTTATTTTTGAGAGAGAGAGAAAGAGACAGAGTACAAGCAGGGAGGGAGCAGAGAGAGAAGGAGACATAGAACCTGAAGCAGGCTCGAAGCTCTGAGCTGTCAGCATGGAGTGCAACTAGGGGCTCGAACCCAGGAACCGTGAGATCACGACCTGAGGCAAAGTGGGCCGCTAAATCGATTGAGCCACCCAAGTGACCCTAAAATCTTTTACCTTTTAAAATGTATATACTATCATGTATTTTGCTTTTTATAATTTCGCCATCTGGAGTCCAAGGCCTTAATTGCACTGGTGATATTTCCTTTGGCTCCTCTCCCTTTGTTGTGTAATTTTCCTTTGTGAGCTCACGTTCAATTGAGTTCAGTTACTGGAACCTGTAAACTCGAGTTTATTCCGCAGAGAGTACTGATTTTTTTTTTTTTTTTTTAATGTCAAGTACTAAATTTGCTACATACTCGGGACTACTTTCAGTTAACTATGATTTTCTGAATTTGGAGATAATAGTTATTAAAAATTCAAGAGTTGGATGTGTTAGTGGGTAATTCTGTGATTAAAATTCTGAGGGTGCCCTTCTGTCGAACACTGCGCAGCTCAGTAAGAACTTTTTGCTTTATTGTCATCCTGGTTTTTGCACCTGATTCTTACTAGGATTGTCCTTTTGGCTCTATGACTGCTAGTGTTGGATTTTTTTTTTTTTTCTTTCCAAATACTAACATTGTTCTAGTTCATGCCTTCTTTCATTCCCTTGGGATAATCTTTACAAATGTTATTCTGTAGGCTACTGACATTAGTAAATTCCTCTAGAAGCTTTTTATTTCAGCTTTCAAGTCCAGTTTCCTTTTCCTTCTCCCTCTTTGTTTTTGAGTCTTGGTTGTTGTTGCTCTTTCTTTCTTTCTTTCTTTCTTTCTTTCTTCCTTTCTTTAAGAGAGACACAGAGTGAGTGAGGGAAGAGCAAATAAAGAGAAGGAGAGAGAATCCCAAGCAGACTCCACGCTGTCAGCACAGAGCCTGATGTGGGGCTTTATCTCACAAACCATGTGATCATGACCTGAGCTGAAATCAAGAGTCAGACTCTCAACTGCCTGAGCCACCCAGGCACCCTGTTCTTATTCTTAATATAAGAAAATACTTAAAATATTTTTGTATTTACAATGTTCTTCTGCTTAATTTTATGGTGAGAAGTTTCTGCTTTTAGGTATGCTGGATTTCTGGAAACAGAATTTATACTATTCACTTTCTACCATGGGATATTGAAGTAATTGTAAGATATCAGAGTCAAAATGTCCTTAAAAATGAATTTGAATAAATTTTCTTTTAGTGCCAGATTTTGTCCTCTCATGCTTCTGACAACTAATTATCTGTCATTTGCTTAAATACCATGAGGCCTCCTGTTCATGATAGAGTATAAATGTTTCATTTTCTCCCCATATTAAGGCTTAATTTTTATCCCATTAAGTTATAATATTGAGCCTCTTATTGTCTTTTTTGTTTTTTTGTAAAAATAGAATTCCTTCAAATTTGAAATCAACTTTCATGTCCATAATCCTATTCTAGCAAAAAACAAAAACAAAAACAAATCATATAAACTTATGTGTCCAATGTATTGTGCATTTAAGAAAAAGGAGCAGAAATCACAAAAATTATCACGTATGGTTTTGAACTGATCACCAAATTTCCTTGGGGACGAGGAACAATTGTAAAATTGTTGACTCAAATAATACCATAAAATGTTAGCATTCTAGAATCATGTTTTAAATGTTCTAAGGGCACTTTAAAAAAGATTTTACAAAATATAACCTCTTAAGAAAAACTCAATTAAAAATAACATATGAGTCTTGTATATTGTGCTCACATGAGCAAACTAAAGCCCCGATGAAATGGTGAGATTGGGGAACTCCTTGAAAATGGATGATCTCCAAGGAAACTCTTGCAAGTAGAAATCGAGAACTGTCAGTGGGAGAGGCAGGACTGATCCTAATTGACATTTTAGAGAACAGAAAAAGTGGATTCATAGAATAACCTTAAGAAAGACAAAGAAATGGAAAATGCTATACACTTGTTTCTCTGGAGAGGTGCTGTCAGTAAGGAAGGCTATGGCATTTAAACTGTATGTACAAGTTATTTGCATTTAGGAATTTGTAAAGCAATATTAATTCAACTTATAAACTGGGGCAAAGATGAACAGATAACAAGGAAAATATTTTAACAGGTAAGGATTCTTGTGATTTGTGTTTCTTTAAAAAAAGAATACTCTGACTTAACCTTGCCTATTGATATTTATAGAGCATCTGTTGGCTCTCATTCAAGGTCCTGCTCTTAGCTCCCCTAGGATCAATTCACTCCAGTAAATTTCAAAGATGGTTCACACAGTATTTAAAAAGACCTATCAGGATTATAAGTATGAAATTTTCAGGTGTTCTATCAGATGCTGAGTATAGTATAGTACATTTACAATGCTTTTATTTATTTATTTTTTTAATTTTGGGGGGTACTTATTTTTATTGATTTACAAAAAAATATTTATATGGAAAGCAGTTTTCAAGCACCACATACATAATTAAGTTTCCTCTGCCCACCCCCCTCCCCCCGGTGTAACAAACCTAAACATCCTATAGTAGGCAAACTATTTTCAATATGTTGTGAGAAAATAAACTCATATGTACAATTTACTGGATTGATTTACAGCCATATTCCTAGGGCACTTTCTTATTTTTGAATTCAGCTTGTAATCAAAGAGTATATGTTCCTTGAAATTACCTTCTCTTTGATGATATCCACAATATCTGAAATAATCTTCTAAACCTTTCTGGTTTAAACTGCTGTAAGGACTATAACATTAAAAAATCAGATAAATTCATCATGTATCAAAATTATGGGTTGCTAGGAAATCTTATAGTGAACTACTCATATAGATAATGAAAAGGAGACTTCATTACTGCTGTAGCCCCTTATCTCTTAACTACTACATCTCTTTATTCTAATTTTCCATTTTTTTTCCTTCCAGACTACATCAATATGGGTTTTTATATGTCATTAAATGAGCACTTGTGACTGAATGTATTCTACTCATTATTTTAGTTTTGCCCCTGGAATAGATTAATTAACAGATTGTTCTGATGGTCTATGTTCATATATTAGCCAGTCTACAGCTTATTGTCACTTCATATCAAGCAAGATCTTCCTATTAGAAATTCCGTGGGCATTTAATTTGGCAAATTGTCATATTTTTTCCTCTTGGAGATTCATAATACAGTGTATTATATCAAGACAGTGAGAATACTTGTCCTAAAGATCTATATTTTTAAAACTTATTTAATTCAGTGTTTCTTAATTTATTTGCATTGGAAATCATATTACTTAATCCTCTCCAAACACAACTTGGGAAATGTTGCCACATTACAATAACAAAAACTATATAATGTTTAAAAAGTACTCATTACATTAATACATATATAAAAATGTAGCTATTTTAATGAATGTGTTATGAATTAATGCATATATCAAATAATACATTAATACATGTGTATAGTTTTAACACATAATCCCATGAACCCATTTATAAATGATGTTTTGGGAGAAACAAAATTAAAACCAACGTAAAACCTACCTCTTCATTAATTTAATATACAAATTATATATTATAAGCACAGGAGATCTGTATCTTATCAAGACATTGTGGTCTCTGTTTTCATGAAGCATATAATCTATATGGCAAGTTGGTAAATAAATAACTATAGTATAAAATGCTATAAACACACTTGACAATTGAACCTGACTTGTTCTATGGGTTCAGAAATTATATTTTCATACAAAAAAAAAAAGACACCTTGTTGGAGGCAGAAAGAAAGTATGAACATGAGCTAGAATATTAACTTTCTGGGGAAATAGCACATGTAAGGAGCTTCTTGTGCAAAAGTGAGTGGACTGCATATGATGAACTGAAAGAAAATTATCATGGTTGAAATATATGGACAAAAGGATAGTTTCGTTCATGATAAAGCTGGAGACACAGATGGCTAAGAGAATATTCAGGGTTCTGATAGTCAATTTAAGAATTTTTGAGTTTAAGGGAAACTGGAAAGACAATCACAGGTTTTAAGCTAAAGATCTAAGTTTTCTATTTGAAAACATTTTCTTTCTTTCTTAGGTTTAAAAAATAAATTTTCAGGAGGCAAAATGGATGGGGGAATCTGATTAAGTCACTTCTGTAATAGACTGGACTAGAGAGAATAATAAGGAGATTAGTTTCATGGAGTCAGTGTTTGGTGTCTGAATTCAAATAGGAAAATATGTATTATTTATATTATATATTCAAATATATTGATATGTTTATATAGATTGATGAGATATGAATATCATATACAGATGGATATTTAATATATCAATATGCATTTATATATCAAGGATATCTTTTATACATATTACTTGAATATTTATATATAAATTTGTAAATATTTTTCTCAGGAAGCATATATAGGGATATAAGCATCACTTAATTTTCTTGGATTGCATAACTGATTTATACAATTTACTAAGAAAAGAAACACTAGACAAGAACTAAGTTTTGGTGAATAATTTGAATATTGTATGTCAGTTTCCAGTTTTAATCTAGTTAGTGTCAGTCTTCCAATTTTTCAGTGACACAGCAACATACAGAATCTTGAAATTGTCCTTGACTCTTCTTTTTCTCATGCCTTATATCAGAACGAATACTCCAATATTCAGAAGTATTAGCATCCCAATACTTATCAGCACCTGCACTGCTAACACCCTTGTCTGAGGCACTTCATTCCTTAAATAATGTGTTTCAATGCATTCTAACTATTTGGCCTGCTTTCTCTCTTGACCTCTTCAATCCTAAAGATCAACCAGGAATTTACCTTGTTAAAATGTAAGTCAATTCTTGCCATGCCTCTGTTCAAACCTGCTGATGAATTCTCATCTTGTGTAGAACCCCAACCACTTACAATGATGTATAAGGCCCTACTAATCAGGCACCCTCCCCCATTGCTCCTTTAACTTGATTATTTCATTTTCTTCTACCTTGCTCGTTCTTCATCCTCACCTCCCTAAATCAGGCACATTGGCTTCCCAGCAATTTCTCAAACAAACCATTATATATCTGCCTCAGGGTCTTTGCATTTGTATCTTTTCACTGGACTGGACTTCTCCCAGAAAGTCCCAACACTAGTTGTTTCACTTATTATATACTGGACACTGCATATAAAATTTCAATCACCACACAAATGTTGTCACCCTTTCCACGGCTAATATTATGTTACTAATAAAAACTTAATAAGCATATTAATAATTTTGAGTCTGTTCCACTCTTCAAAATAATACCTTACCTACAAAGAAGGAAGAATTTTGTTTAGTTGTTTTTCTTTTTGTTTTGTTCGTTGTCTTATCCTCTTCATGTATAGTAATCATTCATAACGATGAGTGGATGGATAGATGGATGCCTATGTCGACATTGATCTGCCAACAAGACATCAAAACAAATCTGTAAAGTGTGAACATAAAAATGGAAGCTTAAGACCTAGAAGACAGTCTTTGCTGGACATATGTTTTTGGCTCCTCTCAGCATATTAATATAAGTTAGAAACATGGTAGAAAAACACATGGGCTCCTGGATGGATCAGTCAGTTAAGCATCTCACTCTTGATTTTGGCTCAGATCATGATCTCGTGGTTCATGAGTTCAAGCACTGACAGTGAGGAGACTACTTGGGATTCTCTCTCCATCTCACTGTCTGCCCCACCCCCACTCATGCTCACTCTCTCAAAATAAATAAATACACACTTAAAAAAATGCAACAACACATGTTTCTAGAAAGAGTGTTTAGAATTAGAAAGAGGATCAAGGATATCTCCCTGTGTAACTTGTAACACCTAATGATGTGGGAACAGTGGCATATAGGGCTGAAAACTAGCATTCAGGAAATAAGGTTTGTATGATATCGTGGAAACCAGTGATACAAATGTAATACCAGCCAACCAACCAACCAAGCAAACAAACAAGAAAACAAAGTGCCACCAACAGTGTAATGACTGGTGAATAAAGATTGAGAGGTGTTTACTGAGTTGAATCAGATAAAGGCCATCAGTGAATAGATTCAAATAATAAAATAAAATAATAAAAACTATGGCATAGTCAGGAAGAAATTCAAATAAAAAGGGAGCATAAATGAGAAATAAATTAAGACATGGATAATACAAGTATAGAAAACTCAGGAGAATACAGGCAGTGGACAGCAGACAATGAAGATAGTCATTGGATGAAAATGAGGAATCAAGGGGAGAATATTTGTTTTTCAAAATATTTTTTAAATGTTTATTTATTTTGAGAGACAAAACGTGTACGCAAGCAGGGGCAGGGCAGAAAGAGAGGGAGAGAGAGAATCCCAAGCAGGCTTCACACTGTCAGGGCAGAGCCTGACTCAGGGCTCGAACTCACAAACATGAGATCATGACCTGAGCTGAAACCAAGAGTCTGACACTTAACTGACTGAGCCACTCTGGTATCCCTATTTATTTATTTATTTATTTATTTATTTGTTTATAAATACGAAATTTCTTGTCAAATTTGTTTCCATCCAACACCCAGTGCTCATCCCAACAGGTGCCCTCCTCCATGCCCATCACCGCCTTTCCCCTCCCTCCCACCCCCCCCATCAACCCTCAGTTTATTCTCAGTTTTGAAGAGTCTCTTATGGTTGGGCTCCCTCCCTCTCTAATTTTTTTTTCCTTCCTCTCCCCCATGGTCTTCTGTTACGTTTCTCAGGATCCGCACAAGAGTGAAAACATATTTTTAAAAATATGTTTAAGATAGGGTAACTTGTCCTTGAGTACCGATAAAAATATAATTGATCCAGTACCCATGGAGAGAGAGATTGAAGACACAGAAGAAAAGAAAATTTTTGGCAATGTTCTTGGTATGGAAGGGTGTGATCAGATTTCGAAAGTGGAGGTTCTGGGAAGGAAGAACACGAATGGGAATGTAGGCTAATTTATAGACGTAACAGTGGGAACCTGCGGAGATTTCCATTTGAATTCCTTTTTTTTTTACCCCTGTAAATAAGGAGTTAACAGTATCCACTCAGTTGAGAGGATCAGGAAAGTTGGAGCATGGTAGGGTTCTGAGGAGACTATAGTATATTTCAAAACATTTTTGCACCTAATGGAGAAGTAAATTGTTTGGAGAAATAGAGTGATTCCATGGAACAGAACTGGATGCCCAGTCAAGATTGTCCACCATGAATGATAATGATTTTAACTTGTTCCCTTGATCTTTGTTGTTGTTGTTGTTGTTGTTGTTGTTGTTTTGTTTTTGACTACGGCTTTTTGCAATTTTGGTGTAAGTATATGCCTCCATTAAACTGAAGGACAGACTCTTATCTGCCATGTTATTGTACATGGTTTATGTTTCTGGTTTACTTAGAAGATGCTGATCAATATTTTTTTCTGTGAAAGAAAATAATGTCATACATAGAAATCTATGTCAAGTGAGTTATTTACCTAATTTTCCCAGTTTGGAATGTTGGCTAGGGAAATGCTATTTCTATTTTCTGATGGAGCATGCATATTCATAGTAGGTAGATGTAAATTAAAACTTGTGGGGTTGACATTTACTTCACAGGCCAGTGTTCTTTAGTCTTCATGCAATAAAAGGGATCAGCCACCTCCAAACTGGCAAAAGTTTACCAGAGCAACATCAGGAAGCAGTTGAAGAAATAACTATAATTCAAATACCTCTGAAATGTTTAAGATTTATAAGTTCATTTCTGCATTCACATCTGTTATAGAGGTAGTCAGCACTGAAAAAGAGGTTACTTTAATTTTTAAAATATATCTGAGAGCTTTGCATAATCTTCACTTAAACCATTTTGGTAAAAATGGATTTGAGGTCAAAGAATTCTCAGAATATTCTTAAGTGTAACAGTAAGCTCTAATAATCATGCAAAGTTGGTTCCTTACTAAGGTTACTGCCTAAGAAGGCTTGTCAGATAAAATAGAAGGTCCTGAGTTCAATTTGCATTTCAGATAAACAAGGAATAATTTTTTTTATAAATATGCCTCATACAATATTTAGACTACACTTCTACTAAAAAAAGTGATACTCTTTTTTTAATCTGAAATGCAGATTTCACTGAGTGTGCTGGGTTTTTATTTTGCTAAATTTGTGAACACTATACCAAAGACATACTCACTATATTATAGATTATTTATATTGGATTTCAGTGGACAAGCGCACACACACACACACACACACAAATTGCAATTGTTCTCTTATGTGAATCATCAATTTACTTAACTGTGGGTTCTATGTAGTGAACACTGTTAATGCTCCAGAAACTCATTGCATAAAATCTACTCCCACTTTCAACTAACTCTTGCGTAGTTAACCCAGAACCATGATTTATAACCACTGCTCTAAGACCTGTTGTCATTAGCATGAAAGAGTCCCTATTTACCTTTCTCTTAATTAACTTACATAGAAAGCAACTCAATATAGTAGGAAAACACTGGTCTCCAGAACAGAATGCGAGCTTTGACTTCAACATCTGCTTTTCAATCTTACGTAAATGTATAAACTCTTTAGGGCTACATTTTTTTTATCTGTAAAATTTATAGCATGCCCCTGCTATACGATTTCCCTAAGTTACTATTTTAGCTAAATCACCTTTATTTTTGACATTTTCCCTTCGCATTATAACCATAGTTATAGATTGGAATAATCTATAGATTGGAATAATCTAGATTGGATAGTTGTAGATTGGAATAAAAGAGAAAGTAATGATTCATCTTCCTTTCAGAATGGCGTCTTCATGTTCTAAAGGTATTTTACCTTAAAGATCAGATCTTAAAAGAAATTATCATCTCCTTGAGAGAAGTTTCTGTTCTAAATTGTTTCTCAATATGCCCTGATGTTTCTTTCTTTCTTTCTTTCTTTCTTTCTTTCTTTCTTTCTTTCTTTCTTTTGTTCTTTTTCTTTCTTTCTTTTCTTTCTTTCTTTTTTATAAGTACTGACCTTAACATATGTGTGTAGTGTAAGGTGATTATATTATTTAGTTCCATCAATTATGATTGTTTTGGAAATAAAATTATCAATTACAACAAGAGCTACTGACACCTTATATTATTTTATTTAACACTACTGTATGAAGCTAATTTTTTACAATGACCTTTAATTAATATTTATTTATACTCAGGGATATCAAAATAGTTCTTTTAGTTTGTGTTAATTTGCTCTTCTAATGCATTTCCTTACTAGGTAAAACCAAAGAAAACAATATATTATCGTATGTCTCTTACATTTAACAAATTCTAGCCGGCATTCCAAGAAATGTTATAAGCTCTTTTAGCTTAGAAATTATTTTAGAAAATCACTAAATCTTCAGTGCCATATTCTTCCCCAGATGTACTTCATTGAAATTATCATTATCAAGGGAGCTCTATGTATGTGTTTGCTTATTAGACAAGTATGTAAGTCAGATTACAGGTAGAATATTTAAAAATATTTCTATAATTTATTACAATAATTATAATTTAATTACAATTAATTTAAATATGACAGAGTGTAGGTCTTTTTAATGTTTTGAGACCAGTAAAAGAAAACACAATAAATCTATTTATATTTATTGAAAATATTTGACATCTTTCAAAAATTAGAAATTCTGTTTTTTTGTGGGTTTTTTTGAGAGAGAGAGAGAGAGAGAGATAGAGAGAGAGAGAACATGAGCAGGGCAGGGGCAGAGAGAGAGGGAGACACAGAATCTGAAGCAGGCTCCAGGCTCTGAGCTGTCAGCACAGAGACCGACGTGGGGCTCAAACTTGTGAACCATGAGATATTACCAGAGCCGAAGTCAAACACTTACCCGACTGAGCCACCCATACCCCCACCCCCAAAATCAGAAATTCTTAAAGAAAGATAAGAATCCTTATCTATCTGATATTAAAATTAAAAAGAAATATTTGCAAAAGATAAGTAATTCATTTAAAAGCAGTTCTCTCCATTTTCTCAATAGGGCTCTATAAGGCTTTACATTCTTTTTTTTTTTTTTTTTTTTTTTTTTTTTTTTAACCTGTTATTAGAACTTTATTCCACAGGTATTGAAAATTTGGTAATTCCAAATTATCATCAAAATATGTATCAAAATATAAGGCTTTACATTCTTAAACACTATACTATCTTTGACAAAAAGGAAAATTTGTGACCTAAGAAAGCATCAAACAAAAAGGTTTAAAAAACATGACTCTTAGTAACTCTGAGATTATTTCTTTATTCCTCAACTGATTCTGTACATTGCTTTGAGGTACCATGTGATTTTATGCTAATTTTAATTATTATTCAACAGTATATTTTTCAAGTCCCATAATGAAAAAAAAAATGAGAACAAATTCATAAAGGGCAAGCAGAGCTTATCAGTCTCTCAGGATGTCTTTCCTATTTTGCCCAAATAAATTACGGAGGGTAGCTTCAGTTTTGTCGAGTTTTCTGTGACTTTATGACCCTAAGCACATCATGTCAAGCCAGAGTCTTTGATTCAAACTTTCTTTTGCCATCTGCTAACTCATATTACCATGTCCCTCCAGCCAAATGGAATATTCAGTATTTCATTTCTTGAAAATCATCAACTGTTCTATTGCACAAATGGGAAAACCAAGGCCTAGGAGGGCTGAGTTGCTTTCTCAGTGTTTTAAAAAATATCAATTTACAGAACTAGTGTAAGGACTGGAACTATACGTTCCCTTTCTATGATTAGCCTAATACTGTCAGTGAAATAAAAGAGGTTTAAGATTTTATAAGGTCCTCCAGAGACAAATTCTCGTTAAGTTTTACTGTGACTTCATGTTCGTGCTCAGTAATTAAATTCATGATGAACTTTAGGAAAATTATAGCATTATTGACTAGGAAGTTGTTTGACAGCAAAATGGTCCCTTAATCAAATTTCAGATTATCTTGGATTCAGTTTTCAACTCCTTTCATATTAGTGAAATAAATTTTTTAGTTTGACAATGTCCATCTACACCACAAAGTAACTATGCATATCAAAGCAAATCATATGCTTGGAAATTCACTGGAAATTTTGCATTATCTCTTTATATATTTAAACTAATTGAGCTTTTTAAAACGCTTTTGTTTGTAGGACTTAGTAGCTTTTTAAAAATTATTTTTTTATTTATTTTTGAGAGTTAGAGAGAGACAGAGCATGATCAGGGGAGGGGCAGAGAGAGGGGGAGATACAGAATCTAAAGCAGGCTCCAGGCTCTGAGTTGTCAGCACAGACCCTGACCTGGAGCTTGAACCCACGAACCATAAGATCATGATCTGAGCCAGTCAGCACTTAACTGGCTGAGGCACCCAGAGGCCTCAATTCTTTATAGTTTTTTATTTTGGGGGGCTAATTAAATGTTGAAGGAATAACAGTGAAAGCTTCATTCTATTATTAGAGAAAGGATCACTTTTCCTGATAATATAAGAAAAGGTTCTATAAATCTCATAGTGCGCGCACACACACACACACACACACACACACGTTTGTCTTTCATTATGTTGTATTGTACATATAAATTAGTTCATAGCCTATCATAGCCGATTAACTTAAGATATCCATAGATATTATTGGTTATTATATTAATCAGAGGAAGAAGAGAAGAACAATAAACAGAAGAATTTGGTGGAACATTCCATTGAATAAAAAAGCACAAAATGAATGATCCAATTTATATAAGTACCAAAAAGACAGAACTAATCTATGGTGTAGCAAGTCAGGAGAATAGTCATACTTGGTAAGGGAGGAAAATGTCTGGAAGGGAACAGGAAAGGGACTTCTGGGGTGCTGCTCATAGTCTATTTTTTTTGTCTGAGTGCTAATAACACAGTCTATAATATAGGTGTGATCAGTCGATAAAAATTCACTGAGCTGTACACTGATGTGTACTTTTCTTTGTGATTGGTTTATTGTCAATAAAGCCTTAAAAGTCTTTGGAAAAAAAATCCTCATCTCTGAATACAGAGTGTTAGTATGTTAGCCTGATGTTCCCCACCATGTGCAAATAAAGAACACGCAATACAGTTAAGGAGCAGAGAAATAAATGTTTGTTGAAATACTCTTTATGCAAATGCATGAGGGTGCCAATAAGTGGAGTATTTTAAAATTTACAGTAAAGAGAATGGATAATATTCCAAAATGAATTTAGGGGAAAGACCTGGAACAGATTGGTTGATGTAATGGAATTTGATAAGTGCCATGACTGAGGAAGTGTAAGGAGACATGGAAAAGAATGGAATTATCTATTATAATACATGAGTAAATGGATACATTTAAAAATGAATGGATAATGGTAAAAAATAACAGAGTTTTATCCTCTCTTCTATAGTATTATTAATTATGAGGAGAGTTGCAAGGGCATGGAACATCTCAAGTAATCAAGAAACCTGAAAATGTTACATAACATAGGTTGATGAATGACAGAATATTGCAATGAATTTTTAACAGTGTATACGCAGTTGCTCTCATGTTTGGCCAGGAACATTCTGGTTTAACCCTGGAGTAAATCATACTCTCTCCTGTGGCAGAAAGAAATCGTTTCAGTTCAGCTCTCCAAGAAGAGTACTTTGCCATCTCGCCACCTTTGGTCCAGTGAAGGGCTGGGAGAATGGAGAGAGCTTGACTGCTACATCACTTTAATGAGCCTCGCTTTCCCACTACCCAGGGAAAATATGATAGGGAGCGACATACTCCAAGCTACTCCATCCACAGACATTCTTAAATTAGCAGCAGGCTAGGTATTACATTAATCTATATTAACCTGGAAAAGAAACAATAGAGAAGTAATTATCTGCTAGTTAAGATATTATTGCTATTATTATTATTATTGTAAACCTTGTTCTTTGCCCATATCAAATCACATTCTTTGAATTAAGTAATTGTGTGCAAAACACTAGCCCTTACCTGATTAAGTACAGCAATTTATAACGTTGTATTCCAGTTCCTGGTCATCTGGATTCCAATTTAACAGAACATTTTAAGAAGTATCCTGAGAAAAATATTTAAATTAGTTGTGTGTGTGTGTGTGTAAAATTATAGCTATAATGATAGCTCACTTTCAATATTATACATTCTGTATGATTAGAAAGGCTGGGACACACGAGAGTTTCTGAAGAATCTGCAGATTTAGAATAGGATTTTTTTTAGAAATTCTTTTTTTAGAAAAAGGATTTTTTTTCCTGTCACATAATAGTGATACTGAGGGGAGGGGGGGTAATTTATATTCAAGTTAGTTAATAAACAGTGAGGTCTTGGCTTTAAAAGTAGAACCCAGTGATTCATCTCTTACATATGACACCCAGTGCTCATTCCCAAAAGTGCCCTCCTTAATGCCTGTCACCCATTTGATCTGTCCCCCCACTCACCTTTCCTCAAGCAACCCTCAACTTGTTCTCTGTATTTAAGAGTCTATTATGGTTTGCCTCCATCTGTTTAAATCTTATTTTTCTTTCCCTTCCCTCTATGTTCGTTTGTTGTGTTTTTCAAATTCCACATATGAGTGAAATCATATGATAATCTGTCTTTCTCTGACAGACTTAGTTCGCTTAGCATAATACCCTCTACTTCCATTCATGTTGTGACAAATTGCAAGATTTCATTCTTTTACATCGTTGAGTAGCATTCCATTTTATATAAATACCAAATCTAGGGGCGCCTGGGTGGCGCAGTCGGTTAAGCGTCCGACTTCAGCTCAGGTCACGATCTCACGGTCCGTGAGTTCAAGCCCCGCGTCAGGCTCTGGGCTGATGGCTCAGAGCCTGGAGCCTGCTTCCAATTCTGTGTCTCCTTCTCTCTCTGCCCCTCCCCCCTTCATGCTCTGTCTCTCTCTGTCTCAAAAATAAATAAACATCAAAAAAAAATTTAAAAAAAATAGTGTTGCTATAAACATTGGGGGGCATGTTCCCCTCTGAATCTGTATTTTCATATCTTTGGATAAATACTTAGTAGTGCAATTGCTGGGCTTGGGGTAGTTGTATTTTTAATTTTTTGAGGACCCGCCATACTGTTTTCCAGAGTGGCTGCACCAGTTCACATTCCCGTCCATAGTGCAAGAAGGTTCCTCTCTCTCCACATCCTCACCAATATCTGTTGTTTCCTGAGTTGTTAATTTTAGCCATTCTGACACGTGTGAGGTGATCTCTTGTTGTGGTATTGATTTGTATTTCCCTGATGATGAGTGATGTTGAGCATCTTTTCATGTGTCTGTTGGCCATCTGGATGTCTTCTTTAGAGAAGTGTCTATTCATGTCTTGTGCCCATTTCTTCACTGGATTATTTGGTTTTTGGGTGTTGAGTTTGATAAGTTTTTTTATGGATATTGGATAGTAACCCTTTATGCTTCAAAGTGTTTGTAGTATGATTTCTCATTCCATGGAATGGTTAGCTCTAAGGGCAGCTTCAAACTGCAGTCTTAGGTCAAAGCATTTCCTCTTAGCAGTTCATGTAAACATCTTTTCAATAAATTGAAGCTAAGACAATTTTAAACATGATTAGAAACGCTTTATACCAAAGGTGGTTACATGAAATTAAGTTAAATAAATTAATAAATTAAATAAATACATACAATTAAAATTTATTTTATTAATGCAATTTATCTTATAGATGTCTCCATTTTTACTCATGATTCAGTATTTCTAGGGTTTAGCCTGAAAAGTTCCATTTATAACAAGTTCCCAGGAAAAGCTAATGTTTCAAGGACCATACTTAGAACCATGGTTCTTGAGTAGTTTTTCCTCCAAGGCAGGAAACTAAGTGGACTAAGCTAGAGGGATTTTAGATTTTTTAAAAATTATTTTTAAAACCATTTTATTGATGTGTAATTGACATAGAAAAAGCTATACATATTTAATGTATATATTGATCACTTGGAGATAAGTATACACTTTATCTCCATCACCACAATCTATGCCATAAACATCCATCACCTCCAAAGTTTTCTTCCACCCCCTTTATTTCTTCTTCCTCCCCTTCTTTCTCCCTTCTCCTTGTCCTCCTCCTTTTCCTTTTCCTCCTTCTTCTTCCATTTCCTCTCTCCTCCTATTATTATTATTATTATTACTACTACTATAAGACCTAATATGAAATCTATACTTACAGAGAAATTTTAAGCATACAATAGAATAAAATTTTAAGTATCGGCAGTGTGTTGTACAGTAAATCTCTAGGACTTAATCCTCTTGCATAGCTGAAACTTTTCATTTTTGCACCTCTTCGGGAACACTTACTTCCACAGAGAGTTTGTACTTTGTTTCTCTTCTATATTGGGACAGTAGTTGTAAGATTGAAAACTTTTACAAGTGTTTTTTGCATGTCCAAAGGAGGCTGAAAGAGCAAATATTTTGAATAGATATATATTACCTGAATTTATCCACCTTATTAAATAAGATAATGCAGAGGGTTTTAAAATTATTTGGTAAATAATCATTTTTGTGATATGATTTTACATAAAAGTGCCTTGATTTGGGGTATAACCTTTTTTTTAAGCTAGAAAGCCCATTACTTTTTAAAAAATCAAAATCAAATGCTGACAATTTGCAAAGTAAAACCATATTCTTTGTGGAAGGCAAACTAACGCTGATTTTATAATGCAAAGGTAAGTTGTGTTGAATACATTAGCTTCCTAAATATAATTAAACCCTCAGATGGGTAAGTAGTATATCAGATGTAAAGTCATTTTTGTGATATTTAAGTCATTTCTGGGTCACCTAGGGTAATTTGTGTTATATATTTTTGTATATCTGCTCTTTTAAATAACCTCTCTGAGAATGCATTTGCATTGTTTTATATGAAATATGTAGCTATAAGTATCATTAGCTAAATGAGGCTAAGTTTCTCTCACCTTGTGAGTATGTAACTACATATTCTTAGTGGAAAAAGTTGGTCATGCATTTTTCATGAGCTCGAGGAGCTGTTGCCCATTCCTTACACATCCTGCTTTGTACTTAAAGATGAATAAATAGCCTTCATTCTCATGAACATTTTATAAGACAAACATCTATGAGTACATGACTTGTGCTTTTTCCCTGTTTTACACAATATGAATATTCTATTTCCTAATGGATCTCATGCTACCCTTTCTGTCAGGGTACACATGGAAGTCCCCAAACAATTCAACAGTGAAAATCAACACGTATTTTCTAAACACATAATTAGAAGGCTCTCCAAGACCTTCTTATTTTACACATAAAAAAAACAAGATGCGGAGAGATTAACTGATGTGTTTGCTCAAGACCATAGAGCTGTAATCATACTCGTGGCAGAACCTAGCGTCCTGCTATGGGATTTCCCCACTCCATTCCCCAGTCTAAGATGGGACTAAATGTTATTTACCTAAGGGGGAAAAAAAAAAAAAAACATAGTTGTTTGTTCTGTTCCATTAGTTGGCACAAAAAATAAATAAATACATAAATAAAATAAAAATAAAATAAAATAAAATAAAATAAAATAAAATAAAATAAAATAAAATAACTTAAATTAAATTAAATTAAATTAAATTAAATTAAATTAAAAATTTGGGGAATTTTTTACTACTCTGTCCTGTGGGATGTATTAAAAAATGTGATAATATTCACGATGACAATTTGTAATTGTCATCACATGAACCATTAGACAGAGAAACCGCAAATACATACTCATTGGAGTTGGTAGAAGATCGCATCTCCTTTCCTGTTAAATTCTAATTCTGCAGCCTTCAGAAACCATGTTCTGCTAAGACATCCTCTTGGCTACCTTGGCAACTGCATATATGATTGGTGGATTGACAGTTCTGGCGCTCCAGTTTTTTTTCTCTTCATTTTTATCAACCATTTCGTTTTCTTTCTTTGTTTCTCGTTTATGGATTCGCACCTTTCTACGTACGTGTGTGCACTTGTGTGTGCGTATGTGGGCATGCGTGATTATCTCTGTTACCACTATGGGTATTTCCGCATTAGTTGGTGAGTTCTTTTACTCAAGGTCCTTCTAGATCTCTTTATCCATTGATTTTGTGTTCAACCCACGTTCATTCTTGAAAGTCATATATTTTTTTCTCTTACTCTGTTTTGAACTGTGGCTTTCTTGTACTTGTATTTACCCTAATTTATTATTTCTTATGAAAGGGAGGGCAACTATCACCAAGGATTTGGGCATTCTTTCCATAACGTAGAGTTTCTGCCCAGAATTGTCTGCCTAGCAATGACTACATTTCTTTCTTTCTTTTTTATTTTTTTAAAGTTTATTTATATATTTTGAGAGAAAGAGAAACAGCATGAGTGGGGGAGGGGCAGAGAGCGAGGGAGACAGAGAATCCCAAGCAGGCTCCACACTATCAGCATAGAACCTGATGCAAGGCTTGACCCCATAAAACAATGAGATGGTGACCTGAGCTGAAACTAAGATTAGGTGCTTAACTGATTGAGCCACCCAGGTGCCAAATTTCTAAGTCTTCGTGGCATCTAAGTGAGACCAGGGTATATAGAATACTGGACAGTAACATGTATCCGAAATTATTCGTTTTGTTCTTAGGTAAAATATTTCTTGGAATTCTCTATTTATCACTTCTTCCATCTACTCACTAGACATGGAGATCTGTGATGATCCAGATTAAAGTAGATTCATACCATAGAAGAATCTGGGTTCCTGAACAGTCCCAGGGAAAACTTCAGGAAGGAAATCCCTGTATGGGACTATGTGGCAGAAATATATTTTTATTAAATTAAAATATTAGGAACCAAGGTTTTATTTGATGCAGATGATTTTTTTTTTGCACAACTTTAAATATTTCAAAATGTTTGATTCTGTAATGACAGTTTTTTAGGTCTCATGGATTTTGGAGAATAAATGGAGAATTTTTGTATTTCATATAATTGGTCACCTTGCTTGGCATTTTTGGTAATTTTTGAGCATTTTCTATCACTGACTCATCTTCTATGTGACTCAAGATTCAAGCCTTTGGCTCTTGGATCATTCTATCCTCCTTTCATGAGATATTGCTTCCAAAATTCATGGTTGTAAATTTGAAATCTCTATGTTTTATTGTAACTATATAATATTTCAACTACATAACTCTATCTGAATACTCCAAACTTATACAACTGGAAAACCATCATAAAATCATGATTCAGTGTTTACCTAACAAACCACTGTGTCCTAGGAATCCCCAATTCCATGGGGTATACTGCAACCATTGAAATAACTCAGGCCAACAATCTCAAATTTAGCATTTAAAATATTCAATTAGAATATCAAAGTTACCAATTCCATCATAATAAAGTAGTTTCAACCTGAGATTTAATCTCCATTACTACTGAAGTGTTTCAAACATATTGCCAGTTCAATATATACAAAATGATTGTGCCTTTTGTCTAAAATAGATACCCCTTGGGGTGTCTGGGTGGCTCAGTCGGTGGAGCGTCAGACTTCTGCTCAGGTCATGATCTTACAGTTCATGAGTTCGAGCCCCACGTCGGGCTCTGTGCTGACAGCTCAGGGCCTGGAGCCTGCTTTGGATTCTGTGTCTCCCTCTCTCTCTGCTCCTCCCCTGCTCACACTCTGTCTCTCTCTCAAAAATAAACAAAGATTAAAAAAAATTAAAATAAATACTCCTGCCCGTGTTGTAGTAAACTAAATAATGTCATGGTGCAACTGATTTCCAAGCTGGAAACCTAAGGGTTACCATGAATATTTTCTGTCATTTCTATGAAAAATTCAGCCAATCGTTGGGTGGGCCTCAACATTTTATTTTTATGTGTCTTTTGAATCCACCTACTTGGCTACATCTTATCTGTACAATGAAATTTATTACTATACTCATCACACATGTATGCAACTTTTATTTAATGCATGTATTCTTTGTGACTGTACACGGATTTTTTTTTAGGGCAGGGTCCTTGATTATAATCTTAACCAGTCTGACATCAGAACTGATCACGTTGTCTCAACTATAATAGGTTGGTAACTATTTGTTAAATGAATGAATGAATACATTTTCACTGTCAGTATTCTTTTCAAGACCCACCTTCTGTTTTGACCGAGTGAGATAGAGTACATAAGGGTCCACAAATATCCTTTAACTCTTCCTGGGGAAGCCATGTGGTTTGTCACTGAACCTTGATGTGCATGCCATGGTCACACTCCAACAGAGCTTTAAAAGAAGTGTATGGTAGCATTCTGTACAGACCATGCTAATTTCTCTTTGTTTCCAGACTGGCCGTGTTCCAGATAGAAATGATTCCATCGGCCTGAAACTGGGAAATAATAGGAGACAAATCTGTGACAAAAATGTAGCGTGAGAGAAATAAATTGTTGTAAACCACTGATCAGTGGTTTAGGGGATCAGCTGTGGCCTAATCACGGCTGGCCTGTGCTGACAGAGACAAGGGTTAATGTTTAATATTTACTCTCTCTTGGGGCGCCTGGGTGGCTCAGTCGGTTGGGCGTCCGACTTCGGCTCGGGTCACGATCTCGAGGTCCGTGAGTTCGAGCCCTACGTGGGGCTCTGTGCTGACTGCTCAGAGCCTGGAGCCTGTTTCAGATTCTGTGTCTCCCTCTCTCTCTGCCCCTCCCCCGTTCATGCTCTGTCTCTCTCTGTCTCAAAAATAAATGAACGTTAAAAAAAAATTAAAAAAATATTTACTCTCTCTTTTCACTTTGATCTTATTCCATTCCCACTCTAGTTTAATTTCTCTCCCTCTCCCTCTCATTTGATTTATTTTACTTCATAATTAAGTATAGAACAGAAAATGTCCATCATATAAACCATTTAAAAACAATATGTTAAAAAGAGGAAGAACCAACTATCTTATGACTCTCATTAAAATAATTTCTTCAGAGCTTTTGAAATGTCGCTGAATTAGGATGATAAAGTAAGATTAATATTTAAAAACTAAGAAAATGTTAAGTGATAATAGAGGATGAACGTAACATTAATTTTAAAAATCGGGCATATGTTCCTGAGACAGCTTCAGTGCTGAGCTCCTGTCTATTTCACAGCAGCTTATTATTCATCAGCTCAAGAAAGCACCATCCCGGCCATGGACTTATCACTTCTCATATGTTAAGAATATTGAACTGACTCTGTGTTCAGCTTGGGAGCATTCAGGTGCATATATGTGTCACAGTACGTGATGTGCAGGAAATAATTCATAAGCACTCTCCATTACCGCGTGTACTTAGCCAACTATTAAGTTTAACTCATTTTCCCTCACACAGACATAGAAATACAAAACTGATGTTTACTAACAATGACATGTGTCATCCTTTGATAAACTTTTCTAAATAAAATCGTTTGCCATCGTCTCTTGCCTTGGAATATTATTGGGCATTTCTTTTTATGCTTCGAAAACTTCCAAATAACAAGAGTGATGGGAAATTTATCCTTCAATAAACCAAGCAAATGGTTATCTGGAAAAATAAAATATAATGCATGTGCATGTATATATGTGTATATACACATACTATATGTGTGTACGTACATATGTGTATGTATGCATATATACATGTGTGTACCTAGAACCATATGTATGTGTATATATGCATACACACATATATATGTGTAATGCTTATGTATGTATGCATATGCATGATATATAGAGGGTATGTCTACATATGTATGTTACATTTTGTTTTTAATTTTTTAAAATGTTTATTTAGTTTTTGAGAGACAGAGCACGAGTGGCAGAGGGGCAGAGAGAGAGGGAGACACAAAATCTGAAGCAGGCTCCAGGCTCAGAGCTGTCAGCACAAAGCTAGACATGGGCTCCAAACTCAAGGACTGTAAGATCATGACCTGAGCCGAAGTCGGATTGTAAGATCATGACCTGATGCTCAACTGACTGAGCCACCCAGGCTCCCCTAAATTTTTTTAATGTTTATTTATTTTTTGAGAGAGACAGAGCATGAGTGGGGGAGAGGGAGGGGCAGAGAGAGAAGGAGACACGGAATCCAAAGCAGGCTCCAGGCTCCGAGCTGTCAGCGCAGAGCCCGATGTGGGGCTCAAACTCATGAAACGTGAGATCATGACCTGAGCCGAAGTCAGATGCTTAACTGACTGAGCCACCCAGGCGCCCCTATGTGTTACATTTTTTTTTTAAATCTACCTTTTAAGTAGTACCTGAGTTCCTAGACAGAAACTTGAACTTGGAGAGGCATCAGGAAGAATTTTGAGGCTACTCTGAATTTGTCTTCTTGTCTTTATTTTTTTTTTTTATGTTTTAGAGCTTGAATACCATATTTTGCTAAATAGGATAGCATCATAACTTTTTCTTATACCTCTAATAAGAAAACATATTAACAATGAAATTATGACACAGAGTTTTTCTTCTGTTACCTTCTCAGCCCATCACATGAACTGCATGCCTATGAAAGAATGACACTTTTGCACTTCCTCGCTTGCATTGCACATCATGTGACAAGCAATCCTTTGTAAACCAGCTTCGTTTCCAAGCATGTATTTCCCATTCTTGTTTTTTTCAAGTTTATTTATTTATTTTGAGAGGGGAAGAGAAAGAGAGAGAGGAGGGGAGGGAAAGAGAGAGAGAGAGAGGGAGAGAGAGAAAAATCCCAACCGAGCTCCGAACTGTCCGCGCAGAGCCCGACATGAGGCTCAAACTCCCAAACCATGAAATCATGACCTGAGCTAAAGTCGGACACTCAACCTCCTGAATCACATAGGCACCCCTGTATTTTCCATTCTTAGGCTCCACAAAACTCTCAGTTTGTGCTTTGTAGTAAAATAAGGAATTGCAGTCTTTCTTCCAACCAAACATGTATTTTCTAATAATGTCAAATTTATGCCACCATCTTTGTTTCCAATACAATTACCGTCCCTTTTAGGGTCCTGCTAGGGTTACATAAAAGTCACTTTGGTTTTATTTCTAAGTTCTACTGCAATCTTTTTGAAGACACTTAGGGGTAATTAATCCCACATGTGTAATGCCAACAATGTAAATGAGTTAATTGTAAAGACAACAACCTGAACAGTTACAACCACATCTGTATGTACTCAGAAAATGGCATTTTGTCATGACTGCCTCATGGCTGACAGAGATGACAAAATGTGATACATTCTAAGACACTTTCCCATCCCAAAAGTGTTCAAGTGAAGAACAAACAACAAACAAAAAAAGTCCTTATGCATTGATCAAATAAGATGCACTGAGGGGCGCCTGGGCGGCTCAGTGGGTTGAGCATCCGACTTTGGCTCAGGTCACGATCTCTCAGTTCGTGAGTTCGAGCCCCGCGTCGGGCTCTGTGCTGACAGCTCAGAGCCTGGAGCCTGCTTTGGATTCTGGGTCTCCCTCTCTCTGCTCCTCCCCTGCTCATGCTCGCTCTCTCAGAAATAAAGAAACATTAAAAAAAAATTTAAGATGCACTGAAAAATAAAATGATTACAAGAACTTTTTCCTGCATTTCTCTTGAAAATACCTTCCAGTGAATTGAGTGCAAGAATTCTACCAGGTCCCATCATTTAATTTACCCCATTGTTTGTAAGGTAGCATAACCTGTATTTACTAAAAATTCAAATCCTGTGAAAATTAAAGTTATCAAGGAATCTGAGAACCTCCTTTTAAAATAGAAACAAAATGGCCTTCTGAGACTAGGCCAAATGGAAGTAGGGCTATTATTATTTTTAATGTTTCTTTAGCTGGACACCAAGTTGAAAACAAAAGTACCTGAAAGAGAAAAGAGTATATCTGTTTTCAGTACATGCCTGTTATCCTTTGATAGTATCACATTCTGGAATAGGAAATTTTAAAATAATCTGTAGAAAAGGGAGCAAAATGATCCCTCTGGTCATTCAGATAGCATTCAAAAGACTACCTGTCCAAAGAAACTACAGTTTGCTATTGTTCATACTAAATTATTTAATTACTGAAAGGAGGAAAGTCTGAACTAATAATCCTGAGATACAGCAGGAGTGTTAGCTTTTATAGTTGTCTTCCTGAAAGCCTAGTGAGAAAATAAATATGTTTTAGAGTTTAAAATAGAGTATGTGTGTTCTATAGTCTAATTAAGCCGTGATTCTCTAGCTTTGCTCCCATGGAATTTGTAAGATGTTTACATTTCCAAAAGACTCTAGAAACAGGAGGTTTGGAGCTCAATGGCAGAAAAAATGCATCCCCAGAGGAAACGATTTCTACCAGAAGGGAGAATGGGGTTATTAAGGCAGAAATAGCAGCTGTCTACCACACCTTAACAAATGCCACATAATGTGTTTAGTCAATCCTCTACTGATGAACATGTCTTGTTTTATTTTTCCTATTATACACGACCATCTTTGGGTACTTACAGCATTTTGTTTGCTTATTTGTTTGTTTTTTTTTGCATTCCTTTTTAAAACTAAAATTCCTGAGTCAAAGAGAATTAACATTTTAAGGCTTTTTATGTATATTATACAATTCCTTTCCACCAATGGTGAAATTTTTCTCAACGTTTCAGAATTGTGTCCCCATGGGTTCTATTAGTTTGATTTGCTGGGGTTCAGCATAAGATGATATAATAAAGAGGTTTCAAAATGTCAGAGATTAAATAAGGTAGAGTTTATTTTTCTCTCTTATAAGAAGTGAATAGACTGTCCAGGGTTGATGGGGTGGTGTTCCTGTTCCAAAATGGCTTCCCCTTGAAGCTCAAGACACTTCCATTTTCTCCTATTTCCCAGGCATTTGGAAGAAAGAAAAAGGAAGTGAAGATGGAAAATGTTATCTTATCAGATCATGGCCCATAAACATCACTTCCATTTTCTTTTAATCCTCCAGTGATTAGTTATATTATTACAACCAGCAGTAGGAAATGCAAAAAGTATGGACTCTGGCAGGTATCCACACGTTGAGCTAAAACTTAAGGAGCATCACATCATCTTAAGTATCTTCTTTTTTTTTTTTTTTTTAATTTTTTTTCAACGTTTTTTATTTATTTTTGGGACAGAGAGAGACAGAGCATGAACGGGGGAGGGGCAGAGAGAGAGGGAGACACAGAATCGGAAACAGGCTCCAGGCTCCGAGCCATCAGCCCAGAGCCTGACGCGGGGCTCGAACTCACAGACCACAAGATCGTGACCTGGCTGAAGTCGGACGCCCAACCGACTGCGCCACCCAGGCGCCCCCATCTTAAGTATCTTCTAATTGAAACGTTAACTTCTTCTCATTTAGGTTTTATATAAAAATACTTATCTACCATATAGCTTTTGGTTAATTATTTTACAACTGGCTTTTTATGGTTTAGTCTATATATTCTCTCCATATATTCTCTCCATATCAGAGCTCTGCACTGATAGAGTGAAGCCTGTTTGGAATTCTCTCTCTCTCTCTCTCTCTCTCTCTCTCTCTCTCGCCAGGCCCCTCCCCTGCTCATGCTCTGTCTCTCTCTTTCAAAATGAATAACTAAAAATGAAATAATTCAAAAAAAGATTATCACTTGGTTTATGCCATATGAATATTATTTTGTCTTTTTCTTTGTTTTTAAGTTTTTACTTAAAATATTAAGCTCAAATTTACAAAAGTACAATTTGGATTTTGTTTGCGTTTTCTGAAGCATACATTGAATATGGGAGGAAGGATGATATCTTAACACTAATAAGTCTGCTTAGGAAAATACTGCATACCATAGTTCATTCAAGCCTTTGTGTATATCTTGCAGTAAAACCACTATTTTAAAGTAAGACCTACAAGTTATAGAGACTTTAATATTGAAATAAAAGGAATTCTAGAAAGGATAGAGTAACATACATATTGATATTAGTTAATATGGTTCCAACCCTTATGTTTCTCTTTACTTAAAAGTGCAATCTGTTTTCCTATTATATTTCTATGTTGACATTCTTCCAATGGACAAACAGCTGATCAAAGCCACTAATGGTAATTCTATAGAAGATATTAACTTAGACTAACCTATAGAACTTTCTATATATCTTCTATATTTCTGCGAGGATGATTCTTCTCTTCCACTAACAACAAATGTGTGATGATATAATACTTTACCCATAGCTGCAGCCCTCTCATGTACTACTGACTTAAGAGTCTTATAAAAATGACTCATGGAAGAGACCTTTTGGAGGTAGATTCTCTGTGCTCTTCTCTGGAAAAAGCAGAAGGCAGCAAATCTGGACACTTACTGACGACAGACAGGGTTTCTACCTCGGCTCTCTCATATACAATTACACAGTCTGATCGTAAACAATTAAACTTGAAATTCATAACAGAAACGCATCATCTCACCTAGAAATCAACGCTCACCAATAAAAGTCTTTATAACTAATGCTCAAAGAAAGCAATGATCAAAGCAAAAACACTTTTAAGAATATAACACATCTGAATACTATGCATTGAGCCAACAGGATTTAGTTAAAATGATGCTCAGAATAAAATTCATAACACCAACTCCTAATATTATATAAAAAATAAGAAACTACAATATTTTTTCAACAAAAGGAAACTAAGCATGAAGATAAAAAGGAAATAGAGCCACACACACAAAAAAAGACCACCTAAATAGAAAGAGATTAAAAATAAGGCCACTAAATTGATTACAAAATAAACTAAAATATAAAACTAAACAAAACAAGATATTTAGTGTTGAAAAAAAACACAAAATGAATTAGCAAGATGAATTAAAAAGTGCTAGTATGAAGTTTAAATTATTCAAAATAATAATATGAATGGAGCTACAATAATAGATACAGAAGAAAGTAGAATAATTATAAAGAGATACTATTCTTAGCCACATGTAAACAAATGTGGGCACCTTAGCAAGTTGGTTAAATTTTGAGGAAAAGAGTAAAGCTAATAATAATAAGAACAATAACAATAATAATAACTGTTATCCAAGATTACTATATCGATGTAAGCAAGTTGTATACTGCACAAAGGTACCAGCCTGAGGCTCTTCACGTCTGCCATAGAGGGTCCCCCCATTCCCAGGGAGGAAAATAGTTTCCTCTGTTTGCAAAAGGATAATCTAGCTTCATTCTTCTTTTGATCCAAAATTGAAACAGATCAATTGCCATAGAATAAGCATAAAATAACACTGAAAGAAGGCTGAGTAGGGTAACAGATGACAGCTGATTACAGCCAAAATTCAGAGACATTTTAAAACTGAGGAAGCTGTAAAAATGTATGGTTTAAGTCTTACAGAATCACAGATCTACACTGTACACGTGCAATCAATTAGACTACTGATTTGTTGAACTCTTTCAAGTTTTAATAGCAACAGTAGTTTGATAAGATTTTATAGATTTTGGATACTAGCCTTTTGTCCAATATGTCATTTGCAAATATGTTCTCCCATTCCTTAGGTTACCTTTTAGTTTTGTTCGTTATTTCCTTCTCTGTGTGAAAACTTTTTATAGTAATGAAGTTCCAATAGTTCATTTTTCCTTTTGTTTCCATTACCTCCGGAGATGTATCTAGTGAGAAGTTGCTATCTTTGAGGTCAAAGAGGTTGCTCTCTATAGTCTCTTCTAGGATTTTGAAGGTTTCCTGTCTCACATTTAGGTCTTTCATCCATTTTGAATTTGTGTGTGTGTGTGTGTGTGTGTGTGTGTGTGTGTGTGTGGTGTAAGAAAGTGGTCCAGTTTCATTCTTCTGAATATCTATGTGCAGTTTTCTCAACACCATTTGTTGAAAAGACTGTCTTTTTAACACTGGATACTCTTTCCTGCTTTAGTGAAGAAGAGTCGATCATATGGTTGTGGGTCCATTTCTGGGTTTTCTATTCTGTTCCATTGATCTGTGTCTATTTTTGTGCCAGAGCCATATATCTTGATGATTACAACTTTGTAATACAGCTTGAAGTCTGGAATTGTGATGCCTCCTGCTTTGCTTTTCTTTTTCAATATTATCTTGGCTATTTAGGTTCTTTTCTGGTACCTCTGTGAAAAATGCTGGTGTTATCTTAATAGGGATTGCATTGAATGTGTAGATTGCTTTGGATACTATACACATTTTAACAATGTTTGTTCTTTCAATTCATCAGTATGGGATGTTTTTCCATTAGTTTGTGTCAGGAAAACTGAACAGCAACATGCAGAAGAATGAAACTGGACCACTTTCTACACCATACACACAAAATAATTCAAAATGTATGACAGGCCTAAACGTGAGACAGAAAACCACCAATTTCCTAAAGGAGAACATAGGCAGAAACCTCTTTGACCTCGGCTTTAGCAACTTTTTACTAGACATGTAGCTGAAGACAAGGTAAAAAAGCAAACATGAACTATTGGGATTCCATCAAGATAAAAAGCTTTTCTGCACCACGAAGGAAACAGTCAACGAAACAGAAATGCAACCTATGGATTGGGAGGAGATATTTGCAAATGACATATTGGATAAAGAGCTAGCATCCAAAATCTATAAAGAGCTTATCAAATTCAACACCCAAAAAATGAATGACCCAGTTAAGACATGGGCAGAAGACATTCTGCAAATTCTGCATTCTTCTCCAAAGAAGACATCTAAATAACTAACAGACACATGGGGGAAAAATGTTCAATATCACTCATCCTCAGGGAAATACAAATCAAAACAAGATACCACCTCACACCTGTCAGAATGGCTAAAATGAACAACTCAGGAAACAACAGATGTTGGTAAGGATGTAGAGAAAGGGGAACACTTTTACACTGTTGGTGGGAGTGCAAACTGGTGCAGATACTCTGGCAAACAGCCTGAAGGTTCTTCAGAAAGTTAACAATAGAGCTAACCTAGGACCCAGCAATGGTACCTAGGTATTTATCCAAAGGATACAAAAACACTGATTCGAAGGGCCATATGCACCCCAATGTTTACAGCAGTGCTATCAACAATAGCCAAACTATGGAGAGGGCCAAAATGTCCATTGACTGATGAGTGAATAAAGAATGTGGTGTGTGTGTGTGTGTGTGTGTGTGTGTAACCCAGTTATATGAGAAATTCTGTGTCCCATTAAGTTTTATTGACAAACGCAGACAGCGTTGCCTGAGTCTTTTCTGCACAGTTTTCTGAATCCTGGTCTAGATTATCCAAATGAAGTTGTAGGAGAGAAAGGGACTCTTAGACACAGACTTAAAATCCATAAAGTTTATGAAATTGGCCAAAATTAATTCAAAGACATTGCTTTTCTTTTTTACTTGTGCTCTTATTGAAATCCCAATAATATTTCAATATGCATAAGATGGAAAAATTACATCCCATTTTTATTTTTATTTTACAAATAAAGATCCTTAGCTCATTAGATATGGAAATTTACTTAGGACCACAGAGCTATAAATGATTGGTCTATATTTTAAATAAGATTGTATGACTCCACTATGGGTGGTTAATGATGCTAAATAATTAAAACCACTGGGCATAGTCCCAATCTATCTCAACAGGACATTTTCAGAAGAGAAATGGAGACACTGGACTTCACTTGAAAACATATATCTTCATTTAAATCCAAATTGTTATTAAACTTAAGCTACTCATGCTAAAATATTCATTTGATAAAATTACTTGAGAAGAAGTACATTTTCCCATCCCAAAGCTAGACGGAAAAGAAAAAGATAATCTTTTTATGTTTGGCAAGTGTCTTTAGGATTTTAGGACTTAGGAAAGCTCAAATATTAGGATACTATTATTGATATAACTTGAAATGTACAAAGTATTTCTCTCTCTAGAAATATATTCATCAATGCGTATGAAATAATTGAATTTACTGGAGAAGCAACATCCAACAAGTAAGGGTACATAGTTCCTTTAGTTACTCCATAAAGCAAATTTAGTTTATGTACATGGAACAAGCTTGATTGGTTTTGAGTTCGACTTCTCTTACAGTTCTAATATGTTATTAAATATTTACCAGCTTTAAAAATAATTATTATTGCCTACCTTGCTTTAGGCTAGCATAATTAACACCTGCATTTTATTTCCCTTTAAATTGTACTTATTAAACATTATTTGATGATACTCATTTGGCCTATGCGTTTAAAATTGTGCTATGTGTTAACTTAATTAAATAGGAGTTCAAGAAGTCAGTAGTTTCATTATCTCAAAGGATAACCTGTTCAATAAGATTGATAAGGAGTGCATGGCAAGGCAAAGATGAGGGCACATCACTAAATGCTTTAGACCTAAAGATACTTGTAATACTAAAAATAAAATAACTTCAAGTTTGATATTATTCCTAGCGATGTTCTATTCTGACTACTAAATTGGTTACTGAATACTTTTTTTAAATTTTTTAATGTTTTTTATTTATTTTTAAGACAGAGAGACAGACCATGAGTGGGGAGGGGCAGAGAGAGAGGGAGACACAGAATCTGAAGCAGGCTCCAGGCTCCAAGCTGTCAGCACAGAGCCCGACATGGGGTTCGAACTCACCAACTGTGAGATCATGACCCGAGCCGAAGTTGGACACTTAACCAACTGAGCCACCCAGGTGCCCCAATTATTGAATACTTTTAAAATAGTTTGCCAAATAGTCATTTAGGCTATACTAGTATACAATCAGTAAAATAAAACAATTTCCTTATGATGTCATGTCAGCGTCAGACGGGTCCCATTAATAGAAAAATTTCCTAATTTTGAGCTGCATTTGTCTTCCAATCTTTTTTTGTACTTGTTTCCATGTTATCATATGTAGATCTGATAAAATATTTACTCTTCGTATTTTCAAATACTGTTGTAATAATCCCTTAAATCTTGGTCTCTTCTCATTTATTTAAAGGTTATTTAGCTGTTCCTCACTTAGCAAATAAATTTCCTTTAGAAACACTCTAGTTCTTTGAATTAACCTTTTAAAATGAATGACCTCTACCCGACTGACCACATCATTCTCATTACTGCCAAAGTAGCAGAAATTATTTCTCATTTCCCTCAGAAACTGACAGAAATTGATCACCTTTCCAACTTTTTAGTTTTCCTTTCATGACCTTTAAAATAAATCATTGGTATTAAAGGTATGGGGCTTTTTTTGTTTTGTTTTGTTTTGTTTTGTTTTTTAAAGGACATGTTCAACAATAATTTCTCAGTGTGAATGGTATCCCCAATTTCTGTTAATTTACAAAAATTATGGTGCCTGCTCTAGCATAAGACCTATGGAAAATAATGCTACCAATTATGTATTTGACAGACTAAAGCACTGGGATTTCTTGACAACAGACAGCCGTGAAACTCAAGCTACTGTGAGGGGCAACATCGATGCTGTGTATTTGCTGTGACATGAAAAGTGAGACCAGAAAGGAAGTCAGTGAACCAGCAGGGGGATAGATGTCATTTGGCTTCAGGAGACGTTGAAGATTTTGGCCCCTACTACAAGTAAAATGGAAAAAAAAATATCCAAAGATTTCAAATAAGTGAATAACTTGTTTTTATTTTCAAAGGATTAATCTGGAACTTAAGGGTGTCCAGGCTTGGAAGCCAGAGACCAGTTACAAATTTATTACAATAATCCAGGTAACAGAATATTGTCTCTTGGACAAGAGTGGTAGCAGTGAAAGAAACACAAGATGGCTTTCCATATTTGAAAGGAAAGAATTTGTAGAGCATACAAAAAGTTTTTTAAAGAAGATTAGCTAAAAAAAATGGATTGAGAAACGGGGTAATAGCTATAATATGGAACTCATGTGTTTTGTTCTGTATTTTTTGCTTAAAATGAGTTCTAGTGTACCATGGATGTGTACAGATGATGGTGATCACTGGAGAGGATGATGATAATGATGTAAAGGAGAAACCAAACAATTGCTGCGTGATGACCTTGAAAAGGATATTAAGAGCCTACTAGATGCTGGGAACTGGTCTAGACAGTGAAGCCATAACAATGAAAATACAAAACTCCCACTACCCTAGAGCACACACTTTAATGGAATGGTAAACTGAAGACAAGGTTCAATAAAAATAAACAACTCCACATTCTAAATATACATTATCACGATTTAAAAGCTATAAACATGCAGAGGGGATAATTTGAAATGGTATATACATTTGTTAATTATATCAGGTAATCAGGAAGGGCATCACTGCTTAAGTAGAAGAGGAGACAGGATCCAGTGGACAAATGGGGGTAACTTTAGATAAGATATGGGTAGTCCAAGCACTGAAATACGGGGGGAAAAGAAAAAAAAAAAAAAGAAAGGTAAACATACAAGTATGCTAGTATCTCTGATGCTGAGAGTATATCCAAATTTTCTTCTAATTTCTTCTGTTACTTCAATGAAGTACAAATCAGCATGAAAAAGAGTTTAAGAAGTAAAATCCTTGTAAGTGGAGAGGGATGCAACTCCATCAAGAGTGGGTTAAGCATTGGAAAGAAAATCTGAGGCCGAACTAACAGTACAAATTTGTTCTTTTTCAAAATTGTTCTGTCTATTCTAGACCTTGAATTACATGTAAATTTTATTTATTTACTTATTTAGTTTTGATTTTTTTAATGTTTATTTATTTTTGAGAGAGAGAGAGACAGATTGTACGTGGGGGAGGGGCAGAGAGAGAGGAGGACACAGAATCCGAAGCAGATTGAAAGCTCTGAACTGTCAGCACAGAGCTCGAAGCGGGGCTCAAACTCATGAGCCATGAGATCATGACCTGAGCTGAGGTCAGATGCTTAACTGAATGAGACACCCAGGTGCCCCTACATGTAAATTTTAAAAACACCATTCAATTTTTACACACACACACACACACACACACACACACACGGCTGTGATTTTTGAATGGTGTTATATTGAACCTACAGTTTACTTTGAGAATTAACTTAATATTCTCTTCCAATTCATTCACATGGAGTGTCTTTCCATTTATTTAAACTTTTATGGTTTTTTCATCTTTATAATTTTTCTTGTACAGTTCTTGCTCTGTATTAAATTTATACCTATTTGACTCTTCTTGATGCTGTTGTAAATACAATTTTTAAATATTTATTATTTAATAGATTATTCTGTGCTAATATAAAAGACAAATCTGATTTTTTTTTCATTTATTGACCTTATCGCTTGATCTTATAGAACTCACAAGTTTTATATTTTCCTTCGAATTTTCTGTATACGTGCCCATGTCCTCTGTCAATAAGAGGAATTTTACTTTTCCCCTGCAAGCTGCATGGGCTTTCTTTTTATTGTGTTATCGCACAGGACAGGGACATCAGGATAAGACTGAAGTGGAGAGTTTGGGTATCCTAGCTTTTCTTCTAGTCTTAGTGAGAAAGCATTCAATAATCACTATCAAGCACGGTCCTATGTGCTGAATTTTGTTGATACCATTTATCAGGTAAAAAAAAAAAAAAGTTTCCTCGTGGTGCCTGGGTGGCTCAGTCAGTTAAGCGTCAGACTTTGGCTCAGGTCATGATCTCATGGTCCATGGGTCCAACTTTGGCTCATGTCATGATCTCATGGTTCATGGATCCGACTTTGGCTCGGGTCATGATCTCATGGTTCATGGGTTCAAGCCCCTCCTCAGGCTCTGTGCTGACAGCTCAGGGCCCGGAGACTTCTTTGGATTCTGTGTCTCCCTCTCTCTCTGCCTCTCGCCCGCTCGTGCTCTGTCTCTCTCTGTCTCTCATAAATAAATAAATGTTTAAAAAATTTTGTTACCTCATCTTCATTGTTTGCTAAGAGGCTTCCTAAATAACAAGTGTTGAATGTTTGCCAAATGCTGTTCTTCAACTTGAAGATGAGTCTGTTTTTTTGTAACATGGATAAAGTTATATGTATTATGGTAATATGGTTATTTACATTTCTTGATTTTCAACTGACAAATGAACTATGCATTCATTATTTGAGTAAACTCCTCGTGGTCACGATGTGTAGCCCTACATTTTATGTTTTAAACTATTCTTAAAGAGTTTTCTGTCTATGTTGATTAAGAATATTGGTCAGTAGTTTAGTTTCCTTGTAAAGTCTGGTTTTAGGGTCAGTGTAATCTTTTTTTTTTTTTTTTAAGTTTATTTATTTTGAGAAAGAGAGTGAATTTGGGGGAGGGACAGAGAGACAAGGAGAGAGAGAATCCCAAGCAGGCTCCACACTGTCAGCATGGAGCGTGACATGAGGCTTGATCTCAGGAACTGTGATATCATGACCTGAGCCAAAATCGAGAGTCAGATGCTTAACTGACTGAGCTACCCAGGTGCCCCAATGTCAGTATATTGTTTTTAATTTAAATTTAATTTAAATTTTAGTTAACATGCCATGCCATATTGGTTTCAGGAGTAGAATTCAGTGACTCATCACTTACATACAACACCCAGTACTCATCACAAGTGCCTCCTTAGTACCCATTACCCATCTAGCCCATCCCCCACCCACCTCCCTCTATCAACCCATAGTTTGTTCTTTATCATCAAGGGTTTCTGGTGGTTTGTTTCCTTCTCTTATCTCCCTGCCTCCCATATGTTCATCTGTTTTGTTTCTTAAATTCTACATATAAGCAAAATCACATGGTATTTGTCTCTCTGATTGACTTATTTCCTTTAGTATAATACATTCTAGTTCCATCCATGTCATTGCAAATGGCAAGATGTCATTCTTTTTGATGGCTGAGTAATATCCCATTGTATATATAATCCATATCCCCTTTATCCATTTACCAGTAGATGGACATTTGGGATCTCTCCATAGTTTGACTATTATTGATAGTGCTGCTATAAACATTGGGATGCATGTACACTTTTGAATCTGTATTTTTGTATCCTATGGGTAAATACTTAATAGTGCAGTTTCTGTGCTGTAGGGTAGTTCTATTTTTAGTTTCTTGAGGAACCCCCATACTGTTGTCCAGTGTGGCGGTACGAGTTTGCATTCTCATCAACAGTGCAAGAGGGTTCCCCTTTACATCCTCACTAACACCTGTTGTTTCTTGTTTTTTTAATTTTAGACATTCTGACAGTGTTTTTTTTTTTTTAATGCTTATTTTTGAGAGAGAGTAAGGGAGAGTGATTGGGGGGAGCAGAGAGAAAGAGAGATAGGATCTGAAGCAGCTCTGTGCTGAGAACAGAGAGCCCGATGTGGGGTTTGAACTCACAAACCAGGAGATCATAACCTAAGCTAAAGTCAGATGCTTAGCTGATTGAGCCACACTGGTACCCCACTCATCATGTTTTTGATCTGTATTTTACTGATGATGAGTGATGTTGAGCATCTTTTCATGTGTCTGTTAGCCATCTGGATGTCTTCTTCGAAAATATTGATTCATGTCTTCTCTCCATTTCTTAACTGGATTATTTTTGGGGGGTGGTGTTGAGTCTGATAAATTTTTAGATTTTGGATACTAACCCTTTATCAGGTATGCCATTTGCAAATATCTTCTCCCATTCCATAGGTTGCCTTTTAGTTTATTTTTATTTTTTTATTGTTTCCTTCACTATGTAGATTTTTTCTTGAAGTCTCAATAGTTCATGTTTGCTTTGTTTTCCGTTGTCTTCAGCTACATGTCTAGTAAGAAGATGTGATGGCTGAGATCAAAGAAGTTGTTGCCTGTGTTCTCCTGTAGGATTTTGAAGGTTTCCTGCCTCACATTTGGGTCTTTCATCTATTTTGAGTTTATTTTTTTTTGTATTGTGCAAGAAATTGATCCAGATTCATCCTTCTGCATGTTGTCATTCAGTTTTCCCAACCCCATTTGTTGAAGAGACTGTCTTTTTTCCATTGTATATTTTCCCTGTTTGTAGAAGATTAGCAGACCATACAGTTGTGGGTCCATTTCTGGGTTTTCTATTCTGTTTCACTGATCTATATGTCTGTTTTAGTGACACTACCATATGTCTTAATGATTATAGCTTTGTAATATAGCTTGAAATCTGGAATTGTGATGCCTCCAGTTTTCTTTTTCTTTTTCAGTATTCCTTTGGCTATTCGAGGTCTTTTGTGATGCCATGCTAATTTTAGGATTACTTGTTATAGCCCTGTGAAAAAAGCTGGTGATATTTTGAATGGAATTACATTAAATGTGTGGATTCCTTTGGGTAGTACCGACATTTTAACAATGCTTATTCTTCCAATCCCTGAGCATGGAATGCTTTTCCATTTCTTTATGCAATCTTCATTTTCTGTCATAAGTATTCTGTATTTTTCAGAGTATCGATTTTGACCTCTTTAGTAAGGTTTATTCCTAGGTGCCTTATTGTTTTTGGTACAATTGCATATGGAATCAATTCCTTGATTTCTTTTTCTACTGCTTCACTGTTGGTGTACAGAAATGCAGCAGATTTCTGTACTTTGATTTTATATCCTGTGACTCTGCTGAATTCACGAATTAGTACTAGCAATTTTTGGGTGGAGTATTTCAGGTTTTCTACATAGAATATCACGTCATCTGCAAATAGTGAAAGTTTGACTTCTTCCTCACCTATTCAGATGCCTTTTATTTCTTTTTGTTGGCTGATTGCTAAAGCTTAGACTTCTAGTACTATGTTGAATAGTAATGGTGATAATGGGCATCCTTGTCTTGTTCTTGACCATAGGGGAAAGGCTCTCAATATTTCCCACTTGAGGATGGTATTAACTTTGCATTTTTCGTATATGCCTTTATGATGTTGAGGTATGTTTAATCTATCCCTACTTTGTTGAGGATTTTATCAAGAATTAATGCTATATTTTGTCAAATGCTTTTTCTGCAATTATTGAGGATCATATGGTTCTTATCCTTTTTTTTTTTTTTTATTGTGGTGTATCACATTGATTGATTTGTGGATATTGAACCAGCCCTGCAGCCCAGGAATACATCCTGCTTGATCATGGTGAATAATTCTTTTAATGTACTGTTGGATTTGATTTGTTAATATCTTATTAAGAATTTTTGCATCCATGTTCATCAGGGATATTGGCCTGTGATTCTTTTTAGTGGGTGTCTTTGTCTGCTTTTGGAATCAAGGTAATGCTAGCTTTGTAAAATGAGTTTAGAAATTTTCCTTCCATTTATATATATATTTTTTTGGAACAGTTTAAGAATAGGTATTAACTCTTCTTTATTTTTTTTTTAAATTATTTTTTTTAACCTTTATTTATTTTTGAGACAGAGAGAGACAGAGCATGAACGGGGGAGGGTCAGAGAGAGAGGGAGACACAGAATCCAAAACAGGCTCCAGGCTCTGAGCCATCAGCACAGAGCCCGATGCGGGGCTTGAACTCACGAACCTCGAGATCATGACCTGAGCCGACGTCGGACGCTTAACCGACTGAGCCACCCTGAGGCGCCCCTATTAATTCTTCTTTAAATGTTTGGTAGAATTCCCCTGGGAAGCCATCACTAAGCCCCGCCCACTGTGCCCTCAGACACATATCCACTGGGCAAGTCTGCCTGAAAACCAGAGCAGCAGGTACTTCCACCAGAAGACCTGCACAAATCTCTTCTAGGAGCTTAGTCTAGTGACCATAGACTGGTGCAAAGTTTCAGCTCTAGAAGGAACTGGATCTAGCTTCATTTGGTTGTGTGTGTGTGTGTGTATTTATTTTATTTTATTTTATTTATTTATTTATTTATTTATTTATTGCTGTCATTGCTTCTGTTTTTGTTTTGGTGTCGTTTTTCTTTTCTTTTGTTTCTTGGATACAGAAAGAGCAACATTTTTTATTTTATTTTATTTTATTTTTAATTTAACTTTACTATTTTTTATTTTTTTAATTTTTCCCATCTCTTCTTTTTTTTTTCCTCTGTCAAACTTCTCTTAACATACCCCTAAGATCTAGTTTCCTTTATTTTATTTATTTCTTAATTTTTTAAATTTTTATTTCATTTTATTATTATTGTTGTTGTTGTTTCTCCCTTCAATCTGACAAGATGGAGGGATGACCTTAAAAGAAAGAACAAAAAAAAGTGATGGCTGAGGATTTAATCAATGCAGATATAAGTAAGATGTCCAAGTTAGAATTTAAAACAATGATTATAAATATACTAGCTGGTTTTGAAAAAAGCAAAGAAGGCACCAAAGTATCCCTTTCTTCAGAGATAAAAACTAAAATCTAGGTAGGCAAAAATTGGAAATTCTATAACCAAGATGCAAACCCAAAGGAGGCCATAAAAACAAGGATGAATGACAAGTGAGTTAGTGATATAGAAGATAAAATAATGGGGAATAATGAAGCAGAAGAGAAGAGAGATCACAAAGGCAGACTTAGGGAACTCAGTGATTTATTAAAGCATAATAACATCTGTATCATAGGAATCCCAGGAGACAAAAGGAGAGAAAAAGGGGCATAAAGTTTATGTGAGCAAATTATAGCTGAAAACTTCCCTAATCTGAGGAAGCACACAGACATCAAAATCCAAGAAGCACAGAGAACTCCCGATAAATTCAAAACAAGCCACCCATTGCCAAAACATATCAGGGTCAAATTCACAAAATGCACAGAAAGGAAAGAATCCTCAAAGCAGCAAGGAAAAACAAAACAAAACAAAGTAAAACAAAAAACCTTTAACCTGCGAGGAAAGACACATCACATTCAGAGCAGATCTGTCCATAGATACTTGGCAGGCTAGAGAGGAGTGGGAGGATATACTCAACATGCTGAATCAGAAAAATATGCAGCCAAGAATACTCTATCCAGCAAGGCTGTCATTCAAAATAGAAGGAGAAATAAAGAGTTTCCCAAATAAACAAAAACTAAAGGACTTTGTGACCACTAAACAAGCCCTATAAGAAATTTTTAAGGGGGACTCTTTGAGTGGAGTGAAAAAAAAGAAAATAGACCAAAATCAATAAGAAATGACCAGAAAGTATCATCAACTCTACAGATAACACAATGACACTAAATTCATATCTTTCAATAATCACTCTAAATGTAAATGGACTAAATGATCCAATAGAGACATTGGGTATCAAAATAGATTAAAAAACAAGATCCATGTATATGATGCCTCCAAGAGACTCATTTTAGACTTAAAGACACCTGCGGATTGAAAATGAAGTGATAGAAAACCATCTGTCACGCTACTGGATATTAAAGAAACCCAGAGTAACCATACTTACATCAGACAAAATAGATTTTAACACAAAGACTATAGAAAGAGATGAAGAAGGACCCTTGATCATAAGAAAGGGTCTATCCATCAAAAAATTCTAACAATTATAAATATTTATTGCCCTCACTTAGGAGCACACCCCCAAAAATCAATTAATAACAGACATAAACTCATTGATAAATAATACAATATTAGTAGAGATTTTAACACCCCATTAATAACAATGGACAGATCATCTAAGCAGAAAATTAACAAGGAAACAATGGTTTTGAATGACACACTGGACCAGATGGACTTGACAGATCTATTCAGAACATTTCATCCTAAAGCAGCAGAATACACCTTCTTCTTGAGTGCACATGGAATATTCCCCAGAATAGATCACATACTGGGTCACAAATCAGGCCTTAATAAGTACAAAGATTGTGGTCATACCATGCATATTTTCAGATCACAATGCTATGAAACTTTAACTCAGTCTCAAGAAAAAAACTTTGGAAAGTCCTCAAATACACAGAAGTTAAAGAATATCCTACTAAAGAATGAATGGGTTAACCAGGAAATTAAAATAAATTAAAAAATGCCTAGAAACAAATGAAAATGAAAAAAACTACTGTCCAGGGGCACCTGGGTGCCTCAGGCAGTTTGGTGTCTGACTCTTGAATCTTGGCTCAGGTCATGATCTCAAAGTTCCTCAGATGGAGCCCCATACGGAGCTCTGTGCTGACAGCATGGAGTCTGCTTGAGATGTTTTTTCTCCCTCTCTGTATATCCCTCCCCCACTCATTCTCTCTCTCTCTCTCTCTCTCTGTCTCCCTTCTCTCAAAATAAATAAACAACAAAAAAGATAGTCCAAAATCTTTGAGATTCAGGAAAGACAGTCTTAAAGGGGAAGTATATTGCAATTCAGAACTATTTCAAGAAGCAAGAAAGGTTCCGAATATACAACCTAATCTTACACCTAAAGGAGCTAGAAAAGAAACAGCAAATAAAGCCAGGGTCAGTGTAATCCTGACAACAGAATGATTTGCCAGGTTTTTCCTCATATTCCATTTTATGACCACTTTGTATAAAATTTTATTTTTTTCTTCTTTAAAAAATTTGGAGAATTATTAGTGAATCCATCTGCAAATGAAGTTTTTGTTGTTGCACTTGCTGTTATTGAGAAGATATAACGAAGATTTCAATTTAATAGATATAGGGAAACACATTACCTATTTATTCTCAAATTAAATATGATAGTTTCTATTGCTCAAAAAATTTTTCCATTTTTTTAATTTAAAACATTTATTGGCATAAAATTGTTCATAATATACTTCTTGTCATTTTGCAATGTGTAGGAAATGATGTGTCTTATATCCTTCTGAATATTGGTAACTTTTCTCTATTTTTTTGTTTAAAATTATTGATGTCTGCTATTATTTCTTTCTATATGTTTTATTTTAAATATCTTCTCCTGGGGCGCCTGGGTGGCTCAGTCGGTTAAATGTCCAACTTCGGCTCAGGTCATGATCTCACGGTCGGTGAGTTTGAGCCCCACGTTGGGCTCTATGCTGACAGCTCAGAGCCTGGAGCCTGCTTCAGATTCTGTGTCTCCCTCTCTCTCTGACCCTCCCCCATTCATGCTCTGTCTCTCTCTGTCTCAAAAATAAATAAACGTTAAATAAAATAAAATAAAACAAAATAAAATAAAATAAATATCTTCTCCTTTTTTTCTTAAGGTAGAAACTAAAGCACTTGATACATTTATTATTTTCTGATAAAACCATTTAATGTTATAATTTCCCCCCTACAAACATCCTGCTCTAGCTCCATTCCAGAAATTGTATACATTTAAATTTAAAAAAAAAATGTTTATTTACTTTTTGAGAGACAGAGAAACAGAGTGTGAGCGGGGGAGGGGCAGATAGAGAGAGAGGGAGACACAGAATCTGAAGCAGGCTCCAGGTTCTGCACTATCAGCACAGAGCCCGATGCGGGGCTCGAACCCACGAACCATGAAATCATCACCTAAGCTGAAGTTGGACACTTAACCAACTGAGCCACCCAGGCGCCCCTATTTTTTTTTAATTCAATTCAAAACATGTTTAATTTTCTTGCAATTTATTCTTTGATATCTATGTTATTTAGAAGTATTTTGTTGATTCCCCAGATATATTCCTTAAAATCTCAAATTTATATCTATCTCCTTCTAAGAATATGCTTTTTAATAATTTGAATTTTAAAAAATTTACTGAGAATTATTTTATGGCCCATAATATGGTTTATCTTGTTTAACTTTTTTGCATTTTTATAGCAAAACGTGCATTCTCTTGTTCTTAGGGGAAATGTTGAATAAAAGTCCATGAGGTTAACTAGGTTGATAGAGTTCAAGTTTTCTATATCTTTGCTCATCATCTGTCTACATTAAATATCAACTACGCAGTATAAGGTACTGAAATTTCCACCTCTAATTGTGCATCTGTTTCCCCATTAAGTTCTAGCATTTTGCATCATACTATGATGTGTGAAATGCAATTTTGTTAAGGATGCCTCATTCTACATCTTCATGTCAGTGAGTATAAAGCTGTCTTGTGCTGAAGGAGGTTAACAAGGTTTTCCATCAAAAAATGTTTTTTCTTGTAAATATATTTTTCTCAACTATTATTCATATTGTGATTATATTTACCCCATGTCAGTTAAGCATATGGCTTACTTTCTAAAAGGAAATAAGTCCCTTATTTATCCCAAAATTGTTATCAAAATTTGTAAAGTATTAAAAAATTCTAGAATGTATTGACATGATGTTGTATAGTTTATATAACGAATGATACAATAATTTATGTGATGTTGAGTTTAAACATTCAACATAAGTGTGATAAAACTGCAAGCCAAGAAAAAGGAAGGCATGTCAACAACCTTCAATAAGTACATGGGATTAGCCAACCAGACTGATAAACAGTGATTCGTTTCATCTTTCCAAAGCATTCCAAGCTTGTTGAGTACCATAGCGTACTGATCATAGGATGATTCCTACCCTGCTGAAAACCAAATCAATGACATCTGAGAGCAGAGATCATTGCCTGTGCTGGGTGGAGGCAAGGATCTTAAATCCCTGGCTAGAATCCTTCAGTATGTGCTGTGCAGTTTTTACCACTTTCCCCCTGGTTTCCTTATAGTTGCCGCTTAGCTAAAGGAAATAAAGAAGTGAAAGTTGTTGTCATAGTGAAAGACTTTTGTTTTAAAATATCTATTGCTTTTCTACAAGGAAACAAAATCCCTATATGTCCAAATTTAAGTGGGAATTCCCACCAAGCAAACATTCCGGGCTCTGATGAAATAACAAGAACCAGATTTACCGTCAAACCTTAAACAACTAGGAAACCACACACGTGCACCACACACGCAAAGGTTTTCAGGTTTTAAATAAGAAGGAGCAAAGGATAATGATTTGTAGGAAGTAGGAAACACGTAGGACGTAGTGCAGGGAAACGTTCTCCATGAGAACCAGATCTCATGTGGAATGGAAGAGGTAAAGACTGAAGATCAGAAAGGTCAAAAAGGTTAAAATCCGTGGGGTATGCTACTGGAAAAGTGGAAGCTGTAGGGAGAGGGAGGGAGAGAGGGAGAGAGAAGGGGAGGGAGAGTGGGCATAAGAACACTCTTAAGAGATTCCCTTGTGTCCTTAGTAATGGACTCAGGTTCAGTGGCAAGACAAAGGAAGGAGCCTAAGTTAGTTTCCAAATTCTTTTTAGTTACTTCGTGGAAGAGGATATAATTCATCAGAAAAAAAAATTCTGGAAGAAGAAAGTCTAGGAAAGGAGGATGAGTTAAGGTGTAGCTAACTATCTGAAAATCATATGGAATATGTAGTTTAAAGAACCCAGGAAAGAGATCTGAACTAGCAAACATGGTCATGAAACTTTGGAAGTACATAAGAATTTCAAGGGGCATTAAGTTAGGGTAAGAAAAAGAAAATTAAAAAGAAAAAAAAATTAAAAAGACAAGAAAAATGTCCAAGAATGGAACGCTGTGATTACATCTGTAAAGCAAACACCGACCTGAAATGTTTTAAAAATTAGTTCATTATTTACAGAATGTTAAATATTTTTAAGGAGAAAAATATACAGCTTTCTTTTTATTTTATGATGTCTCACATCTTTATTCATTCACACATGATACCACTTTCTGAAATGGAGTTTTCCCCAAAACAATATATGTTCATCTTGAATAAGTCTATAAAGTTTGGCAATGTAAATTTATGAGAAATGACCCTGAATTAAGCTGGCCATTCAGTATTTTTTCCTAAGCTCACTGATGTGCATTAGTGAATTTCCCTTACTGAATCTTGTTTGCAAATTTCATTTTACAAAATTGTTTTCACATATGCTTAAGAATTGCCAATGGTGTGACTTTGTATATGCCACTCTCCTGCTCACAGACACAGCTAGAGCATAATTATAACCTATTAAGTTCTCATTTTTAACATGTGTCAAACACTGGTAAACAGCAAGCCTGGAGTGAGGCAGTGGGATGCTGACTTTTCATAAAAGACTGCCTTCAAAAGTAAAACATATGAGACTGTATTTTAGGAAGCACTGATAGAACATTGTCTTTCCATTGTAGGGCAATGCTACTTTGCTTTTGATATTTTCAAACAGAAAGATAGAGCAAGACGGCAGTACAGGGATTTCTAGTGCCTGTCCTCTTCCAGGAACATTAATTTGAACAATCATCTGCATGTGAAAATACCTTCACAGGATCTAAGAATTCCAGATGAAGGATTGTAGTACCTGAGTGAAGCACAGAAAGAAGAAAAGATGCATTAAGGAGGGTGAACAATATTCGCATTACCCTGTCACCCTGTGTCCAAACTAAGGCAGCCTAGGACAGAGAGAGAGAGAGAGAGAGACACTGGACCTCAGGGAAGAAGACAGTAAAATGGGACTCTGACGTCACCATTGACCCCAGGATGAGGGCCACTTCAACTTAAGTAGCTTTTGTAGGGCTCCCATGAAACCAGGTGCCCAGGTGTCTACTGACTCCCGCAGCCCCAGGCAGCTCCTGGGACGCCAGGCTCCTGGTATTCTAAAGAACCCAGCTCTGGTGGCACCAGACTCCTGGCTCACCCCGGCACAGGCCAGTTCTCATGGCTTACGTGTCTCCTGTGGCCCCAGGCTCCTGGCAGATTGCTGCAAACCCAAGGTCCCAGCCAGGCCCGGTACCAGTCTCACTATAGCTAAACTAGGCTCGTGATCCAACCCAACCTCAAGCTGACTATGGTAGTCCCTGGATCCTGGTACTTGAATGCCTGGGCAGTCTCGACAGCCCCAACCTACAGGCTGTTTCCTTCAGTCCCCACCCACCCCACTGCCAGATCCATAACTTCAGGCTGACTTCTGAGGCTCCGGGTTACAGGCCAACTGCCATAGCCCCACGTGATAAGATCAGTTCAGTGCCAGGCCGTCCCTGTGGCCCCAGTCTGTATGCCAGCTCCTGGAAATCCAGGCTCTAACCCTTCCCAGTACTAGACCATCCCTCCCAAACCCAGACCCAAGGCCCATGCAAATTATGCATTTTATAACTTTTTGCCACTCATCTAATTTACAATGTGCTTATGTTTATGAATTTTTTAATGTAGAGAGAAAAGTAACTACTCATTGATATCCAAATGAAATAAGAAAACTGGCTATATTTATTGTTTTTTCCATTTCAGTTTATTAGAAAAACTCATATTCAATTCATGTAATTAAATTTTTTTTTTTTGTTTAATACTGTGGTTAAGTTTCATGTCTTGACTTCACATCCTAAAACCCCAGATTCCTCAAGACATTTTATACCCTGGGATTGTTTTGGATTAAAGTCTCAACATATTTGTAGTGGGTTGAATGGTGGCCCCTTAAAAGACACATTCATCCCTGAGGCAATGACTATGACCTTATTTGGATAAAGGCTTTTTGTAGATATAATTAAAGACCTTGAGATGAATATCTCCTGCATTATCCTCGGGGGTGCTATATGCAATGAAAAGCATTCTCGTAACATCATAACAGACAGGAAGATGGAAAGAACCAGACACATGGAGAAAGACCATGTGAAGGTGGAGGCAGAAATTGGAGTTATGCAGCCACAAGCCAAGGAACTTCTGGAACCGCCAGAGGCTATAAGGGGCAAGAAAAACTTCTCCCTTAGAGCTTTTGGAGGAAATAATGTCCTGCTAATTGATATCAAGTTACTGGCCTCCAGATTTATGAGGAGAACTTTTCTGTTATTTTAGTGTTTTTTTTAATCTTTATTTATTTTGAAAGGGAGAGTGGGGGAGGGTCAGAGAGTGAGGGGAGAGAGAGAATCCCAAGCAGGCTCCACGTTGTCAAAACAGAGCCTGACATAAGGCTCAATTTAATGAATCTTGAGATCATGACCTGAGCCAAAATCAAGAGTTGGATGCTTAACCAACTGAGCCACCCAGGCGTCCCTCTGCTATTTTAAACCACGGGGTTTATTGAAATTATTACAGCAGTCATAGAAAACCAATATAGTAACAAAGAAAGTTTCATTCTGTTTGTCTTTCATACCTTGTCCTTGATTGAAAATTACCTCAAATTTTTACTTCTAGTGATGTTGGATTAGGAAATATAGAAGAATAAATCTTCTGAGATCAACTTGAAAAGAAAGGATGAATTATGGGACCAACATGTCTTGAGAGAAGGAAATACAAAGAAATTAGTTCAACATTTTGGTTAGCTTGTCCCAGGGAACATGAGTGAACTAGAACAAGAAGTAGCTAAGAGATTAAATCAATGAATAGAACTTCTGAGTTTGTCATATATAGAGACATAAAAATTGGAGTTTAGATATTACTAAGTGGAATGGATTCCTAGTAAACACCATATGTATTCAAATTTGACTCCAATGATACTAAGATAAGGATAATTAGAAATAGTAAATCCTTCTGGGGAACTAGAGCCAAGATTCAAAATATCTCAATCGCTAGTTAGATTGAAGTGATTAGGGATTGGTAAATTCCCTTGTCTCCTGCCTAAAACAATTATAAATGTTCTCTGGAGAAAGCATGTTCCTTGGTTAATTTTTTCCCCATTTTTCTATAGTTATTAATCAGTCAAAAATAATCACATATATGAGAATATAAGATAAACAGAAGAGGAAAACAAAGAAAGAATAAAGACTAGAATTGAACCCAAAATAAATTTTGATAATGAAGTTATCTGAGAGACTTAAAAAAATTATAACTTCTGTGTTATGGAGAAAAGGGGATTAAGAAAATTTGCAGAGGGACACTTGGGTGACTTAGTTGATTAGTCCCACTTTGGCTCAGGTCATGATCTCACAGTTCATGCCTTCCAGCTCCCCTGAGCTCCGCTTCACCCTCAGGCACTGTGCTTATGGCTCAGAGCCTGGAGCCTGCTTTGGATTCTGTGTCTTCCTCTCTCTCTGCCCCTCCCCCACCTACTGTCTCTCTTTGTCTCTTTCTGTCTCAAAAGAAAGAAAGAAAGAAAGAAAGAAAGAAAGAAAGAAAGGAAGAAAGAAAGAAAATCTACAGAAATAATAATAAGCAAAATTACATTCTAGAATTTAAAAACACAATGATCTAATTAAGAACATAATAAATATGTTTAATAATTGATTAACTCCTATTGAAGAGTGATTACATGAAATGGAATATAGGTCTGATTAAAATATCCAGAACAGTCAAAAGTCTCTTTTATATTCAAATAACTCTTTGATGTATGAAGTCATGATAGTGTTGACCTTTGGTTTAAAGAGTGAAGGGAGTAATTGGGAAGGAAACTAGGAACTTCTGGAATGTTAGAAATGGTCTGTGTGGTTGCACTGCAGTCACTTTTTTTATAATTATTTTTATGCATCATTATTTAATGTACCATTATCTATAAGTGTGACAATTCAATTACAAAATTAAAGAAAACTAATCTTAAAAATATTATTTTTCTCCCTTTCTCTTTATTTTCATAGCACTATCCAAATTTCCCTGTGCTGTCCAGAAACTACTCTAAATCTCATGCACCGTATCACAAACAGAATAGATTGTATCAGAATTAAAATAAGTTTGTACCTAACTCAGGATGGCTTCAAACCACTTCAACAATCAAGTCCAATGAAGTCAATTTGTTGTCATTCAAGCAAAGTGACTGGTTCATTTCATTGCTTATAACGCTAATCTTTTAATCAATCTTTCCTCTTAAAAAAAAAACAAAAAACAAAAAACAAGAACTGTGAAGCAAATGAAAGTTTACACTGTGAGTAAGCTGACAGGTAAGCCTGACACAGTTTTGTAGATACTGTCAGGAGACATGAGATTGCTGGATCAGAAACAATGTAGTTTATTACTCCCGACACAGCTGGTAGCATGCCATTAATGTCTGCATCCCTTTGTCCTGTTCCCAATTCCCATAGGACTTTTTCCTACAGAGAAGCTTAACTGGATTTTGTACAATAGGTTTGTATCACAAGCCAAGGAATCCCAAACTCAAAAAAACAAAACACCCTAATTTTGTAAGAGGGTAACTAGCAAACCTGCCCAACTCTTACCCTTGAAGGGATGTGCTATCTTTGTTATCTTAGTCAGAAAATGAACCTTCCTCTATCCTAGAAGGACACCCTACTTCTATTTTCCAAGGCTGTTTGTTATAAAAGTATCCTTGAAAAGATAGTCTGGAACAAATGTTCTTATATGATGTGTAGAAATATCATGGAAAATTATCTCCCAACAATAAATATACAGTATTTCTCCTCATCTATTTCCCCCCCTTTTGTCTCAGTCATTATGTGTTTGGGAATCAAGCTGACATAAAATTCTTTACAAGTAATAATTCAAAATATATTTTAAACAGCATATCTTAATTGTTTATAAATATAACTCATGGACATAGGTTAATAATTATCAGATAAGTTACAGATCTCTAATAAAAATCAATCCTCTGTATCTCCTAGGCCTGCTGCTTATCAAAAGCTTTAAAGTCATGTGGCAAGCTAATATCAATACATTCCCTTATATCTTAAAATTTATTGATAATTGTCAATTCAAAAATGTTAAGAAATAAACAAACCATTGGCTGGTTGTTGGTGTGATGAAATATTTAATTCTGAAACTTATTTTGTATAGGTAGGTAGGCGTCTTATTTCATGACAGTTATTTTATAAATAAGTTATGAGTTATTTTATAAATGAGTTATTGTACAAGGTTAGTTAATCCAATAGGTATCATCACAAAAAGCAAACAGTGTCAAGCCCTGTTCTAAATATATCTAGGAACTCAGTTAATGATAAAAGTATTATTAATGTACATATATGGAAACCTAGGCACAAAGAATATGTACAAGGTCACACAGCTTGTAAGTTGCAGATTTGAGTTTCAACCACAAGCAGTCTAGTTCCACAATTTGTGTCACATGTGCTGTGACATACCACATGTATGAAAACATTTGTCCTCTGCTGAGTTTTACTGTATTATTAACTTTTCTTCCTCTTCTTTATTCTGCTGAAGTTAACACTTCTCTTCTATTTTCCAATTTGTTAATTTTATGTATGCCTACTCCTGTATTAATTCTCACATTATGTTCTAATAAGTTTATTTAAAGATGTTCTTAACAAGATCTTTTTTTCACTTGTAGAGTTCCCATAGCTCTACCCCTTTCTGATTTTATCTGAACTCTTGACTCCCTGGTTGAGTGCAAATTTAACTTCATAGTACTTCCCATGACTACTCTGTTGGGCTGAATTTTATCCTCTTAACATGTCTACTTCTTCTTTTATAGTTTCCTCATTTTGTGGGAACACACTGTCCATGCTCTCTCGAATTAAAAATTCCTCTAAGATTATGAGCTATGGGTTGCTTTATAAATATACCTTTGTGGAATATATTTCAAAGATACCTCGTGTGTCTTTTCTTGTGTGCCAAACCTCTGTTCCCTGATCTCTTTTTTTTTCAATTTCTTGTTTTCATTTCCTAAAAAATTAAAAGTATGCAAATATGTACCTTATTCTTCTCTACCAAATGTCTAACAATTAACTAAACAAAATTTCCCAAGAGAACAGTGTAATTTGAAACATCTAGATGCTTCTCTGTTGTAGGATTTTGAATTTAGGTGCCAGAGAAAAATAGGAAATATTTTATTATGTGTTTTTATTTGGATTTGTCCCCATCAATTGATTCAGCATTTGTCTTGTGACATAGGCATCATGGAGTCATAGAGAAATGAGAAATTGCTAATGCACTTCTGGTACTTCATAAGAGACATTAAACCACCAAAAAATGGAGCTATGTGAAGGTCAGAACAAACATCTTTCAATTTGATAATCTATTAATACTTACAGTGCTGGAAGAAACCATTAAATAAAGATATAAAAGTTTTTGAAAATGCCATTTGGTTTAGATGAGATTGCACTGACATATACTTTCAAATGATACATGGACTCTTCTTCGAGAAGTATTTATGAATGAGTTGTGAAATGTCATCATTTGCACACAAAGTTTTGTGCAATCTTTCAAGTATTCAACTTTTCCATTAAAGTTAATTGGGATATCCAGACCCCACTTCCTGGCGTGGTAGTATTTGATGGGTTGTAGTTTTTACTCACTTCTTAGTTGATAAAACAGATCAATCTATATATAAAAACTGTTCTTTGATTTATTTTTATTTTAGTTTCAAACTACAAAGCCAGTTTTGGTCTATGGGCATAGCTTTTGAGAAATAGGCTTTTTGGGGGGCACTTTAGAAAACGATGTGTGGGTAGTAGAGACATTAAATTTGAATTCTCTTGTAACCAGTGACAATTAGAAAACATAAAATTTGAAATTCGCTGAATGCCATTGTCTGTTTTCATTGCAGAATCATCTTATCCTCAATAGTATATGAAAACAATACTTTTGAGTATCTTCCTTAGACCAAGGGCTTTATAAATATTAAGTCATTTAATCCACACAACAGCTCTTGTAAATACATATGATGGTCACCAATTAAAAATATTTACACAAACACTGAAGTTCAGACAGGAGAAGTAATTTACCAGTTCAGATTCCTCTTAAGTCAGGGAGGGAAAATTTAAAACCCTGTCTCTAAATCCAATCCCATGTCATTTTCACAACACCACATGTTAATAACAGAATGTGCTTTGGATGTCTTAAAAGACTTCATTTTTCAGTGTTTAGCACAATTCAGTGACATCGTGTTCATTAAATACATGCTGACTGAATGTCTGTCTTAAAAAGGAAACAAGAGATCTTAACTGACTTAACAATGTTCAGCACTTATTATGTGGCAGGCAATGTTGTCATTTAATCCTTATTGTATTTAATTCTTATATCAACACTTAAAAGTTAGACTTAATCACTTTTTATTTTACATTTGCATAAAATGAAGACTGGAAATTTTAAATAGTTTAATTTGTTCCACGTATAATGTAAGTTCTATATATTGTGCTAAAAGTCAAGTGTTCATTAGGAAAAAAGGATTCTGTTATCTGCCCATATGAATCCTACAGTTGAATAAAGAAGGGCATTATTTTGAAAATCATATGAGTAAATTTAAAATGACACCTGTCTACAACCTTTGAAGCAAATGCTGACTGTGCTCTAAATGTCAGTAGGAAGGTTTTGTCCCATATATTCTGGCACTTCTGCTAAACTGGTTCATGACTTTCCTGGATCCTCCAACTTCCTTTTCTGGACCTTCCTTCTCCAGCAACTCCTCAAAATAGGCAATGCGTGATTTTTACAAGAAAATTATCATTCCATAAAACTGCTTCCCTGATTAAAACCCATACATTCATGATGCCTAAATATTCCCTCAGCTTATTACTAACATAAAAGGAAAAAAACCTTACCTCTAATTGATATGATAATATCAGTCTCATTTCCAATCTCAATGTCAGTCTCCATGAGTTCTCCATCAGGAACCTGACTGAGCTACACAGTTCTCTCATTCCCTATCCCCACACCCCACACCACCCTAAGGCCTCAAACATTTTCTGTCTCTGGTAGTTTGAATTTACTCTTCCCTAGAATGTTTTCCTTGAGAATCTTCAAGTATATGGCTTCTTTCCCTCTATCAGATCTCACCTGAGATCCTGACCTACATAGAGAAACACGCCTTCACTCTCGTATCCAACGTTTGCCCCACCAACTTCTGTGTTAGTTTCACATTATATTTAATGTTCGTTTCCTTTCACAGACTTATAACAATTTAGAGTCTTTTAATTTGATTATGAGACATTTCATCTTGTAAAGGAAAAAAAAATATTCTGATACTTGTTAAAAATGGTAAGGGAGACTGTTTACAACTGTTATATAAGACTGGCCTTGAAGAAGGTTACTAACTTCCACATTACAAGCCATGAAGGGGGAAAAAAACAAAAAACAAAAAACAAAACAAACAAAAAACTCTGGGTGGCCCTCTAGGCACTGATAGCATCCCCAGCCCTCTTATAGATAGTAAGAAAACAAGTACCCCAGTTCTACAAATGCAATAACTGAGTTCTGTCAATACCCTGAATGATCTTAGAAAAAGGCCTGTAGCCTCAGGTAAGAACTAACAACCAACCTGATACTTTGATGTCAGTCTTAGGAGATCTAAACAGAGAACTCCACTGAAGCTGTGGTCAGGCATCTGACCTATCAAACTTGTGAGATAATAAATGGGTGTTTTTTGAACCCACTATGTTGCTGAAAATGTGTTAACAATGTACAGCACTAGAAAACTATTACAAACACAAAATCTTCCTGTTGATTTTCTTTCACCTTTTTAGGTGAAATAATTCAAATCATTGCTGTAGAATTCAATGTAAATCTAAATTCTTGCTTTCACATTGAAAACCTTGTTTCTTTACATTAAAGATAATTATAATTATTTCCTTTCATTTCCATCCTATTTCCTTGCAATATAAAGTGAATTTGACAGGTTGGGGGTTCAACTTTTTGCTGTTGTTAAAAGGATTTTCCAGATGGAAAGTTAAATACTTTTGGGGGCATCTGGCTGGTTCAGTCAGTAGAGCATGTGACTCTTGATCTTAGGGTTGTGAGATTGAGCCCTGCATTGGGCATAGAGATTACTTTAAAAAAAAAAATTAAAAAAAGACTTTTTTGCTTTACCAGATAACTTTCTTTCAGGAAGATGTTATGTCATTCAAGCCACGGCAAATTTCCAGCCATCAGACTGACATACTTCATACAATAAGTGTGAGGTCTGGACTCTATATGACATCTCTTATAGATGTTTAATGTGAGTCAGATTCTCAAATCCAATCAACTTGAGGGTACTTAAAAGGAAGCAAACAAACATTTACTCAACTTTCGACGTAGGAGTTTAACTTCATACTATGTCAAATTGACTAAATTTAAAGCCATCTTGCCAACCTTCTTGGCCACTTATATGAGGCAATAGCTCCTCCTTGAAAAATGTGTCTTTCAAATAGCAGACAACTGTAAGATTTCAGAGGAAAGTGCCTACATCTTAGTCCATTTTTTACCACCGTTTTTTACCATATGGATGTGTTCAACAAAATCTAACTGAATTAATAAGTGAAATGATCAATTATTTTAAATAGTTGAATATTTTTTTTAAGAATTAAATTTTTACTCTGCATTAACGGAAAAATCCCACAACATTGGTATCAGCAAATATATATTACTCAGTAACTATATCTTCACAGCATTTTGCTGGTCTCTTGGTTCTTATTAGCTCATGCACATGAACAGTCATTGAGTTCTAAATGTGTGTTTAAGGATTTTATTTTGGGGGAGTACAAAATTATTATTGTTAAATACATTTATTGTGCATTTGCAAAACATACTTTTTTTAATAATATATTTTTATGTGTTCTAATATTGTTTTTAAAAACTTGGAAAATATGTGAAATTTCATACATAATATACAATAGAAATTATAAAATTCAGAGTGAGGCTTTCTGCTTGCTGCTATTTTGTATCAGGCACTAAATATAATGCTGAATTATTCTTTTGAAAAATTAAAATCAAAAGTATGTATTGAGAATCTTTTTTTTATGTACTAGAAAGTGTTCTCTGAAAGGGCCAAGGATAAATTGATAATTACAGATCCTTTTGGAGTTACACAGAGAACTGGGCAGAGAGAGAGAGAGAGACAAAGAGGCAGAGAGAGGAAACGTATATATTTGTGGATGGCTGTAAGGGCTATGCAGAAACTGAAAGGAAGGGATGTGGAGAGAGGAAGGTTGAAGCTTGTAATTTTCAATTGGGGTCAGACGTGTCACTGATAAGGCGACATGTGAGTAAGGATTGAAGGATATGAGAAAGTGCACCGTGTGGACATCTGATGAAAAGCATTCCAAGCCAATGGCACGACAAAAGTAGCTATCTATCCTGTGACAGGTGAGCCAGGTAGAGACTGGCGGGGAATAGATCTAAGAGATAACAGGAGCCAGATCCCATAGGCTACACGGGCCATTGAAACCTCATAGGAATTTTGCTATGCAGAGATGCAAGTTATTGAAAGTTTTCACAATAGAAATGAAGGCAAAGTTCAGAGGCACAGGTGTAGCTCATTTAGTGGATGAGATGATGGAAGGTTGTGGTCTTTTCTGATGCTTAAGTTTACTCAATAAAATAAAAAGAAAGAGAATTACCTAGGTCTGAGCATGGAAATTAAGTGTTGATGTTTGGAGGTAAGGTAATAGATTGACAGAATGAGTAATGACTCGCTTTAGATAAATTATCATTCAAGTGACACCAATTACTATGGTTGTATATTTTTCACAAGACAAATCAGTTTAGCGGTAAACTGACGGCAAACTTATGGAGGACTGAGATTTTGCCAGAGGATTACAATGAAATGAGCACCAAGTAAGTGAATCACTTTTTAATTTTAAAAAGTGACACTGAAATGAAACCAAATAAGCAAGGTAGGTCTCTTTGCGATTAATGCCTGATAGACAATGGGGATTCTTAACCAATTCCACATTTTACATAGCATACACTAAGATAAAAGGCTTTATTGAAGAAATTTACAAATCAGGGGTCACAAAATAGAAATGATTTAGGTCTTAGGTCTCAGTATAATCAGAAAGACATAAGCCATGGTCAAGGTGTAATGATGGACCAAATCATGAATTTGCATTCCAGAAAAGGAAATCCAGCTTCTGGTTCCTCTCCCTTCTTTAGTTCCAAAGGATATGAGTTTGTCAGGATGGACAAATGTGCCAATGAAGCAACTAAAGCCTTGATTTAGATGACAGCTACCCTGCTTCTGTGGACCCAGAAGCCTGTTGGGAGTTGGATTTAGGTGCACACAATGGGAACAAGTCACGAGGCCATATGGGAGCTTAGGGGTGGCCTTTTGGGCTGGGGGAATTGAAGTGCTTCCAGGTAGCTCATTGTCCAGGCAGCCCAGATAAATGTCCATGGTCATATTAGGGCAGCCCTACTTGTCATGTCACACTAAATAGTGAGTTAGACCACGACATATTAAGAAGATATGGACTAAAAGGTCAGCATAGTTACATAACAATCCATTAAGAATAAAATCTTGTGACTCATTTAATCAGCCCAAGATTTTCCAAAAGTGAGTCAGTACAAACAGAACATAAGTAATTATAAGTACGCTGATCCTTTAATGTCTCAATAAGTGATTTCAGCACTGAAGGTATTCATTATTTAAATAAATATGAACCAAAACTTCTCAGCACATGTGAAACAAAAGGAAATGGGAAGATTTTGGCAACAAAAAAAATTCATAATTTTACTCAGAGAAAGTTTACTGAGAATTAAAAAAAAAAGTGTAGAGTAGCATATAGCATAAAAGAGGATTAATGGAATTTAAAAGTCAAGGGTAAATGAGCCACTAGGCAGAAATGGCACCAAACTCTCAAAGGCTACTTGTAATTTTACAGCAAAATGAACGATAAACTATAAGGCCAGGTATTGGCAAGAAAAAATCCTTTTCATTGATCTTTTCCATTTTAATATCAGAAAGAACCTTTTTGATCTTTTTTCTATTCCTCTTTTAAAATATTTAACTGCACCCTGGGATATAAAGTTGATGTTCAAGAGGAGTCAGAAGGAAGCACAGTTCTGTTAAAGAAATATCAAAGAACTATTATGCTTGCTCTCTTTCTATATATGCATCTCTTTCTTTTCCTTCTCCTGTCCTTTCCTTCTCTTCTTCCTCTTATATTTACTTCTTTACCTTTTAAATATTTTAGGAAGTCTTGCCATTATTCTTCCAGGTATGTAGACATGTTACATGCTCCATTTCCTGTTACAACAGTTTTTGGTGCCCAACCGGTAACGTAAATTTTTTACACTCAATAAAATTGAAGAGGAAAATCACCTTGATTATATCCACAACACCATTGTGGAAAGATAATTGTTTTACCAAAGGAAACATAGTCATTTGAATTGAAAAATAATATTCAAAGACTGAAAGACATCAGAAGAACTGCAAAACTTTTGTAAAAATAATAATTTACTTGGAATTCTGTAGGCATTCACTCTGTGTGTCCTCCTTATTAAAACATGTAATAAAGTAAATTGGACAATGCCTTTATAAATATATGTAATATCATGTGTTTAATGAAAAATGCTTATTGTTTAGTGTTAGCTTCAGAGGGGTGCCTGAGTGCCTGAGTTGGTTAAGCACTAACTCGTGACTTTGGCTCAGGTCATGATCTCATAGTCATGAGATCTAACTGCTCATGGAGCCCTATGTCAGGCTCCAGCTGGGTGTAGAGCCTGATTAAGATTCTCTCTCTTCCTCTCTCTTTGCCCTTCCGCAGCTCTCTTGCATGCAAACTTTCTCCCTCCCTCTCTCTCTTTCTCTCTCTCTCAAATTAAATAAATAAATAAATAACAATAAAGTCAGCTTCAACAATGTAACTTAATCTATTACTACACTTAATTAAAGTAGATGGTCTTATGTCTTATGATTAATAAGGGATTCACCATCAGTAACTCTGTAAATTTAGAAATAATCTGGGGGTGCCTGGGTGGCTAAATCGGTCGAGCGTCCGACTTCTGCTCAGGTCATGATATCACAGCTTGTGGGTTTGAGCTCCAGCTCAGAGCCTGGAGCCTGCTTTGGATTCTGTGACTCCCTCTCTCTCTCTCTGCCCCTAACCCACTTGCATTCTGTCTCTGTCTCTGTCAAAAGTAAATAAACATTAATTTTTTTTAAAAGAAATAATCTGTATTGGCAGATTTAATCATTTTCCTACAGAATGCTAAACTAGGGTTTAGATATATTTCACATTAATATATTCAAATGTCTACCCATTTAAGATATTTATACACTCTTCTGAACTTTCCTTTGTTTAGTAAATAATATCCTTATGGAACCATGAAGTAAGGTATCATTCCTAATTCTTTTTCTTCCTGACACCCCATATCCAATCAAATTCTGCTGACCAATTTTTCTCAAAGTTTGTCCAAACCTGGTCCAATTTCCTCAGTCTCCATTGTCTCTGGCATACTCCAAGTCACCTGCCTAATTTATCTGCACAGGTAAAATCTTCTCATTGACATGTTTATTTCCCTTCCTAATCACGTACAATGTAGTCTTTATTTTTTTGAGATATAAACTTTTATTTTTTAATTTTAATATCTTAATTAAAATTATTATTGTTTTAAATATGAACTTTTAAAATTACTCACCTACTCATGATATATCTCGTCTGAATATATTTTGATACTCCACACAATATAACAGAAGCTCTTAGTAGGATTTAATGTGCTTTACAAAGTAGAATTTGGCTTGACCCCTGCTTAGTTCTCTAGCCTTTTATTCTTTGCAAAGTTCCCCACATTTGGTTGAAAGTTGAGTGTACCGTACCATGAGACCATGAGAGACCAACATTTTAATGTCAGTTCTGGACCTAGAGTTAGTCAGTATCTCCACTGATCGTCCAAATCAATCCACCCATTTCTATATTCTTATCCTCTATCCAGAAGCAAAGTAGTTTCTAAGTACAATCCCTTGCATATTGTGCTTGAACTATCAAGAACAAGCAAAAATAAAACAGGAGACAATTTGTCAAGGAAGATATACATATAGCAATAAATATTTGAAATTATTCTTAACTATCTTAAACATTAAAATGTAAATTAATACATAGAGAAAGCTTTTAAGTGAAATACTGGCAAATTCAAAAAAGTAGTGAGGATGTACTTTTGGAAAGACATCACTGAAATTAGAAGTATCATTGTTGAGGAAAGCGGAAATTTATTACAACTTTGAAAAATAATTGACTGTTATTCCTTGAATGTTAACTATGAATTTCTTAGAGCCCAGCAATTTTCCTCAGAAATATTTATTTTCTAAATGAGATGTCATTTTATAAATGACATGACATATATGTATAAATGTAGTCAATGTGGCATTTTTATAATAGTGAATCTGCAAAAAAACTTATGTGTTATTCAGAAGAGGAATAATTTCAAAAATCATATAATATCCACACAATTGAATGTTAGGAAGCCAATGGGATAAAACAAGGCAGCTTATGTTTATTAACTGAAAATGTTCTATGATAAATTTGTGAGGAGACAAGGCAAAGTGCCAACTGTTATGAATAATGAGATCATATCTTAGTAAGAAAATGTGCAAAACTTCTTGTGAAATGTGATTCCTACTTTATATAGAAGATGTTCCTTTACAAGGGAATGTGTGTTTTGACAGCTATATAAGTGCAGGGATAAGTCAGAGAGAATGGTTATTGACATATGTGACAGTTTCTTGTACAGAGTATATTGTCAAGGTTGCTATCCTTTCTTTTTGCGTGTTTGGCCTACATTTGTCATCAATAAAGGATATTGGAAAGGTGACATCTAGTTGATAACATCCCTTCTAAAGACTTGATTTTTAGTGAAGAGGGATGAGTATAGATCCTGTCCAGAGCAAAGTACTCATCCAAAGAGCCCATTTTCAAAGATGAAGACTAAAAGAGAATATCATTTTACTTACAAGTCTCCTTGCTCCCTAATTTATCCTCTTAGTGGTTGTACGGGTCTGAAGGGCCAAAGTGATCTTACCCCCATGTCTGGCCCATTGGTTAATATGTCAAGAATGCAGGGACACCTGGGTGGTTTAGTCAGTTGAGTGTTCAACTCTTGATTTCAACTCAGGTCATAATCTCATGGTTTTGGGATCAAGCCCTACACAGGGCTCTGTGTTAACAGTGTGGAGCCTGCTTGGGATTCTCTCTCTCTTCTCCGCTGTGCTCTCTCTCTCTCTCTCTCTCAATAAATAAAAAAAAAAGACTTAAATTTATTAAAAAAATGTCTATAATGCAGAGTTCATCTGGCTCTATGACCAGAAGCACCTAAGCAAACAACTACAGCATGACATTCTGAGCAAAATCTTAGCTAATCACCCTTAATGACAGATGGAGACCAATTTGCATTCTATTGAATCATGGCCGAAGTTAGTGACTCCATTGAATATTGCATGACCCTTGTGGAGTATCTCAAGAAATATTTGTTTGCATATTTTTCCATAACTAAATGGATGATTATTATCTGGGAAGTTCTCGGAAATCTTGAAACCAACCAACCAGGATTTTATTTTAATTTTCCCCATCTGCCATCATTTCTAACAATGTTGTTAATAAGTAAATATTCCAATCTATTTGTCCCTTCTAAAATTCTCCCATGAAAACTCACCAAATTCAGAATTTTTTTTCCCATCTATGGCGTTATGGTACTGGGATTTTCTAACAAAATAACAGCACTAACCCTTGGTGTCATTTCCCTTCAGATTCTGTCACCGATGAATTAACCCTCCCCTTTATTTTCCCACCTTCCCAAATCACAGATTTATTTCTACTAAATACATTAAGCCTTTATACACTTAGGAGTATATTATAGTAACAGTGGTATCACATATGCTTGAAGGCCAAATGTTAACAGACTACATTGTTTTAGTAAATCCTGATAGTATTTCTTGACATATTCTTACTTGACAAAAAAGTCGTCCCGGAACTATGGAGGAAAAAAGGCCACACATACTCTGAAATAAAATAATATGCAAATAATTCCACTCCCTGCACCCTTTAAGGAGAGTTTGTATGAAATTATAACGAGAGTTGTACGAAAATAAACATGAACTCAGACTCCGGAGTCAGTAGTCTCCTCAGCTGATCTTAGCCCTGGGGATATTTAATAACCAGAAAAAACACTGCCTTAGTTACTGTTTCTACAATCCAATATGACTACTCAAAACAAAAGAATGACTTCCTCTATTTGTCAAGCAAAAATATACACACTCACACACAACAATCTATTAGTTTTTACTTTTTAAAAAAATGTTTACTATTTGAGAGACAGAGAGAGAGCGAGCAAGCAGGGGAGGGGCAGAGAGAGAGGGAGACACAGAATCAGAAGCAGGCTCCAGGCTCTGAGCTGCCAGTATAGAGCCTGATGCGGGGCTTGAACACACAGACCGGGAGATCATGACCTGAGCTGAAAGTCGGCCACCCAACCTACTGAGCCTCCCAGGCACCCCCATACAACAATCTATTTAAACACTAGAGACAAGGTAGAAGGATTAGACTTTTTGACTTATTTTAATATGTCCTGCTCATATTCAATGAGAATTTCTGTTTTATTTTTTTTGAGAATTTCTACTTTCTTCATGAATTGAATTCTGAACAAAAAGCTCATATAAGATGGAATCCTCTTTTTACTGAATTCTCTTATTCACTCAATCTAGTTGCACTTAATGATCATTCATATCATAAATGAAAACTGAAATGCAGGGCAGTCTTTATGTGAAAAGTGAACTACTTGATAATTTGGGCTCCTATACAAATAGAAGGTAATAGTTTAGTCACATAGACCAAGTTTCAGACAGAATATAATTCAAATCCACCCATCAATTATAAAATATTGCACATAAGTTTTTAGCAAAATGTGTGGAAAATGCCTAGTAAATGCCATTTTTATTGCTATATAAATTCTTTCATTTGTACATGATTATTTAATCAATTTTCCAATGCTGACCCCTTAGTGCTCATGTCTAGATTTTACATATGTCTCATTCAGTTAAGTAAGTCAATATTTTTCTGGCAAGAATTTTGTTTATCTCCTGAGTGGATAATAACTATTTCTTATGCTTCTTGTGAAGATAGCAAAAGTAACAATGCAGAAACATATTCCACTGCACATTTAGGAGAAAAAGAGAGTGTATTATAGCTCTAGAAAGATGCAAATAATATAGACCTAATCCATCCATGGGCTAATTTTGAGGAAAATATAGTTATTCTAACAAAATATTTTTCAATGGTGCCTTTGCAAATCACTATGTAATATATGGTGATGATTTAAATTTAAGAAACGATGAAACAAATAATAGTTGTCAATTGTTCATGTTTCTGATAATGTATACAATGCAATATATGACTACACGCACACACACACACACTATTTAAGACATAATTATATATATATATATATATATATATATATATATATATATATAAATTAGTGTTAGTTTATATCAAAGAACTAAGCCTGAATTTTATTTCTAGAGACTTTGTTGCTCATACTCTTTATTGTTAACTCTATATATTATTTTTATGTGTGAATTTTTTAATTTACTACAGTTTGGGAACAAAACAAGAATGAGCTAAAGAAAAAAAGTATTATATTACTTTAAAACTATAAAAACTTTTAATTAACCTTATTGAACATATTTGTATAAATAAAAATGAGGTGAAGAGATTATGATTCCTCTTCTTTGACATGCATAGATGCACAAGGTTTCCAAGGCTAAGTTTAATACCTTTTGTTTATATTTCCACAAATCACAGACATTAGTTTTTAAAATACTCAACAAACTTGTCCCTCTTTTCCTACAAATGGCTTAGATTTTATAATTAATATGGATAATTTTAAACACAATCTAATTTAATTTGGATTTCAATTTAAACTATATAATAAAAAGTCATTTGGTTACCAAAATGGCATTTTAATTTATTTTTGTTTTTTTAATATGAAATTTATTGTCAAATTGGTTTCCATACAACACCCAGTGCTCATCCCAAAAGGTGCCCTCCTCAATACCCATCACCCACCCTCCCCTCCCTCCCACCCCCCATCAACCCTCAGTTTGTTCTCAGTTTTTAAGAGTCTCTTATGTTTTGGCTCCCTCCCTCTGCAACTTTTTTTTTCTTCCCCTCCCCCCATGGTCTTCTGTTAAGTTTCTCAGGACATTTTTAAAAATACACCAAATAAAATGTAAATACAGCTAACACATGTGATCTCCCTTATAAACCCACTCCACAATTCTATTGTGTGGAAATCACTATTTCTCAAGTGACCATTAAAATATTGATTTCAAAAATAGCTAGTTACCAAGCCACAAAAGAGGTAATATTTAGCAAAAACAGAGTTTATTTAATATGGTACACTATTTGTAGGAATCAATAGCTGAAATATTAAAAACAACATATTTTGGCAAAAACAAACAAACAAATAAACAAACAAACAGTTCTAAAAATTTGTTAAGCAATGCTTGGGTCCAGTTAAAAGCAAATCAAAAATAGCAGAATATGAGGGAGACTGGATGGCTCAGTCGGTCATGTGTCAGACTCTTGGTTTCAACTTGTGTCATGATCTTGAAGTTCATGAGTTCAAACTTCGTGTCTGGCTCTGTGCTGACAGCATGGAGCCTGGATGGAATTCTCTGTCTCTCTCCCTCTCTCTCTGTGCCCCTATCCTGTTTCTCTCTCTGTCTCTCTTTCAAAATAAATAAATAAACTTAAAAAAATAGCAGAATATCTGGAAAAAAATCAAAACCATAATTGAATATAGCTAAGGTTTACTCACAGAAGAATAATCTCCAATTTCCTATTTCAAACACATATTTTGTTTTTTTTTTTAATTTTTTTTTTAACGTTTATTTATTTTTGAGACAGAGAGAGACAGAGCATGAACGGGGGAGGGTCAGAGAGAGGGAGACACAGAATCTGAAACAGGCTCCAGGCTCTGAGCTGTCAGCACAGAGCCCGACGCGTGGCTCGAATTCACGGACCGCGAGATCGTGACCTGAGCCGAAGACGGATGCTTAACCGACTGAGCCACCCAGGCGCCCCTCAAACACATATTTTAAATATAAATACAGAACAACAACAACCAAAAACAGAACAAAAGTATCTCAAAGGGAAAAAGAGGTTAGCGTACGTATTAAGTTTATATTACTAACTTATTTTTCTTATTAAGTAAGATTTGTTTTGTTTAATAAATTTGCATCTGGGAAAGTTAACTTTGATATTTTGTTTTTATTTTCAGTTTTATTGCTTATCATCAGAGAATAGAATTTAAATTATTTAAATTTGGGGATTTACATTATGGCCTTACATATGCTGTTTTGCTAAATTATCAGACCTTGCTGAACCATGCTAGTTTCTTATTATATGCTTGAGAAATATTTGTGAACCTAACAGAAAGCATGTGTCTACTTGTTTAAGTTCCTTTGTGGACAGATAAGAAATGTATAAAACATAGTAAGTAGATGTATGAATAAGTAGATTATATAGTATGTTAGACGGTGATAAATATTATGAATTTCTTAAAAAAGAAATTTCATACACAACGAATAATTTATAAATGTATGTGGGGTGGCCAATTTAGCCCCCATAGAGAAGGACTTGACAAGGTTAAGGAGGAAACCAGGTCAATATCTAGGGGATAATTTCCAGGCAGGGGGAGCAGCTAGTTCAATGGCCTGAAGGTGGCAGTATTACGGGGGAAAAAAGATGTTCATGGGGAGAAAGTAAGTGATGTTGGATATTAGAATGTAATTCAGATATACGGGGTGATAGCATAGAAAGTTTGAAGTATTATAAGCCATTTTAAGAAATTCAGCTTTTACTCCAAGTGAAATGAGTAGTTAAATCTGGGTTTTTTTAATAGGAAAGTGACATGATCTGGGGCACCTGGGTGGCTCAATCGGTTAAGCATTTGACTCTTGGTTTTCGCTCAGGTCATGATCTCATGGTCTCATGAGTTCAAACCCCTCATCAGGCTCTACATAGACACCACGGAGGCTGCTTGGGATTCTCTCTCTCTCCCTTTCTCAGCCCCTCCCCCACTCATGCTATCTCTTTCTCAAAATAAGTAAACGAACTTTTAAAAAAATTAAAAAATAAAAGAAAAGTGACATGATCTGACTTACGTTTCTCAATGATCACTTTTGTAAGGAAACAAGGACGAGTGCTGGGAAACCAGGTAGGAGGCTATTGTAATTATCCAGGTGATGATGATGATGTCTTATCGAGGGCTGCAGCCGAGTACTTAGTGAGAAATTCAGATTTATAATAAGATTGATGTCCATGTGCAGCAGCACTTGCCTAGAAGGTAACAAACTGAATGTTCTAATGCATTCAAACTGTTAAACAATGATGAACTTTGAGCAACCTACCAGATGAGGTTGATCGGTATTTTAGTTAGCCCACTCACCAGATAGATGCCCAACGGACCCAGGCAAATAGCCTTCCCTGGCCAAGGAACCACAAGACTTGTTTGAACCAACCAAGTATAAACTGGCACATTTTCCACCTGATTCCGATGCCCAACTTCTCCACCCTGGTTAACATCTTCCTGCTCATAAAATCCTTGGCTTTTCTCCCTTCGTCATCACTCAGTGAATTCATTAATGTATGTTTCCTTGCATGACAAGCAAAGTCAGTTTCAACTTTTAATTCCTCAATGAATTTACATAATACCTTATTTGTCTTTAGCTTTAGCAGTTATTTATTTAAAGCCCACTGAACATATTTTAAAAGTAGTGCTAATAGAGGGGCACCTGGGTGACTCAGTCAGTTGAGCATCCGACTTCAGCCTAGGTCATGATCTCGCCATTGCCGAGTTTAAGCCCCGCATCAGGCTCTGTGCTGACGGTTCAGAGCCTGGAGCCTGTTTCAGATTCTCTCTCTCTCTCTCTCTCTCTGCCCTCCCCCCACTTGCACTCTGTTTCTGTCTTTCAAAAATAAACAAAAATTTTTTAGCAAGTAGTGCTAATAGAAAAAAATAAGTAATTCCAATAGGATTTCCTGATGAAATTAGATGTGGAATGAGAAAGATAGAGGGAAACAAGATTTATAGAATACCCCAAGCTACCTGAAACAAAAGCGTATTATATTGATCTTTAAAAATATCTAGGGGCGCCGGGGTGGCTCAGTCAGTTAAGCGTCCGACTTCGGCTCAGGTCATGATCTCACGGTTTGTGAGTTCGAGGCCCGAGTCAGACTCTGTGCTGCCGGCTCGGAGCCCGGAGCCTGCTAAGGATTCTGTGTCTCCTTCTCTCTCTGCCCCTCCCCCACTGGTGCTCTGTCTCTCTCTATCAAAAACAAATAAAATGTAACAAAAAATTTAAAAAATATCTATATGTTGGGGCACCTGGGTGGCTTAGTTGGTTAAATGTCAGACTCCTGATTTCGGCTCAGGTCATGATCGGTTTGTCAGGCATTGAGATGACAGTCTGCTTGGGGTTCTCTCTCGCCAGCTCTGTCTCAAAAAAACAAAAACAAAACCCAAAAACGATATGTGTCAAGAGGGCAACTAACCATAGGGGTTTAGGAATATATATTAATGAAAATTATATATAACTCTAATAAGGTAAGTAGACTTCAGATAAGTAAATATATAAATTTTTATTAAGTCCACTAATATTGCTGAAGATAACATTGTATTGCTCAGTTTATGAATATATCATTTCTTACGTATCCTTCAAAGATTTTCCATGTGGTATAATTTAGAGGCTGATATCATAGTCCCAAAAAGAGCCTTATTGCCTATGAGAGAGTGCTGGACCTGAAAAAGTCAAAAGAACGCAAACATAACCCAGATTTCTTACCAGGAGAATTAGAATAATAGTATTTATTTTCTAGGTCGTCTTCAAGATATAAACGAAGCGATACAAAAACCTCTTAACTGTTCAGCAGCTTTAATCCCTGACATTGCCAAGAAACAGCCATTGACCCACCCAGCATTGCTGACAATAAAACTAATCCAAAATATTTTAGCCCTTTTTTTTGGTTTCACAGGTAATGTATTTATTGTTACAAATTTTACTATCCATGATGCCTACAAGTTTCCCAAGGGCTTCTAGTCAAACACTGACTTCCTTGGTCCTCTGCTACATGCTGTGAGAATGACAGGTGCACTCGTACTTTATTTTCCTGGAACAGAGACCTTCCTAAGGCCTTAAGACCCTGACCTTCCATATTTAACGTCCTTTTATGCTGTGGGACTTGAAATCAGCGTGCTGCAAACCTGTGCAGCCATCAAGTCCTCCTTGCTAACGTGAAAATTGCAACTACAAGACGGATCCAAACTTGAGCCCTCTGCCCATGCCACTTCCAGAAGAGCGTGGTATCGCCTGCCTTCCATTCCTTGTGAGATGCCATGGTGCTGCTGATGGGTGCAAGTCCTCTCCTGGCCTCTTCGTTAGTCCTTTGGGATCCACGAAATGACCAGCACCACAGTCAAGCCTAGTTGAATCTACTGAAGAGCTGCTGGTTTTCATGCCTTGACCAGATCAGATGTCCCTGATAAATGATAAGAACCAATGGTGAGCACAGTTCTCCAGATTTCAGGCAGTCATCTTAGCCCCAATGCCCAGGCAAAACCCAACCCAAACCAACCAAAACAAAACAAATCCGTTTGCAAATTAATCCATTTGCAGATTTTCACATATCCCACAACCATTGCCAATGGTCTGGCTAAGTGGTCTCATGACACCAATCATTCCTTATTCAAGGTTGCCACTCGTGGGTACAAAACTCTGCAAAGTTCTCGCTTCTAGCTACTCAAAATAGGAACCCAGGTCACACAAGTCTCTATACATTCTGACACAACAGTATATGTCCTCTTCAAGATGTTACTTGTGGCTTTTAGGGTTCTAGGCATTACCGATAGCTATGAAGTCACTCATTTGATTTCTCAAATGACACAGCGCTGGGCTCTTAAATAAGGCATTTAATAGAACTTTCATCTCTCTTGCCAGCCTCAGGCTACAGGCCTCGTTGTGCACCATAATGGCTTAATTAAGCCAAGTTCAAATTCAATTAAATGAAACATGACACATTTCAGTTTTCTGTTAAATATCGGGGGTTTGTTTTAATAAATTGCCCAACTCTATTATTGATGTCTGACTATTTAAAGTTTCTAAGCCCCAAGACTCCTGCCCTCCTGCTCCACATCTGAGCAAGCAGATAAGAAAGCCTGGGTGCTTCTTTTGGTGCTGGTGGGAAGCTCCAACCACAGAAGCCATGATCCATGTAAGGGAACTCATACTCTAGTCCCACCCCCTAAAAAACATGAAACCCTAAGCCAGTCCTATCTCCCTGTTCTGTGAAGCAATTTTTGGACTGCTTGGGGACCTGCCCTGCTCTCTTCATAAAGCCTCATTATGTGAGTAATAAATCTTTCCATACCCTCTTAATGCAGCTGTGGCATCCTGAGTCTCAGTATCTGAACTAGATTTTGTGGTGATGGAGTCCCTGATTCTGCAGGGTGACCAATCCAGTCGGCTAGTGTCATGTATGAGGGAAATCTTTAAGATTATGAACCAATTTCTGTTTCTACGTTGAAATATATGGACCTTGTCAGGATGAGAATATTTGTCTGACATTATGCTCTGACAAATCCACCCAATGAGTATTGCCTTGCAGAGTAATACATAGAAAGAGAGGTGCGTTATTGAGTCTAATGGGAAAGTGCTCAGGAGGTATTTTCAGACCATTGGGGGTAGTAGCCCTGTTTTGTCCCCCCTTTATCATACCATTGATAATGAACAAAATCTATTTCTGATATTATTTATTGAAAAGAAACAGTGTCTAAAAACATCATGATGTAATTATATGCCTTATTCCTCATGATCATTGCTGCCTAGGTCATCACAAATCAAATATTTCATAATGATGATGATTCTGGAACTCTAAATACTGCTCATTATAGCCCATCCTTCCAGCCAACCAGCTTCATCTAGGAATATAATCTTAAAATAAAAACCAAAAATGGGGGAAATTTTTGGATTGTGGTTTTTTTTTAGATTTTAAATAATTTTCTTTAAGTGGAATAAATAACAGAAATTAATAGAATCTTTTATGTGCAGTGGAAACATCAAGAAAAATCAAATAACAGCAGTGACATTTTTATACTTTTATACTTTATTGTTTATAATAATAACAATAATAATGTGCAAATCTGAAACTTTTCCAACATACTGAGTTTCATTTAGAAGATGATAGAGTCACTGTGAACTTCCTACTTTTAATTTAAAAATTACCTTAATTTTAATAGAACATTAATTGAAAAACTACTTAAGTGACTTTTTAGGACATAATCAGAAAATTCAAGAAAAATAATTAAAACTATCCATCCCTAGAAGTTTCATTCTAGGTCACAAACAAGATAGTGACTAGTTTTACGATAGAATGCATGGCATTATAGTATTTTTAAAATTTGTATTTGTTGCATTTTTATCCTTCAATGAAAAATTACACTTAAAATGACTTGCTCTTTCCGTAACATTTTTGTTTAATATTTGTTCGAATCAAGAATATTTTCAGGGGCGCCCGGGTGGCTGTCAGTTAAGTGTCCGATTTCAGCTCAGGTCATGATCTCATGGTTCAGGGGTTCGAGTCCCGCATCGGGCTGTATGCTGACAGCTCAGAGACTGGAGCCTGCTTCAGATTCTGTGTCTCCCTCTCTCTTTCTGCCCCCTCCCCAGCTCATGCACTCTCTTTCTCTCAAAAATAAATAAACATTCAAAAAATTAAAAAAAAGAATATTTTTAATCATTCATATAGTAAACTACTAATATTGACCACTGCTTCATGTATATAGCTTCATATTGGGCATTGCATAAAGAGTATACTATTTGAAATAAGCTAAAACCAATAAAGAGTGTGCTAAAAAAAAAATCCCAAACTAGTCATTGGTTTTATCTCTACATAGGTTTGTTGTTTGCAATGTCCCTTTATGTACATTGGCCCAACTGGTCCTTACAACTCTCTAGGTGAGGAAGGTAGGAGATATTAATGAATAAAAAATGAGTTGCCTACATCTCACAGCTAGTATGTGGCACGTTCAGGTGTAATACCAAGTTCATATGGATCCACATACAGTACATCTTCTAGTGAACTACACTACATAGATTTACGTATCCAGAAAATTGAGATGAAATATGAGAATCTATGAGAATTTGTGTGAAGCTGTAACTATTTTTCAGCCTCTCTCACATCACAATGCCCCCAAAACATGAAGTACAAATAGAGCGGGATATCATTAAACCAATTTCAAAAACACCATAGAAAGTACAGAGATAACTTTGTTTCTATTGGAAATCAGAATTAATTCTATGATTGGAATTATGGAGACTAAAATGGTCAATAGGCAGCCATAGTGAATTTTTCCACTGTAGACATTGGAAACCATAACCGTTGATCAAAATTATGCATTTATTTATTTATTTATTTATTTATTCATTCTTGAATTTATTCATTTAATAAATATTGAATAAGAATTTCTTATATATAAGGCACTAGGAAGCTAGATAAAGATGGAAAGTATTAGAGCTTGCTCTCTAAGGAATTACAATTCATAGAAAATAAGTGAGCGAAAAAATTACCATTAAAATGTTTTACAACGTATATATTCTTCTAGAAAAATATTCATTTTAATTGTTATGAGTACTATCAATGTAGAATATATATATATATATATATATATATATATATATATATATTCCCTATTGCACATATCACAAAACCCAGGCTTTTGCAAAAGAGGTTCCAAATATAACACAGGTAACAGGAGAACTGAGAACACCAGAATAATTTTTTGACACTAGGACACTATGCCATGCAGTCTCACCTAAACAATGCTGACATCAGGATCCCAGTTGTTTGCAAAGAGATAAATTCAGCTCCTCAGTCATTAATCTACACTTTTGCAGGTTATCTATTAGACAGACAAGGCAGATTTTATAGAGAAGAAATGTTTTATAATGCTTTTACAGCTCGCGATCTTGTTTACAATTTTATATTCAATATATTAATTCCTTATTGCATTTTATTGCAATCTATAAATAAGGCCTTAAATATTTAAGTGCAACAATAGCTAGAAATGTAGTTAATATTCACCATATGGATGCCAACTCATTCCTCTTCTTGTCAGCATTGGATGAAACACAAAAGTGATCTATTATTTATAGCCTAAGGGAAAACCCCGCGCTGCTGTAACTTTTAGCAAACGTTTCTATTAACCAACGAGGTGCTCTGTGCGATGATCCTGTGTACAAACTCAGCGTTATCACATCTCCCTAAACACATTTTTTTTAAAGATAATGAGACCACATGAAAGAAAAAAAGGAAAATGTAGTTTAAGAAGCTATTTACTGTTTTTTTTTTTTCAAGAGCCTCGTGATGGCTTTCATAAATTGTGTCTGACATTAATCCAGAAAACATTTAATAAAAAGGCTTTGTGTTTCAAGGAATTTTCAGTTTTATGGTATTAATTTGCAGAAAAAAATTCCTTTTATTATTATTTATTATTTATTTTATTATTTTTATTTATTTATTATTACTTTATTATTTTTATTATTTTATTGCTTTTATTATTTTTATTACTTTTATTATTAGTAAGACTAGTAAAGACACAATTCACTTTGTTTTTTTAATTTTTTATTACTTTTGTTATTACTTCTTTATTATTATTACTTTTATTTTTACTTTTATTATTACTAAGACTAGTAAAGACGCAATTCACTTTGTTTTATTAATCTGCCCAGTTAGTACAAGAACTACAATATGATTTGGGGATAGGGAAAATCATCTCCACTAATATTCAATGGCTTTACATACTTCCAGAAATAATACAAGCATAGTAACAAAATAGGGTCTTAAAATTTGGGAGGACCAAGGCCAAGTGGAGCTTCCAGACCACCCCATGATAGTCACCCTGTGACTCTGCTCAAGAATTCTCTGAGTAGCATTGTAAACAGCTGTCAGAAGTGTTCCTAATGATTGCTGACAATGTAGCCATGCGCCAATTTGCAAAGTTCTTTCCAGGTATTTTTTTTTTTTTTCTTCCACCATTTTGTTCTTTATTCCTTACGACCGGAGATTCCCGTTTTGCCCCCATCTTTACCTTCTCTCACCCCCAGGGTTTGTTGCTGTTGTCTGCAGTCTACTTTATATAAACTGAAAATTTCACCTCTGGTACCATCCCAGATTTATTTGTATCCGTGCCACTCCTTTGATCAAAACTTGCATTTCTACAAATTTATATGTCTTATTTATGTTGTAATTGTACAGGGCTGTTTTGGGTATCTACTCCCACGTGCTAAATATTCTGCCTGTCGCCAAGGCAAAAACAGAAGTTAAAAAAATCATAGAGTCTAGGGAGCGAGAAATAGATCAGTAACTAAATAAATAGACTTGCTTATTTGCTATTTTGACGTTTCTCAGGGAGAGGTCAGGAGCTTATGAACAGAAATAAATGAATCAGGTTATTTGATTAAATTAATTCACCCAAGCTCTTTTTCTTTTTTTTTTTTTTTGTTAAACTAAGTGAATCTTTGTTTGATAGAATAGGCAATTCATTTTCCTCCCTCCTTGCCAGTGTCTGTAACATGTAGCAATTCTTGTTCAGTTATCCATTTACATATTTATCAAGTTTACCATGGGTCAGACACTGTAGTCCTGGTTACCAACACTTATTAGTGAATAAATTAGTTTTTATTATACGATAAACATGCTGCTGGTGTGAATATAGTTTTGCTCTTCTATAGGCATGTTACTTTCAAAAGATATTCATCCAAAGAGATCTATCAACATATGTATTTTGATTGTTTTGCTTTCCAACACAATCCAGACAAAAATGGAGGCAGCGGGGGAGGGGGCGGGGGGAAGCACATTTACCTCTTAGAGAAATTTTTAAAGAAATGTTAATATAATGATTAATATTTCTATTCAGCAACTATATTAAATATCTTGTCCACTGTCACTTGAACATAACTTATAATTGTTTCCTTGTCAGTATCGCATGATGACATTGAATGAAATTTCCTTCATTTGGTCTCATTTACTACATTCTATTTTTTTTTAATTTTTTAAAACATTTATTAATTTTTTGAGAGACAGAGACAGTACGAGTGGGGGAAGGACAGAAGGAGAGGGAGACACATAATCCGAAGCAGGGTCCAGGCTCTGAGCTGTCAGCACAGAGCTCAATGTGGGGCTCGAACTCACAGTGAGATCCTGACATGAGCTGAAGTCAGACGTTTAACCAACTGAGCACCCAGATGCTCCTCACATACTATTTTTTTATTTGTTTTTGAATCCACTCTATGTATAACTCTCTGCTTACAAAGCTATAACAATAATAGTAATTGAAGGTGTAAGGAAACCAGACACACTAATATAAAAGAGTTATAAGAAAATGTAAAAATGTTTTGAATTTGAAATGAATTGCAGAGGTGTTTTTGTTTTCATATGCTTTTTGGTGTTAAGATTATTTTGTGTTCTATAAACACCTTTGAATATAAAGCATTTCCTTGTGGTGGATGAAATAAAATTATTTGTTTTTCAAGTGTCTTCCAGTTAATCCTCAAGTAAATATACAATTCAGTAAATTCATTCCTGCAATGAATATATATTTGAGGACCCACTAGCATTAGAAATTGTTCTAGGCTTGGGGAATAAATATATGATTAAAACAGAAGAAAGAACTATTTGCCTGCAACATTTATTCCAAGATGGAAGAAGGACATAAAGTATTTAATTTAAATACTATCTACTATTCCATTCAGTGGTAAATGTCATAAGAACAAAATACAGGAACGGGAGACGGTAACTGGGGGAGAACTGGAAATTTTAAATCGGTTTTTCAGGGAAAGTATTATAACCAATAGGTAGGAGGTGATTGAACTAGTGGATATGGGGTGAGAATATTTCGAGGAGAGACCACCCCATGCAAAGGCACTAAAAGGAATCATTCTCTCACGTCCAAGGTAAAGCGTAGAGATCAGCCTCACTGGATTGGAGCCAGCAAATAGGAAAGTGGTAGATGAGTTTAGAGAGTTAATCCTGGGGGCACATCTTTCAAGTTTCTTGTAGGTACTTTTCAGACACTGGTTTTTACTATGAGTGATATGGAATGCTACTAGAAGGTTTGAGCAGAGGAATTACATGATGGGTTTTAGTTTTTGGTCAGAATCATTCTGGATGATATAAAGGAAGACACAGCAGGATGAAATAAATGAGTTAGAAGATTGCCACCATATTCTACCTCAGATTGGTGGTAGCCAAGGAATGGGTTGGGGGGGGGGGGTTGGTGGAGAGAGAGACAGAGAAGCCCTCAGGGTGTGTAGACAGATTGGATGGGGGGGCGGTAGGAAGGGTAGTGTGAGACAACCAGGAGACTGAGAAGTGACTCCAATCCTTTAGGTCTGACCAGTTGCAAATTTGGAATTACCATTTCGTGAAATGAGGGAATTGCAGGGGAAATAAATACGGAGCATGTGTGAGACCAGGAAATCCATGATGCACACACTGTTGAGATGCCCTAGAAATCTTAGTAGCGATTACGTTTTTCATATACTTGCAAACTCACACAAGTTCAGGCTATGATTTTTTTGCCTTAGGTTCTTTAATCCTGGGGTCAGTAGTCCAAACTGGTCAAAACTGTGGAGGAATTAACATCCTCTTGGAGGAGCCGTCAATCAGTGACTGAATGATCAGAGTGGATAAATATTCCTGTGTTTTCTTACCCCTCTGGTGGGACCACTTAGGCATATATGCTTCTCTGATTCTCATGGTTTCCCAAAGGGATTTTTAAGCTGACTTGTACCGATAACTTGCTTAATAACAAGTTTTTTTTTTGTATTTTGTTTGTTTGTTTGTTTGTTTGTTTTGCCTCCATTAGTTTCCTGACTAACTTCCTTATTTTTCTAATGTCTCCCTAACCACCAGGATTTTTTCTCAAATAAATCACTTGTACTTGAATCCTCATCTCAGGATCTCTTTTTGGGGAACCAATGCTAATAAAGGCAGAGCCCAGTGTGTGTAGAGTGTTTAACGCTGGGAGACTAGATAAAATCACTAAGCAACAAATGTAGACAACAACAACAAAAAAAGAAACAACTCAATGTCTGAATTTTGAGGACTCTGAAATTGAGTGCCTGGAAAGATGAGGAGGAACCAGCAAAAGAGAGAGAACAGTGGCCAGTGATTAAAAGAATCATGACATTGTAATACCCAAGAAGTCAAATGTAGAAAACTCTTTAAGACACATGAAATCATCAATTTAGATGAAGGCTGCTGGGTAGACAAGAAGGTTGAGACCTCCTGGTTAGGGGATTTCCCAAATGGGCATTGGTGAGCATTGTATTTGTTAGCAGAGTAGAGGCAAAATATTGCAAGTAAGAGATTTTTAGAGAAAATAGGAGAGGAGTTGGAAACAGTAAATATGAATAATTTTTTGAGGAGTCTGCATGTTAAAGGAAGCCAAAAACTGGAGTGGTGGTTGTAGAGGTAGTACAGAAAAGAGAGGCTATTTTTAAGGTAGGGCCAAAATGTCCTTTTTGGCTGATGTGAATGCGTCAGTAGAAAGGAATATACTGATAACAAAATACATCACACGTTGGCGATGCTCTTCATAAGTGCAGAGGGCATGAGATGGTGTGCAAGGAATAGGCTGGTCCTGGAGAAGAGGAGAAACAGTTTCCAGAATATCAGTAGGGAAAGTAAAATACCCAAGTATAGATGCTCAAGGATGGGTAGACATATGTTGGCCACTTGAAAAAACTATCTCTTCTGAATTTATTTATTATTTGGAGAACTCTTATTTTTTTTAGGCATAGACGATCATGTCACTTACCAATAAGTTAATTTCTGCCTTTCCAACCTGTATGTTCTTTCTTTTTTGGGGGAGAGGGTGCTTACCACCACAGGCTAAATGTTTCTAGAACTATTTTGGAAATAAATGGTGAGAGTGGACATACACGTCTTGTTTCCAATCTTAGTTGGGAGGGGCAGTATTTGGTCTTCTGACATTAAATATGATGTTAGCTACAATTTTGGCGTAGATGCTCTCCACTAATTTGAAGTAATCCCGCTCTTTTTCTAACGGGTTGAAATTTTTTTATGGTCAATGGGTGTTGAATTTTGTCCCCCAAATTTTTTTTTTTCTGCATCAACTGATATAATAGGGGATTGCATTGATTTTTCAAATGTCGAAAGGGCCTTCCACTCAAGGAATAAATCCTACTCAGTCATGGTAATGTGGCTGGAGTTAGTTAGCTATTGGTTAAGAACTTTTTATGCCTGTATCTATAAGGGGCACTAATCTCTAGGTTTCTTAATATATTTGTCTGGTTTGGGTATCAAGATAATACTGGTCACACAGAATGAGTTGGGAGATGTTTCTTCATCTTCTATATTTTGGAACAGTTTGTGAAGAATTGGTATTGATTCTTCTTTAGATACATGGCAGAATTTATCATTAAAGCTGTCTGGGCCTAGATTTTCCTCTGCGGGAAGTTTTTGGATTTTCTTTTCATCTCTAGTACTTATTGATTCATAACTACCGAATGTTATTGCTTAAACAACTTATGTTTTACGGATGTGGTTTTCCATCCTTTCTTTATACATTTCTTAAAAAATGTATTTAAATATTTATCAATAGGCTGTGGTACTTTTTAATTAAAAAAATTATCTATCAATATTGGGGCTATTTACCAAATACATTTTTTGTTAGAAGCCATATTTGAGCATGAAGATTTAATTTTTTTGTTACTTCCCATATTATGGTTGCTTGTAATAGATCCTAGTTTTAAACATTAATATAGAATTTGCATATCATAAAATTCACTCTTTTAAAGTGTTAAATTCAGTGATTTTTGTATATTTACAAGACTGTGCATTGTTTTGATATCTTAATAATACTGGTCTCATAGAATAATTTGGGAAGTCCCTCACATATATTTTTTGGAAGCAATTTGTGATGAAGTGGTATTAGTTCTTATTATGATATTTGGTAGAATTCATCATATACATTTGGGCTTTCTTTTGTAAGAATTGAAATCAATTTGTTCTCTAATGTGGAGTCTTGTTTCCATGTACCTGAACCTACTCTGAAAATAATATCTGTTAATTAAAACCAAAAAAAAATGTAGATAATACTTGATCATGTGCAGAATTCTATTTATTTCTATTTAACTATATATATATATATATATTTATATTTAAATATATATTTAAATATATATTTAACTTTGCTTTTCTATTTAATTATCTAAAACTATATATATGTGTGTGTGTGTGTGTGTGTGTGTGTGTGTGTGTATAGTCTTCAACAGACCTATCGATCTACCTCATTCTATTTAATAGTTTTCCATGAATTGATGTGGCATGACTGATTAAACCAAATTTCCTAGGAGTAACATTGATGTTTTTGGTAATTTTTGCTACTAAAATCATAAAACTTAGTATTTGGATAACCTTTGACATCAACCTTAGGTAAGACAGTTTGTTCAGTGGTTGCAGGTGTGGCCTCCAGCTGTTAGAACTTGAATCCTGCTTTTTTTTTTTCTTACCATTGAACTATGCGGTTTGATCCAGTTCCTCATTGCTTCTATGCTTCAATTTCCTTATTTTCAAGACACCACCTATCCCATAGAGAGTATACAAGGAGTCAATACCCTGGAATATAAAAAGCTTCTGGACCAATGTTAGGCGTCCATGTAGATCTGTGTATATTTTCTATTTATTTCCTTTAAAATACATGTAGACATATGACTATGTTTCCCAAAGAGTATTCATCTCTGTTTTGTTTCTGACGAATCTCAATTGATCTTAGAAGCCATCATACATGTGTGAATCTACGTGTTCTTAAAATTCTTTTTTTTCTTTCTATTTTCCTTGTTTCTTTTGTGTAATATCCTGGGGAAGAGAGGGGGAAATTGTATTTCAGTATATGTCAAACATATATACAATTCTTTTTAAGGGTAAAATATGTTGGCATCGGTGATTATTTTATCACAAATGATATAATTGTTATCTTACATAACTTAATTTAAAACACTTAAATATCTTTTGACCTATATATAGCTCATGCATATATGTGTATTCATGTATAACTCAAACAGCATTTATTAATGTGATACTCTAAGGGCTCAAAATGGAAGCTTTATCATTACCTCTCTGTTGTACAGAAAAAAGGAAAAATGTTCCTTTTTCCAACCTTTAGCATAATTTGTACAGATATATATTACTTTTTGCAAACAGAAGTTGGTAAGTAATCATAAAGTCAATAGCATTCATATTTAAATTTACTCTGAAGGCTTTTCCCATTTCCGCTTGACTGCTGCTAATACAAATAGTCTTTATTTTTCTCTTTTTCTCTCCAACTCATGCCGCTGTGGATAGTAGTAAGAAGACTACCCTTTGAAAGGAAAATACATGCCAACTCACCTCTTCACAACAGGGTACCATTTCTCAACTTAGTCTAAAATAAGCTGGCCCTTTCCTAAATGCGGGTAAGAAGCAGGAACCTAGTATTCATGTCCATGGTAGAGAAAGGTGGCAAGCTCCCAGTTTAACTATGTCCTCTCATGCTTAAAGCAAACCCTTATTTCCTTCTCAAGGTATTCAGCTGACATTGAATCTGAAAGCAAGTCCTTCAGCATGTGTATTTGTAATAGTGGCTTACATTAAATCAATTCTATTTTCTAAACCTTTTCTCCTTCTACATATATCATTGTTTCTGAGTAAAGACTGTGTTGGTTTCATAAGGAAGTGGTAGAAGATAGTCATTAAGAAGCTTAAGAACATTACAGAATCCAACATTCAAGAGGGAGGAGGTGAGTTCACTACCTTCCTACTTAACCATCTTAGACAGCCCCCTCCACTAGGTTTTTACGGAAGAAAATATACAAGACTTGTCTTAGAAATACTATAGTTTCTATTGAGTATACTATCTTCATCTGTCATCAAATTAGATAAGTTCTTGAAGCTTCTAAAGCATTCTGAAAAAAATGTCATATGACATAACCATATGATATATGGTTAATCCACATCAGCTTTTAAAAGTGATTAGAAACACATACATATTAAACATAGTTAGGAGGGAGGGGAGGGGAGGTGATGGGCATTGAAGAGGGCATCTTTTGGGATGAGCACTGGGTGTTGTATGGAAACCAATTTGACAATAAATTTCACATATTAAAAAAAAAATAAAAATAAAAAGCAATGAGCAGTAAAAAAAATAAAATAAACATACTTAGTTAATCCTTATCAATTAGGGTACTGGGATATTTAAAATGTCATATTGACTATGTTATTTCTTCAGGTATTTGAAAAATTGAATGAACATGGGTTTGCAGACAAAACATAAGCAAGTTTAATTTATCAACACTAACCTACATTAATTTAAGTTTTCACTGCATTGTGTAAAAAAAAAAGTCTTTACAACGTTTCATAGTATTTCTGCCCATGGGGCTCTTTACTGGCCCTCATTTGAATGGAACTAAGCAAAACTGAGTCAAGTAACATTAGAAACATGGGTAAATATTGCCAAATACTGATTGACACCTAAGAGGGTGTTTGACGTTCACGGACACATTTGGGAAAACAAAACAAAACAAAATAAGACAACTGTGTTTCTCCCACTCTTTCTCTCTCTTTCTCTCTCTTTACACACCCTCCCCCCACACTGCTCTAAAGTTAATTAACTGCTCTAAAGTTAAATTTCTCCTTTTGGAAAAATATTGGCAAAAAGAAGTTTATTAGCATATCACTTTTATCATTGAGGAGTTATGGAAGTGATAATTCTGATTATCATTAGAATCTAAAAAGAAAGGCAGAGAACATATGACCATATATAGTTAATGAACAACAAAATTTTGTATTTAGTTTTCTTCTGAGAAAAAAAAAAAGTATGCATTTTTTTAGACTGTATATTTATCCTAAAATGTAAGCTTTTTGAAAAGGTGAACACTGGTCTTATTCAACATTGTTTGTTCCACAAAGCCCAGCAGGATGCTTTGACAATAGTACAACTCTCTAGAAAAGAGCTGGTGAGTAAATAAAAGAACTGGTAACTATACTAAGGAAAGAAATGCAATGAGACTGAAGTTTTGCAAATATTAAGTGTTTGCATATTAATATTCTACTTAAGCCAGGTTTTCTTGAAGCTTTCCTGCCCTGTCCCTTCCCTCCACAGCCCAGAAAGAAGCTTGGACTCTTGACCTCCTTAGCAATAAAGAAGACATAATAATCAGACATTGTTGTCAAAAACAAACAAAAAAAACCCAGAATGTTTGTTTCTTCTTTTTAATGATAATTTCCGCCACCATAAGAAAAACCCCCAAAACCTGATATTTTATGCATTGTTGTATCTGAGAATTTTCTACTGGGTATGAAATAAAATCCACCATTCTTGGTGGATTATAAAGAGAAAAATAAAGAGAAAATTAAATATATCAGATGCCAAGCTCCTTGTTCCTTCTGTTCAGCGGAAGTTAGTCTTAGGATCAGAGGACACTTCAGAATCATAAGATATAAATGGTATGGAATGATTACATCATGGTTAAGGGTGTGTTTTCATGGGGTCTCTGGAAGGAGGCTGGGAAGCTTTAGCAAAACTCCCTGTGACCAGTAATAAATGATTATTATTGTAGTTTAATAGCTTTAAATAGCAGTTGGCTGTGTATTGTTATGACTGGCCTATGGTTTGAGTTCAGTGTGAAGAGAAACAAATGTTCTGATCGATGACCACAATGAGATGTTCAATTGCTGAAAGTTTCAGTGTCTAGCAAGAGGATTCAGGGTCAGAAGGAAGAGGATTTTCTGAGCAAGGACTTCAAGATAAGAGGTAAAGTGCTAAAGTCACAGAACGACAGTGATGGAAGTCTAACAAATCCAAAGATCTATGAGGAGACAATCATGATTTCCAGGCACAGCTCTAAGCCTTGAATAATTACCTATCCATCATCTGAGACCAGAATGAGCAAGAAGATACATTTGCTTCTGAAGACCCTATCTTCTGGTCACAAGATCACATAAGCTACATTCAACCTCATATGTGTACACATCATCGTGCATAGCATAATATGAATAAAGAGGAAATAAGTTAACTAAGCAAATACTTTTCAAAGCTACTATTAGTGATTTGTACTAATTCATGCTTTTTTTTTTTTTTTTATCCTGGTGGTGGTGACTATACAGGAAATTAGATCAATTATAAAGAATAGAAAACATTTTTTCCCATATCTGAATGTGGATTCAGTAAATTGTATCCAAATAATCAACTGATTATTGATTGACTAATATAAGATGTGACCTTTTTAATATAAGAATACAAGTTTACCCAAAATGCTTTGGAAATTAAAATCCTAGATAGTTGGAAAATTTTATTAATACATTATTATTCTAACCAAAGTAGTATCATATACTTACGAATAGATCTCCTGTAGGCAAATGGAAAAATTCTATTTAAGACAGTTAAGGCTAATAATTAGGGACATAAACGCACATTTGAATTTTATGATAGGATAGTTTGATCAGAGGAACAGAGAAAGAGAACCAACTAGGGTGGATTGGGCCAAAGGTCTCACTCAAAGGATAAAATTTTTCAAAGCAAAGAGAATTTTCAAAGTCCTTCTGCTTTAACCAATTTATATTTGATTTACTCCTGATTAATAGAGATTTCTTCTCCCTACATTTTGTAATTTGCAACATAAAAAGTGCTATAGTTCTAAGCTACTGGAGATATTAAAATTCAACCTCTAGGATTTATCTGATGTATGCATGATCTAGAAATTAATCTTATATATATCATTATTCTAACATAAGGAAAATACTTTAGCCAATACTTGGCTTTTAAATTATTGTTATTGCAGTTTAATGGTTTTATCTAATATATAAGGTAAGTCCACTTTGAACTATTTTTTTTACATTTATTAGGAATAGAAATTGATTTCTAGAAGTGAAATATTGGAAAAGGCTGTTTTTTTGTTTTTTTTTTCCTGTTTAAAGTCATATATGATATATATAGGGTTTGGTACAAAGCCTGGAAAAATATGTGCAGGTGATAGTTATATTTAAGGTGTCAATTTCTTTTATTAGATTTAAGTCTATGATAAGAGAGATCTGAGGTGTTTAATTCTAGAGTCACTCAGATGGCAATCATTTTAGACCAATGATTTCATTTTAGGGTCTTTTTATTGACCGGTATCTTAACTTCCTCAGGAAGCTAGGTGCTGCAATTCAGAGAGCTTGTAAAGAAAAATTGTATGATTCTGTTACTTTCACTTCACTAAACTCAGGTTGAAATCTGGGGGAAAATTGAAGAGGTAAGGTTTTGAATAGCAAATAATAACTCATTATTAAAATACCTGTCAATTATTTGAATTAAGTTTTATTTACTAGATTTTAATTTCCATATTTTATTGTCTTCTTCCAGCCTTTGAGTTAAAAAGGGAAGACTGAACACAAATACTTATTTATTCTCAGTCCCAGATAACCAACCAAAATGAAAATGAAAACAACCGCATACTTAACAAAGACGAAAAGAGAAATGAGAGGGTCCAGCGGATGGGATTTAAATAGTAATACAAATATTTATTGATTGAAAGGTACTGAAAGAGTGCATCCTCAAGATGAAGTCACAAAATAAAATATGCGGAGGGAGAGATTCACAGGATGAAAGATCAACCCTCCAGAATTCTGGAAAGAAGATCAAAACGTAACAGGTAAGGGAGAAGGTGGACTTGAGAATTTGCTATGATCACTAGATATTTAAAAGAGCCAAGATTGGGCATTGCATGGAAGTGTCGAATCACCTAATTCTACACACGAAACTACATTTACACTGTATGTTAACGAACTCGTTTTTAAATAAAACTTGGAAAGAAAATAAAAGAAAAAAATGCAGGAGCCAATACATGACACTTCCATAATATTTTATGCTGAGTTCATGTTGTTCTTGGCTTGATGTATTATTTTGAGCTCGTCTGCAGTGGGTCAAAATTGGAATTCTTCCTTGTGGAAATCTCTGTGCCTCTGCCTCTGTCTCTGTCTCTGTCACTGTGTCTGTCTCTTCCCTGGTGGGATTTTAAAGTATTTGAAAAGGTTACTTCTTTCAATACCAAGAATAAATACAGATGCCTGTATTGTTTAAATTGTTTTTAAAGAATGCTTGCCACTGCCTTTCCTCGTTATTCCATGTTAATAAAATAATTACACATGGCAAATTATATCAGAAGTAATTTCCACTGAACAAGCCTAGCATGTCATTTAGAATGAATTAACTCCTAGATTGCTTGTTTCTAGAGTACACAAAAGTTAATTGCTAGAAATCTTTCTATTTTGAAGTTATTTGCAAACGATGAAAGCTTAAAAATACAATGGATGGTTCTTACAAACACCCAGATACTTTTCTAGAAAGTAAGCTTTCTCATGCCAAAATCTTGCACATCCATAAATTGTAGAATATACAATGGCTTCAATAAATATAATTACATCCTGCGCAGCTCAAAAATTGTAAAACATATTGTTTACAATTAAAATTGTTAAAAAATGGGGGCGCCTGGGTGGCTCAGTCGGATAAGCTCAGTGAGGACAGTGCAGAACCTGCTTGGGATTGTCTCTCTGTCTCTCTGCCCCTTCCTGCTATGCTCTCTCGTCTCCGTCTCCCTCAAAATAAATAAACATTTAAAAAAAATTGTTAATAAAAGTAAAAACGTTTTAATATAATAATATGGTCTTCATAACAAGTGAATATATTTTGATGCAAATAAATGTTACCGGAAATTTTTGTTGTGGGAATTTTTCTTAGTCTATTTTTTATCGCAGCATTTTGTTTTGTTTTGCTATGTTCTATCCTCTAATATTAAATCACTTTGAAAGCAATCATTTCATCTGGCCCTAACGATAAATAAATTGCAATTTCCTTGCATAATAACATTAGCCATCCTGTATTGTGGGAGCTCAAAGAACCTGGCTGGCTACAATTTAAGTAAGGAATGTTTACAGCCTGGGAATGGGCTGGTTGAGAAACAGCAAAGCAGACCAGGCAAACCGGGTCTCCTTTGAAATGTCAAGGCTGACAAGAGCCAGACCTAGCTTGGGGATCAACACGTTTTTCCTCTCTGTAAAGGCTTAATCTAAAGTAGAGAAACAAGCCCCTTCCTATGACGTAACACTGCCCTATACACTGCCTCGGTCACTTTCCCCTGGTATGCCGCAGGTCACTACTCTGTACTGTTACCCCGGCAATTTATGAGTGTGCTTTGTTCATGCTTTACAAACTACACATTCCCTTCCATGCCTCCCTTGAAATATACCAATAAGATTATCAATAAAAACTGGAGAAGAGCTTTGCTGGGGGGCATTGCCACCAGAGTGTGTGGCCCCCTCAACCTCTCCTTTCTCTGATTCAGGAGTCTGGAGTAATCTGTCATCACCGCCCCAGGGTTTGTCCGGCACTGTATGATATAGATCCATTTGTGCCCTCTTCATAGAAAAATAAAATAAATGTTAAAATTCTCCAAAAAAAAAATCTACTCGATGTTTGCATGATATATAGAGCTAAATGAACTGGGTCAAATTTTTTAAGTTCAAACGTCTCTGCAAAGTATAGGATGCTATTCTACAGCCAATCTCTGTGTTCTTAAACCCAATTCTACACGCATTCAAACTTAATTTAGGGTTTCTGAAACCCCAAACCCTGTTGCTAGAGCATTACTGTAATATCTGCGGCAGAGCAAAATTAGGCACTTTTTCCCTCATGCATTTGTGTCAAGATATAATTGCAAGGTAAATATTTTCAGATATGCTGTGTTAAGTTTTGGTCAACTGTCTCCCTCCTTCTATGTTGTACTAAAAGGGTTATTCCTACCTATTTAAAGAAGCATCAACTGGAAAATTACGTATCTATGCCTAAAATTTCAAGAAAATTAATGAAAGATGAAATTTATATATCCCTCGCTTTTTAAATTTTTGAGAAAATCCCATTTGAAACGTCCTCATGGCGATAGTAAGGAGGATCCACAGTTTACATGTATACAATGTCATGCTACTGATTTTAACAATAATTGAATCTATTGAAATCTATTTAAGAGGCTAAAGTTTGTTCAGTAAAATATGTCTCAAGTTTTTCTCTCTCCCTCTCTTCCTCCTTCTATCCTCGCCATCTCTCTCATGTTTTAAAAATGAAAGGGGAATACTGAAAGCGATTGATATATTTACATCAATAAATGTGTATATTTTTACGACATATCTAATCACTACTTCATATTCTTGAAAAGGGTACAATTAATTAATGGTAGCATTGAGGGGAAAAAAATTGTGTGCAACTGTGAAAAAGATCATTTCATTTCCCAGTAAGTGGAATGTGCCACTTTTGGTTAATAAAACAAGTTCTATGAATTTAATTTTCCCTATTTCTATTAAAAGCACAAAAGTAGAAAAACCCAAGAGTAATTCTTAGAGTAAAAATAAATTAGCAGTTGTGCAGAGAACTTGATCCCACACCAATTAGAAGCATGAGCCTAGTTTTAAGTCACATGAATTTGAACGAGTAATGAGTAGTCATGACTGATCTATCCCCTTGCCAATGTCGCAGCTGTGAAATATGATGTCATTCTAAAGCAACTCAACTATCTTTTTTCTCGGTGTAGGATTTTTTTTTCTTTTATTATCTTCATCCATTTCTATTTTTCCTGTTTCCCATGAGTTTTGTGAAAATATTAACTGTCCTTTCCTAACTTACTGCATCCATATAGACTATATTCTCTTCTAGGAAATTTCTTTACCATAGATTCTAAAGTATACAGATTAGAGATTCAAAAACAAAAACAAAAAAAGATGTGATAATCAGAGTATGTAACCACACAGTATGAGACCTTATGTGTAATACAATAACAAACTTGGGGCGCCTGGGTGGCTCAGTTGGTTGAGCGACTGACTTCTGCTCAGGTCATGATCTCACGGTTCAAGAGTTCGAGCCCCACATCAGGCTATGTGCTGACAGCTCAGAGCCTGGAGCATGCTTCAGATTCCGTGTTCCCCTCTCTCTCTGCCCCACCCCTGCTTGTGCTCTGTCGCTCTCTGTCTTTCAAAAACGAATAAACATAAAGCAAAATTTAAAAAAATACAACAAACTTGTTCCTAGTACACTGTCTAAAAATGGGATATTATGTAAAATATAATTTACATAATAGTTCTCTTTTTTTCCTTTCCACCAATATAATTCTATATAAAGACATTTTCACAGAAGACTTAATATATTGCTTAAATTCAAGATACCAAAGAATAAGCTTCTCAACAGAAATATCTTCATACATATATATCGACACAAACATAAATTGATGGTTGTAGCAATCAGATTAATGGCAGGGAAAAAAGAAACACACCTAAAATGGTAACTTAAGACAGTTTCTAAAGGGACCACTTACAGAATTATGGGCCAGCAAGGGGGATAGTGAGATACCCTTGGATACAGACACTAGGAAACCATTAGTACAGCCAGGTCTAAAGAAACAAAGGATGCAAGAGTTTATCAGAATCTGGAAGGACCTGCAGTTCTGGAATCTCCTGCCGTGGGTGGAGATGGACAGATACAGTTACTCTGAATATAATGGCCTCATGGGAGGAGGCATGGGAGATTGATACCCTGTTTTCTCCCTTAATACCTAATACCCCATTCTCTCTCTCTCTCTCTCTCTCTCTCTCTCTCTGTTCCTCACTTTCTCTCCCTCCCTCCAACCACCTGCCATTGACTTCCTTTGGCCAAATCCAGTTGGAAGCTAGAGACAGGTATCTAGGTAATGTAGTCTTTAGAAGTCAGTCTACAGGACATTGGTCATTGATCAGAATGGACAAGAGTAGACAGAGGACATGGAAGAGGAAATAAAGATTAAATAATTATATAACACAATATTGACTCAAAATTGTACATGGAGAATACTAGCTTCTTTTTAAAGAGATTATGGGGTGCCTGGATGGCTTTGTTGGTTGAGTGTCTGACTCTTCAGCTCAGGTCATGATCTTAAGGCTCATGAATTCAAGCCCTGCACTGGACTCTCTCTGTGCTGGCAGTGTGTAGTCTGCTTGGGATTCTGTCTCCCTCTCTCTGCCTCTCCCTGACTTGTGGGCACTCTCTCTCAAAAAAAAAAAAAAATGAATAAATAAAAATTAAAAAATAAAGAGATTATGACTTCAGTCTTCCTATCAGTAACAATTGTATTACCATATATATTGGGGTTTTAAAAATGAACTACAATTTCAGAAACATTTCTGAGCATATCAGTCAAGAAATTAAACCTGATAAACAGAGTTAATTCTTATGAGATTAAAAAAAAAGTTTATTTATTTATTTTGAGAGAGAGAGGAGAGAGAGAAAAAGATAGAGAGAGAGAGAGGAGAGAGAGAGAGAGAGAGATCGATCATGCACATGCATGGGAGAAGGGCAGAGAGAGGGGGAGAGAGAGAACCCCAAGCAGGCTCTGAGCTGTCAGCACAGAATCCAATGCAAGGCTCAAACTCTCAAACCATGAGATCATGATCTGAGCCAAAATCAGGAGTCTGACACTTAACCAATAGAGCCACCCAGGTGTCCCTGTTATGATATTATTTTATGCCAAAGATATTCTGACAGAATTAGTATACCCCATGGTCCTCATAGCTATAAGGAACAAGATCAATCTGACAAGGTGAAATGTAACAGATATAAATTCTGTTGGTTGGATTGAAAACCTGTAGGCTCAAAGCACATTATGGTGCTTAGCAAGAATAAAGGTAAAACATTCTTAGGAAATTCTATCTGTGGTCAGTCAGCACCTCAGGAATCAACAGAAGATTGTGGCTGTTTGATATGGAAATCAAATCTATAGTTAGAGGTCATGACTTGGGATATAGCATTCTGCTTTATTTTGGATTCATAATGATATATTGTCAATCAATTTTCCTGGTAATTTAGCTAGTGGTAGTTTTACATGCCGACTTCTTCCAAATGTTGGTTCCATGAATCTTAAATGACATGGTGAAATAAACTTTAAAATTATAAATCACCTAATTCCATAAGGATTTATTGAACAAGTACCATAAATAAGTCACCACACTAGAGAAGAAGAATATAAAGGTAGATATTTATAACCAATGCCTCTAGGTAGAAGTGCAAAATTAATGACTAAAACACGTTGAGATTCTACTCTGAGTCAAAATGGCCTTTGGCATGTTTTGCATATTACATAACCGTTAATAAGGAAGTTGCTATGTAGGCATTCTAACATTCCCATGTCACAGATGAAGACACTGGGGTGAAGAGCAAAATGTCTTGCTTAAGATCACAGAGTTAATGGAGAGGCTAGCAATCTAGTTCCAGAACCCTTGTTCTAATCATTATGGTATACTCTCTCCACATCAGAGATATTTATATGCTAGGACAGACGGAGTCAAATTAACTTTTTGATATACGTTGGATCAGAAATGCTTCTCAGGAGGTTAAAATTCTAATATGCTTTTTGAACTAGGAGTTAGACACCTCTTTCCCTGCTTATGTCCTGAATTTTCCACAATTCCTTCCTGTACCATTTAGTCTTCTCTAAGACTCAGTCTTCCCGCTGCTTTCATTCAGTGACAGGAGGTCATTCTATATGCTCCCTGGTTGCTCTGATCCCAAATTAACCCATCAAATAGGAGTTAGAAGTCTCTTGGGGCCCCTGGGTGGCTCAGTCAGTTAAGCGGCCGACTTCAGCTCAGGTCATGATCTCGCGCTCCGTGAGTTCAAGCCCCGCGTCAGGCTCTGTGCTGACAGCTCAGAGCCTGAAGCCTGTTTCAGATTCTGTGTCTCCCTCTCCCTGACCCTCCCCTGTTCATGCTTTGTCTCTCTCTGTCTCAAAAATAAATAAACGTTAAAAAAATTAAAAAAAAAAGGAGTTAGAAGTCTCTAACCTCAACTCTGTGTTTTCTGTCCAACTTGAACGGCTGGGCTCCATAATAAGAGCCTCAGGATTCCACATTTTGATGTCCAAAAATTCTGCATTTTCTGAAATACTAGCTACTTCCTCAAACCTACTCTGAATTTATGACAACAAAAACAATTGCTAGTACCCCTACTATTAATACAACTGACACGAAGTCATACAGTAAAATTCCATTAAATCAGGATCTATGTCACGGTCATTTGTGAATTTATACAATTCAACACAGATCCTGAAATATACTCTGTACATATTCAAACATACGTACTGAATCATAAATAAAAAAATGCATGAAAGATGAAACAAAATGGATGCCCATAGTAACTGTATCTAGTGTAAACTTAATATACCTAAAATATACATTTTCACCACTCAAGTTTCCGTTTGCAAACCATAGAAATCAACTGAGTATTTTGACTCACAGCACCTGTATTTAATCCATGTTGCTTAAAATACCTAGAGTAGTTTGTGTTTTCCTTACTGGACACTGACTGGTATATTAAAAGACCAGTCAACACCTTAGGATATGTCCGGAGAAGCACTGGTACACCTCTGTCCCTGGTACCATGGTCACTTGTCCTTAAGTCCCCTCAGCTAACATTGAGATGGTTGGAGACACAGGCTGACTAACAACTACAAAATGTTGGAATTCATTAGATGTACTTAATACGTGGCTTTGTGTGTTAGCTAAAACCCAGTTCCCGATAGGCAGCTAAGGTTGCACGAATTTTTGTCTTCGGACAGTCAGTTGCTTATTATCTATCAGAGCCAAAGGGCAAACCAGAAGCAGTTTCTTATAAGAGTAGGGTGTTGTTTTTACCCAAGAAGGTATGGCTTTTCTCCAAAAACACAGGCACTTGAGCTGTGCATATTCTATCATAGCTCACCACAGACTCTCCACTGCATACCGCATGGCATTTTGCCACCTACAATTTGAGTAGAACTGGATCAAATTGGTCATAGGGGCCAAGTGAAACATTTCTTTGAATTGCACCCTAGGCCACTTAAATAAATTTATCTTGCCCTGGGTCCTATTCAAAGCCTTAAATAGGTCAGAGCTGAACAACCAAACATTGCAAACATCCCTTAAAAATCAGTGAGGCCCTCAAATAGTCGTTCTTCGTTCTTTATGGTAGGAGAGTCAGCACAAAGGGTAGAAAACGATTTTTCCATTTGGCTTGACAAAGCAGCCTCTAACTTGGTAGCAGGCCCATTTTTTTTTTTTTTTGGAAGAGAGGTATATTTCCATTTTCTATCATGCATATACCCAAGGAAGGTAGCGGGAATACCTCATTTTTTGTCTATCAGGTCCTATAAGCACAATTTCATTTATAAAGTGGATTGTGTGATGCTCTGATAAGACCATCAATATCTCTCTTTAGTAAAACATGGAGAGTGATAGCAATTGAAGTCACAGGGCAAAGGAGTACTGTGACCTATGTTTAATTGCTTCCTGTGTTCTCAAATTGCACATCAAGTATCAGGAAACTGTATTAGCTTGCTTCAGTCAAGAGATAACACCCAACAATTCTCGAAAGCAGGATTGTTGCAAGGTTTTCGGTTCTGACTTCAGTTGAGAATTGAACCACTTTGGGTTGCTATTTTTTATTTATTTATTTATTTATTTATTTATCTTAGTTGTTCATTGCTATCACACCTAGCAGTGTTTTTTATGTCCATGTGCCATATGTTCTGCATAGTGATGATTACCATTGGTTTCATATGGCTTCCCTTAATCCGAGGTTTATGTAAGGTTAACATTTTCAGTGGTCCTAGTATGAGATAGTGGCTCCAGCCAGCATAACAGCAGTAGAGAGGTAGTGAGATGGGGTTAATGCTGTTGGACTTTGAGAGATTTCTGATCATTTGCATATGAGAATCTAACTAACAGGGTACCTCTAATGGCTGACAATGCCAACAGCAAAAGTAAACTAATGATAATAAATAAAACAAATCGAAACTTTACTAAATACCTGGTATAGACACAGTGTCATGTGTATTATGCCTATGAAACATCCTCCCTAGAACTTAACAAGGTGTGTTGTTATAATTAACCAAAGAAAATCTAAGTAGATTTGCCTGAGCTCAACACAGAAGCTGGTAGATACAGAAATGGATCCTAATCTTTCAGATCCAAATAAAGCATTGTCCTGATGTGTATGTAGCTATTTGATGACATTTGTCTAAACCATTTAATCCCCAGTGTTTAATGATGACTTTCATAAACATGCAAAATAATGTTACAACTAGTATTTTTTTCCATATTCTTCCTTTTGTGGAAGACTCCAGTGAAAGGGCAAACAAAACTAATAAATGGTGTGTTGTCTTTAAATATATCGAAAAGCAACTTTTACTTTGTAGGGAGTATAATAAAATTTATAGTTTTATTATATCATTATTATACCTAAAATCAAAAAGCTAAGTGAATGAGAAATCTTTAGTATAAATATTGGGAAAGATTTCACTTTTCTGACTTTACTGAATATAATAAAATTCATCTGAAAAAAAAAGAATGATTGTGTACAACACAAAAAATCTAGATGTGTATTAGGTGCTTGGAGTGTTCTTCCCCATATACACAATGATCATACTTGGAAAACAATTATCACCTAAGTATTGGTTCTTTATAATGACATTATTAAAAATGTTTGAGTGATGAGATAAGAATCACACTTATCTCTTATATATATATATATATATATATATATATATATATCATAATATTAGTGCAACCATCATAGTAGACTGACAGAATTTTGATCCAATGTGAACACAATAATTTAGAAAATGACCAAAATCAACCAGAAATTCAAAGTGCTCTTAGAACGGTTCCCTGGAAAAGGAAATAGAGTAATAACTTAAAAATATAATGAAATGAATGACTAGTTGCTTATTTATTAAAATAAATATTTCTTGAATGCTTACTTTCTGTGAGACACTGATTTGGATGCTGGAGATAAGGTGCTAAGGTTGAGACAAAGATAGTCGTTGACCTCAGTGAGCTCACCTTCTCTAGCAAAAGATATAGAACACCCAAGTAAACAAAGAGATAAATAAGTTAACTTCACCCTGTGAGAAATTCTGGGACATAAATAAAACTGGGTTTAGGAAAGGGAGCAATGTAAGAGAGTATGTGATGAGAAGTAACCATGAGGAGACATAGGGGCAATGTGTTGCGTGCCAGAGAAATGAGGAATGTCTATGACGTGGAGGTGCAGACCTTCTTGTCCCGTTAAGTACTGAAGGATGACTAGTATGGATGGGTGTCATGAATGAGGGGGAGTGGTGGATGACAAGGCTATTGAGGAAGGAGAGACTATACCCTACGTGATTACATAGGCAGGTTATGGGAAGACATTTCAAATCCATTCTAATTTTATAGTATATGTGCTGCCGAAGCGAGCACAAATCCATTCTAATTTTAAACCTTGGCAAGCTTGGTGCAAGGAACTCCCAATTTCAGTAAGTAGATGTGGCTGCTCTGTAGAAGACTTGAAACTGGAGATGGGTAACAAGGGAGCAGTAAGGCCTGGTAGAAGGCTACTGTCATGGCCCCATTCTGACATAGTGGCTTGAGCCAACATGACAGCAATAGGGGTATTGAGATGGGGTCAGATCCTGCCAGACTTTGAGAAAAGAGATTTCTGATCATTTGTATATGAAAAGGGAGAAGGAAAGAAAAATCTGTGACTTTGACCTGAGCTAAAAAGATGGTGCTGGTATTCAAATGATGAATAATATGAGGAGAACAGGTTTTGGGGTGGAATCAAAATTTTTGGCTGAGGCTCTGATACATCCAAGTAGACATATTGTGTAGGCATTAGGACATACAAGCCAGAGAAGAGTATGTGATAGACAAAATATACATATGTATTTTTTTCTTGATTTAAGGATCGTTACCATGTATATACAGTTAAAACCATGCAACGAGATGAGAGAGATCACATTACATAATTAAAAGTTAGAAGTGTATATTATAACCTCTAATAAGCATTAGAGTAGAACACACAGTTTTGGATGAGGTAATTATAATTTAATGGTGAGTAAACAACGACACAGTGAGTTAAAAAGCATATATTGAGAATGAATATTTTTTATCTTTTTTCTCTGCAAATTCCAAGAATGCATATTTAACATATAGCTTTTAAAAATTATCCTGTATGTGTATTAATATATATGCTAATATCTATATAAAAGATTAAGCCACATTTAGATCAAGGCTAACAAATAATGCTTATAATTGTCCAGAGGAAATGCTTTGCCAATTATCACACACTGATATACTATGATTATGGATATGATAATTTAATTTTTTGAAAAAAAATATGTTATATTGAAGCATTCAGTTAAATAAACTGTGATAAATACTTATATGTGTTGTGTAAAATATAAGGCAACTAAGGTTGAAAGGGATAATTTGATATCTTGTAACATGTAAAAATCTTAATATCAACTATTTTTGGCTTATCGAATTTTGAGAAAAATTATGTCATGTTAGTTGACAAATAGTCAATGGCTGTCATACTGTGGATGTTACCTGAAAGGAAAGAACACCAATATTGGGTCAGGAGCCAGGATTCAAAGCAGAGTTTTGATTTGGGAATCAAAATTTGGGTCGGAGACCCGTCTCCACCACAGCACAGACCAGGAGCAGTGGGCACTAGCGTGAGGAGATGGCAAGGTAAAAAGAGTAAAGATGCATAAAGACTAAGTCTGCCCTGGAATTGTACAAAGAAGAGTCAAAGGGTGTAAAAATTAGACTAGGTGCACTCTGCCTGGTGTATTTCCAGTGTTCTAACTGATTTACTTTGCGTCATTCCCCTGCATTCCCCAGGGTCTTTAGTGAAATAGATCCTGTCCACAATGTCTTTTCAAGCTTCCAGATGACTCATGTAGACCTTATAGTTGTCACAGTGTCCCACTGTGAAATGGTCTGCTTACACGGCGTCATATGAAATGGTGAACCTGGGACTGGCAGACTGTTACTGAGACATTTTACTAATTTAGATTCGTAATGATGGAAAACTCCCCAAATCCTTCAAATGTCATAGTTGCCGTCACGTTTTGCTTTGCTTCGATATCACCCAAGAATCTGCAAAAGTCAATCTACTAGAGATAAATTTCAAACACTTTCGTTAACATGCAGACAAGGAATACTTAATTAACATGAAATACCAATGTATATTTCTCAGGCTTCAGTTGACATGGTCGCTGAACATGGAACGGTGCCTGAGCCTCTGAGCAAAGGCAGGTGCTCCCTGAAGTATCAGCTCTGCGGGACACCCTGCCTAGATAATGGTTCAAAACAATCCTCTATAACCAGATCAAATCCTAGATCTTTTACAAAAAGTCCTCTGTCTTCATTATGGAAAAGGGAGTATTGATTCCCACTATGGCCTCTCTGACTCACCCTTCTGTACCACATTGATGTGGGATATAAATTTCAGTCTAAGGAAATGGGGAGAGGAAAGTCGTCCGTCTCATCCACACACCATGCTACGGAATGGGTATGTTTTTTTAATTCAGAAAAGTTATTCCACTCCAAAATTACCCACCCAATAGAAAATGCATTTTTTGAGACCTTCTACATATGAACATATGAGCTCTTTCTACTTAATGTTTTAGAGCACATGATGGAAATACAAAAGCTAATTATATAAAATTGAGAATTTGATCCATTATAAACCACAGGTAATTATGAAAAGAAAAACAAAGATTTTAAAGGTCAAGGAAACGGCCATCTGCTTAACAACCTGGCCATCTGTGAAAGATAATCCAAGGCCAGTTAAAAGCTCAGAAAGCCCAAACGGCTACCCAGAAAGATGTCTCCTATGTTGTTAGCCTGTATCTGAAGTCAAAGTGTAAGGCACAGCCTGGGTGAGAATTAATATCATCCATTTTTATTTTTAAATCAATTTAAATTTGCCTTGTTAATTAGAGATAATACCCAGTGTTTCAAAATTAAATTACCGTAAAGAGGCAAAAAAAAGTGAAAAATCAAAATAAATTGCACATATATTATAATTAGAAAACAATATTCTACTGTGTCTCATATTTTTATTTTTTATTATTTTTTTTAATGTTTACTTATTTTTTAAGAGACAGAGTGTGAGTTGGGGAGGGACAGGGAGAGAGAGGGAGACAGAATCTGAAGCAGGGTCCAGGATCTGAGCTGTCAGCACAGAACCCGAAGCAGGGTTCGAACACACAGACCATGAGATCGTGACCTGAGCCGAAGTCAGAAGTTTAACCAACTGAGCCACCCCAGTGCCCCGAAAATTTTCTTAATAAGCTCCATTAATTACTATGTTTTGAAACCTGCACACTGCATTAACTATATTTAGATTTAGAAAAATTCCACAGTTTCAATTATTCTTCCTTTCAGATATACCTATATTATAGGTATATCTATACCTATAATATATATCCACATAGATATAATATATAGATATATTATAATCTATATAGACATATTTTATAGATATAATATACAATTATTATCTATTTATACATATATAGATCTACATATATCTATGATATATATATCTATTATATCTTTCAATAAAGTTTTATAATTTTATCTGACAGAAGTCTTACTGTTGGTCTTATTACCAAGTGAAATAAAATAACAAGAAACATTTAGCTCTAGAATCCACATTTTTATTATATTTTGATCAAATATTTGTTATGCTGAATTCATGGAAAGATTTGAATGTTTATATGTCACATGGGTATTTAAAGTAGGCAACTTAAATGAATTATTTTATTTGCGCCAGAAATTGCTTTTAGAAAGCCTGAGCACAAATAGAACTATGCACTGTTTTCTGGCACCTGGTTCTATATACACCAGAAAATCCAGAAATACTGATTTATAAACTCAACTGTCTTTATTTCTTTTATTATTTGTTAATTATGTAGTAATTTACTGAGAAAGGCCTGCGTATTTAACATCACCATATGCATATATGTAATACATAACAACAATAACACCTACATATTGTAATATTGGAATCTTATTTAACTTTCTTGCTCTTAAAATATATACATATTATACATCATTTAATTAAAAAAATAACTCTGGATATAATCCCATTTAAATGAATAAAAATAAGGTTAATGGTGAAATATTTGACCTCTATTTCATGGAGGACTACATAAATATATATATATATATATATATATATATACACACATACAACTATATATATATGTATGTATATATATATGACTACAATGACTATATATGAATATAAATACATACACACACATACATATGCACATACACATGTGTATACATTTAGATATACAAATATAGATATGGAGAAAATGAGGAACAAAGCAAAAACAGAGGAAAAAGTGTTAAGAAAATGAAACTGTGTTGCCAACTGAGTATGGAGAAGGAAGGATCTAGCTATTGTGGCTACTTGGGAAAAAATGAGATGCATCTGAGATGAATAGACCGGTATTTATTTATGTTTGTATTGTTACAAAAGCATTATGAGTTTGATGAACAAATATCTAGGCATATTGTAAATGATAGTCTCAGCTCTTTGGAAAAATAAGTAATCGCTGACAAAGCATGTTTGTGACCTAGAAATGACACCGCTACAGGTGATTAAGAATTACATGTTAAGACCAGCTCGTGCTTGTAATTTGAAACTTGCTTGAGCATCAGATAGATACCTTTTATGTGTGTAGAAAAGCCAGGAAAGTAATTGGTTCTACTTTTAGCAAAAGCAAGTTCAGCATTTCGAGATTTTTTTTTTTTCCCTTTCCCTAACTGGTATACATTTTCTCCCTACTCAGCGGAGACATATGAAAAAAAAGACAAAGATTTGACTCAGCATTTGTGCTTAGATTCATTAGTGTTATGAACTGAAAAGGAGGGAAATCCAAACCATTTCTCTTTTCTGCTTAAAAATTCAAATGCTATAAAATAAAAATATTTCCAAAGTATGTTAAAGTAACCAGGAATAAAAGGTAGTATTTATTAAGTTCAATCCTTCCTCGCATTAATGCAGTGGTTTATAACTAGATACCTCATGTCTCTTAAGAATTAGGCAATGTTTTGGGAAATTTTCAACCACTTAAGGAACATTTTAGAAAATGCTATTTGCAGGGCATGGACTCAGGGATCATGTTTTAATTGGTCTCTGATGAAGACTGGCATTATATTACTAAGAGAGACCAATGTATTTCTACTGCTCAGCAAAGGATGAGAACTATTATTTTAACATATCCCCCTACTGTTCTGACTTATTTGGGAAGTCATTAATTTCCTTAGGCCACTAAGACATTAGAGACAGCTGTAGATTTTCTAAACCCACATGCCTAATCTCTGATAATGAATAAGCAAAAGGTTATTTGTCTTTGGATTTTGAATTTGAGATTCATATTCAAGCAGAGACACGCTGAGGAAGCCTATATAAAAGCAATTATAGGATCAATCTAACTTCCAATCCCGATTTAACCCTACTGCCAGCCGTTTAAAACACACACTGATGACAAAGAGAGTGAGGGAGCCATAGATCTTCTGTGAAAATGTTATCAGGGATGAGCCCCATTTAGTGTACTTACTACCTGATGAGTGTTACTTTCCCTCTCATTTTGGGTAAAATGGAGCCTGGGCGGGGCGGGGGGGAGAATCACAATTTTACCTCCTAAGAAGTATAATTTCCCCTCTCTATCCTCTCTCTATTCTTCAGTTGAAGACATTTGGCCACAAAGAAAATGTCTAAAAGTCCCTTAAATTCTGGGAACTCTAGAAGTAAAAATAGTATCTACTGCATTTGCAGAGAAATGACGAAAAGAATACAATGGAAGAAAATAGATATTTTTACGTTTAAAAGATGAAAAAGGCTCAGAAAATGAAGATGAGAATATCTTCTTCTGAACATGACACAAATGATTATAGCAGCTGACACTTCTTGACTATTTCCATGCTAGTTCTTTCTGTGGGCAGGTATGATTTGTCTTCCCAGAAAGCATCCTTCATATACAAGTGCAACTCAGGGAACATGCAAGTTTGAAGGAGCTGTTTCTCCCTTGTCTCCAGTCACGTTGTTTCACCAGGGACCACTAGTCATCCTATTACAGCACAGTGGCCACAGGGGAGGGTCTAGCACCCAAACCAATGTGCTGAGAATTCTCTGGATTACCAGCGAGCAGTGAGATGCGTATGAGCGGGTATTGTCTTATTCCAGGTCTTGCCAGTTCCTAGATATGCACTCGCTTATTTTGCGAGTTTCTTGACGAGATTTAAAATCCACACCATTTGCCTGTGCCAATTTGAGCTGTTATTGTATTACTGGCTACCTGAAGTTTCCTGATCGCTCTAGTAATACAAAAGCATGGTGCCCTTTAATACTAGATTTAGGCGTGTGATACACAGTATAAGAAAAAAAAAGATCGTGGCTTTTTCACTCACTAACTGTAGGACTTTTAAGCAAGGTAATTAATTACTTGCAAGCCTGCATGTGTTCATGCCCAAAGTAGAGGCTGTATCAGCTCTTTCCTCACGGCATTATGAGAATTAGATGGGATTCCACACATAATGCTCAAGGGCTGGCACATAAAAAGATGTAAAGACTTGAGTAATTTTGCTATTCCCAGATCTTCTAGTTCAGTAACATAGTCCTGATTTCACACATGAGGAAACAAGCTCGAGAGGTTCAAGTGACTTGTCCAATGTTATAATAATGTATAAGTGGTTGGGAATTGAAAACTTACTTGGTTCCGACAAACCCCAAATCTGTACATTGAATTTGAACTACAGCATGAATGTAGACAGGCAGACATAAACACACATATAGTAACAAATCGTATGCACCGTTGTTCACACAAATAAGTACACAGTAACAATTTCCAAAGGTGGGCTAAGCGCCTTTATGTAACCTCTGTCCACATGAAGAAATAGAGCATTTGCAGTACCCCAAACAACCCTTATGGAGCCTGGCACAAATTCTTTCTTGAGATAATCACTACGCTCTATATATAATATTTGTTCAGAAATAAATAAACATTTACCAAATTAATTAATTAATCAAGTACTTAATTTGCTTATTTATGTTCATTTATTTATTTTGAGAGAGAGAGAGAGTGAGAGAGAACTTGTGTCTGGAAGGGGAAGGGGCAGAGAGAGAAAGAGAGAATCCCAAGTAGGTTCTGCACTGTCATTGAAGAGCCTGACTCAAGGTTCCATCTTCCTGAACCATGAGATCATGAGCTGAGCCAATACCAAGAGTAGGACGCTTAACCAACTGAGCCACCCAGGTGCCCCCGTACAGCAAATATTGAATAATATATATGTGTATATATATATATATATATATACACATATATATTTCTTTTTTATTTAGCTCTTATGTGTGTAAGAACTTACCAAACAAAAATGCAAACAAAGGTGCTGATTTATTCTATGTATGCACTAGTGTTGTTTAATGACAAGCATCCCCAAAGTGCAGAACTCTAATAGTTATGTAAATAGAGTGTGGATTGAGTGCATGGTTTCCCCTCAGGCATATATGAAAACATGATTCATATTCTACGAGATGCTAGCTCTAGCCTTCCTGAACGGATAATGAAGTACAGAAAACAGAAAATTATAATTTCAGTTACATTAGCAGTTAGGGAATGAGGAGAGGACTCAAATTACAGAGTTATGAGAAGAAATAAAACATTCAAATTCACTGTGCTAATTTTAGAGTAGACTAGTATTTCTCTGGTTCTAAATTCTGGTTCTAAAATTTTGGCATGATGGATTTGCACATGGTAGCCAGAATGGTCCTTCCAAATATGTAGGGCGTACTTTGCTGATGTAATTAGGTTTATGGATCTTAAAAGATAAGGGTAATTCCCCTGGATTATCCAGCTGGGCTCAGTCTAATCTCATGATCCTTAAAAGCAGAGAACTTCGACCTGCAGTGATGAGGCAGGAAAGAGTTGACTAGGACGATGAAAGAGTCCACGCACCAGGGAATGCAGATGGCTGCCAATAATTCCCGGTGGCCAGCCAGCGAAGGAACAGGACCTCAGTCTTACCTCCGCTTGGAACTCAATTCTGCCAACACCCCGCATTTTCTTGAAAGTAGACTCTTCTTCAGAGCTGCTAGATAAACTCTAGGTGAGACAATTTCTTAATTTCAATTTTGAGAGCTCCTGAGCAGAGAAACTAGTTGAGTCCACCTGGATTTGCCTGGCGTTTCTGACCATCAAGACTAAAATCATTAATTTGTGTTGTGTTAAGCCACTGAATTTGTGAGAATTGGTTACCGCAGCAGTAGAAAATGAATATAATATGCATCCAAAATCAAGTTTGATCTTTACCTAAGTAATTGTTTCAAGGCTCAAGATCTGTCTTTACATATTTCTCTCTTTCTGACTTTAATATCTTACTCTCTTGTAGTTCTTCTATTCCTTAAATCCATGAAAGCATTACGCTACCTAATTTCCATGGGTCTAAGGTGTCCAACAGGGGAGGAGATCTATTTACTGCACAAAATAATAAGAGTATAAATGAAAAGTTATACGGAGTGACTTAGAACTTATATCTCTGCCACCTCTAACTACGTCATCCAGACCAGGTTATAGTGATAGAGTACCCAGCTCTTGTCCTTAATATGAGGCACTTTTTATGGCTTTCAGGACCCAATAGGACATCTTTATACTATTCTTTAATATTTCCGGTATCTTGCTGAAATATATCAGCTTCTCACTCCTTCCTCCCCACAGTGTACTGCATAGAATCTAATACTTCTATGATATAGTATATACTTTGACCTGCTACACAGGTCTTTTATCTATTAGCTAATTCCATTATCCCATGTCCCCACTCTCCCATTAAAAAACAAAACAAAACAACAACAATAACAAAAACAACAACAAAACTCTAGCCAGAAAAATCTCCAGTGCTTGTAGAATACCCAATTGTGGAAAGAGGATAGATAGATAGACAGATAGATAGATACATAGACAGATACAGACACACAGTGTTTATATATGTACTATTTATGTACATTAACATACACAGTATAGTATTTATATATAATGTATATATAGTATGTATTTATACCATGTAGCATAACCTAGTATATTTATATTATTATGCATTCATATTATGAATTAATATTATATTATAATTTATAATAATAAATGATATGATGCAATAATAATCAATAATGTTATTTATTAATATTATATATTGATATTTATAATAATAAATAAAACAGTGCAGTGGCACAGCTTAAAATCGGTGGCATCCTAAATTTGTTGAAATCTAGTATGAGTATAAATTTGTATTTGGTAGTGAATACATGCATTAGAATATATGTATATATACACATATACATGCATATGTGTGTGTCCTTGTAAGAGAGAGTGAAGGAATATACACACATTGATAACAGATAACAAAAAGCATCTGCTCCCCAAATTTACCACCAGTGCTGGAGCACCAGTGGACTGAAATGATTAAGGTCAGGTTTCTTACGCTGCGATGGTAGTTGCATTTGCTACAGGAAGTGTTCATTGGACTTCCTCTCTCCTGAACAAGTGTTATTCATGTATGGAACATTGGAAAATATTCTGAGATGGAAGAAAAACCTAGTCTTGCAATTACTTTACAATTTTTAATCCACGGAGAGATGACTGTTTAACATTCAAGCCCAAATATAATTTCTGAGGGCAGGAGGGAATGCAGATACTAAAGAACATAAAAAAGAACTTTGAATCCTAAGGAACAGGAAGAGAAAGCCAGTCAGAAGAAGAGTTAGTTGCAAGGTTTGAAGGAGACGAAAGCTAGGTCGTTCCAGAGAATCAAAAGAAATAGGAGTTTCTAATGAGGAATGTCAATTATATGCTATATTTAACCTGACTTACCCTTAAGGTTATCTTTAATGAGAAATCCAATATCAATAATCAATATATTTAAGTTAGGCACAAGTGCGTGATCAAATCCTGGAAGTTATTCATGCAAGGAAAAAATGTACAAAATATTTAAAAAGCTATGCTTGTGGCATTGACTTCTAAACGCTGTAGATTCTGGAACTAAAATTGACAGGTTAACCAAGGAACATCAGCTCCAAGTTTCTAAAATATGTCATTTACTATGGGGAATAAAGTAACCCTAAAACACTTTAGTCAAAAATCTTTAATATAATAAAATTGTTTAAATATGTCATTTATCCATTAGACTGTCAGACAACACTTCCACACACAATGAGATGCTTGCTTTTTGACAGCTGGAGTCATGTGGGGAGAGCTCTGTACTTCAAAGGCTAAAATAAATGCCCTGAATATATTGTGCAGAAAACACTTCCAGGAGAAATAATCTGGGATTAATTTAAATAAATTCCACATCCAAAATTGTAATATATATATATATATATATATATATATATATACACTCTTAAGAAATCTGTTAGTGGAAAAGAGTAAGTCAGAATTAGATAATAATACAGTATATAATAAAGAATTGAATAAATCCATAGTATAAAATTCAAGTGAAAATAGATGAATATGTTTTGATTAATTTCCCGAAGAAGGAGTATTTGACTTAGAAACAAATACACAAGTTTTCTGATATATAGAAACACATTTTATTGATAAAATGAACGCTTTTTCTAGGAGTAATATATAATTCATTTCTGGCACAATTTTGCAAGACAGCCACGCTGAGAAACATGGTCCAGTATTAGAGAACTAATCACAGTCCCCCACCACCACTCATTCACAAGGGATATGTTCTAAGACCCCTAGTGGATGCCTGAAAATCATGCACAGTAGTGAACCCTACATATGCTATGCTTTTTCCTATACATATATGCCTATGATAAACTTTAATTCATAAAGTAGGCACAGTAAGAGAATAACAACAATAACTAATAGTAAAATGGAATAATAATAATACACTGTAATAAAATCTATGTGAACGTGATAATCCTCTTCCTCTTGCAAAATATCTTATTATTCACCTTCCTTCTATTTGTGATGACTCAAGGTGACAAAATGCTTACATAATGTGATTAAGGGAGGTGAATGACATGGACATTGTGATGCCATGTCAGGCTACTGCTGGCCTTCTGAGGATACATCAGAAACAGGATCATCTGCTTCTGGGCTACAGATGACTATGGGTAACCAAGGAAGGTGAAACTGTGGATAAGGGGGCGAAGGCTACTGTATATAAAATATTTGACCATTTCAAATTCGGCTCAAAGTAGCAGTGATAACCAAGAGCAACACCATCAGCCCCACCAGCACCACCATAAAACTACCACTTATTTAAGTTTGTAGTGGCTGGTGTCAATGATTAGCTACTTCCCATAGAAAGTTATAAATCCTGCCACAAATTTGCAAGGGTAATGGTATGACTGTCATTTAACAGATTGAAGAACTAAAACTCAAAATGTTTAAATGATCTTCCTCAGATCTCATAGTTTGAAAAAAGATGGTTATGGAGTTTTGAGACAGATACATCTCATTTCACAGTCACTTGTCTTTTTATTTAAATGTGTATATTTTTCTGTTGAATGAATTGTATGAAATAGTATAGATTTAGAGTTGAAGATTTATTTTAGGCCTGCCTATGAAATAATTTGGTGATGGTCTTAAATATTTTGCTTATTTTCTCCAAGTCTAAGCTTTTTTACCTATAAAAGTAGAGAAGTTGTTATAAATTACATCCACTTGAATATATTCTACCCTTTTCTCTAAGCTCTAAACTTGACAAAACTTCCATTTATTTAATCAATTGGTGTTTGAAATATCACGTTTTTTTTATTGTTTTTGATGCTAAGAATTCGTGGTTGAAAAGATAATCAAAAGCCCGGAGTTTTTCAGTCATTTGATTGTAAATGGTGTGAAATAAATAAATACATTACATAATAACGTTCATAATGTATAATGGTGTGTATATACACATGTGTATGATTGATTACTTTGTATGTTTATATTACATATGTGCCATAAAATAAAGTTAGGCTGTGAAGTAGACTGTGATAGATGCGGAGAATTTAAAGGTGTATTAAGATGGTTTCTCTGAGGTGATATTTAAACAGACTGTAATGAAATGCATTGATGCTCTGCAAAAGAACTAGGGAATATCTCAAATACAAGAGAACAATGAAGAAGAAAGCCCTAAGGCAAGAATGGGCTCCTTGTGTTTTAGGATCAGTATGAAAATCCAGGTGGCCAGATTGGAATAAACATCTGGAAGATGTTCTCATCTACTCTACTGAAATCACCCAAGTCTGTACTAATATTTTTTTCACTTTGATATAGAAATAACGTCCCTGAATTCTTCCTTCTTCCACTAGTGTCGGTTCTTTATGGATTAACAACAGAGGCATGTTCAAGTCAAATCATTTCTCCCATTTAAAAATTTCCAGTGGCCTATGATCATATTCAGAATAAAGTATACACTGCTTAAAATGAGCTACAGACGTCTACATGCCTACCTGTTGGAGGACTTTCTGATGAGCAAGTGATGAAGTATAAGGACAGGAAGCATCAAGGAAGGCGCCCAGATTTTGACCTAGCTAGGTAAATGATAAGGTCATTAAATGAGATGTAGAAGATCATGAGAATAAACCTTGAGGAGGGTATTAGGTATACAGAATTTTTTGTTGGACCAGTGATGTAGGAATGTCTAATTGTAATCCAAGTGTTTAGGAGAAATAAAGAGAAAAACATTAAATCAAGAGAGCAAATATTTATGAAATGAAAGAAATCCTTGGAAAGACCGTTAATTTGTGCAACAATGAGAGTATGCATATAGTCTGAAATATAGCTTTAAAGAGAGTGGGGTTTTTGAAGATGAACCATATCTAAGAAGTAGCAGTTCATTGTAAGGAATTTACCTATACCATCTCCAACCACATGGAGAAGGAAACACACATATATATATTCAGGTGCACACACACACACACACACACACACACCTAAGACTTCAAGAAAAGGGAACTGTTGTTCTTAGGACATAACTAGGTTTCAATTAAAGCACAAGTTAAAGGGGAATTTATAAAACAGATGGAGATCATTATCGGAATTGTACTCATGACAGACTCTAAGTTCCAGAAATTAGAGGGATTTGTTCGAGAAAAGAAAGGAGTGATAGGTTGGGTCAAACTGGGCTATGTAAGAGTTCTGCAGAGAAGAAAGTCTTGCATATCTGGTCAGAACTGTGGTAAATGAGCATAAATGTCCTCATAGGCTGAGAGCTCCAGGACAGAGTGGAAGGTAGACTCCTTGGAGGTTGATGTGGGGGTGGAAAGGCTGGCTCAGCAGGGGCGCTAAGAGAGGCACATGAGGCTGTAAATGCATGTCTCAACATTGTTTCTTCCAGTTGTCCCTATTTCCCTTTCGTGATAGAAAATGCAAATGTCTTCAATTATCTTTCAAGAACCAACAGTACGTGGGCTTTTAAGACAAATGAACTAGAGAATGTTAAAGATGGGAATTAATGGTGAATCCAACATGGTATTAGATTTATAAATAGAATAAATACATCTTCCAGTGTGCATTGAATGTTACATTTTGGTGCTTCTCTCTTTTACGTATTTTCTGTTACTATAGAAACTTCCTCTGTAGAGCCATATATCTATTTTAATCTCGTCAAGACTTTACTGAGTTAAAAAAAAAAAAAAAAAAACAACATTAACATTAAAAAAAAGGAAGAAAGATTCAATGGAAAAATCTTACAGAACCACAAAGGAAGATCCAACTAAGCAAGTATTCTAGCTACAGTCTTGTTTACATACCATCCTATGTATCTGAGATCTGGAAGCAACCGAACACTCCACATTTCTATGTGTGAAATGAGAATAGTGGTGTTCTTTCCTGTCTCTGAATCATTTGCAACGGGGAGTTTTCAAAAGTTCGTTTAAGCTAGTGGCTGATTTCACTTCGTGTGGGAACATACTGTATAAAGTAGGCACAGGTCTTGGAGTCAGATAACCGAGTACATTAGAATCCCACATCGTGTAGCAGTGAGGCAGAGTCTGTTAGAACCAGATCTCCAACTTACCCACCCTGGGGTCTTGCCCTGTATTTAATCTCTTTCTGACTCAATTCTAATCAGCAAAATCTAGATAGCAGGCGTAATGCCTATACCTCAGGCTTCACATGAGCATTAATAACATGAAACACTTCAAACATTGTAATAAATTATAAAAGCTCAATAACTATCTGTTATTACTGTAGATAACATCATCCTTACACAGAGTTCAGTACAATATACAACTTTAGTGATACACAGATAAATAGATAATCAGAGTTTTTATCATATGTGGTAAAAACATAAATGCATTTGGATTTCATTTTAGTCAGTTATTTACAGTTTCAGTAGGGTAAAAATCCTATATTAAAAATATAGACTAGTGCACCAAAGGCTGGAGAGAGCCAAAAAATAAATGACCTTGTGTCAGTTCTGAATGAAGAGATTAGGGGTATGCAGCAGGCCACTAATTTTTAAATGGTGAAGTGAAACTAAATGGAATATTCTTGTTAATATCCAGGAAGACACATTGTCACTATTAAGAAGGAATGTGATCAGATGAGCTTTCAGTGGCTGAATGAAATTCTGAAGCAACAACTTCAAAAATAATGCTTTTGGAAAGAAAGAAGAAAGAAAGAAAGAAAGAAAGAAAGAAAGAAAGAAAGAAAGAAAGAAAATGAGATGGAGAGAAAGCAACAACCAAGAGCTTATGCATAATAATCATATTATTGTAAACTTCAACTAGAGGCAAGGTTCTTCTTTATCCACATTTTTCAGAATTTTGCAGAATAGGTCACACATTGAATGCTAAACCGATAGCAGTTCTGTTACTTAATAAGCCTTCATGGGACTTGAACATTTTACAGTTTAGGTTTGGGGTAAAAAGATAAGAACGGGAAGGTTCTTGTGACAACAAAAAAAAAATTCTAGCAACCATGTAATTCACTGGCTGCTGTGTTGTAAGTTAGACATGTCCATATGGGAAATGTTTTCACTGAAAGGTTAGATCTTTGATTTCTTCAACTGCATCTTCTAAAACCACTTCATAAATACCAACATGCACGCAATAGCAAAACAGAAATGCTGTTTGTAATAATTTAGAAATACAAAATTAAAGGGATTTAAGAGAGGATGTGTGTTAAGTTTTAATTTTCCTATTTGAAGATGAGGATAAATAGGACGAGCTAGGCCTTCCTCTTTCGTGAAAACACAGTCTCTTAGCTCATTCTCTGTTGTCTTCTCCCTTCCCAGCACAGAAAACAATGGTGACACGTAATACAAAGTTTGGCTCAATGAAATTTTTTGAAAGAAAGGAGGAAAACGTGAAATCATAAAAAAGGTAAAAAAGAGAGACAAAAAGAAAAGGAAGGAGGCAGAAGGAGGGAGAAAATGAACAGGTCTCTCCTTTACATTAGAGCCCATCCTATTTTTCTGACTTCCCATAAAGTTTGAGCACTAGGTCTAGGGTCACAGCTTTTGAATCCAACCGGAGACCTAAGCAACATTTGCCATGCACTCCTGGACAGATTATTTAGCTTTGCTACCACCAATTTCCTCTAAAATGTATATAATATAAATACATAAATAACAATAGTTGTAGCAGACCAGTGTTTTGTGGTTTGAGATAATACCAGCAAAGAGGGAGCATACCATCAAATTGTTCGAGGAAGCGTGTTATAGAAGGTATAATTATACTAAATTCATACAGCAATTGGGGCAAAATTCCAACGATTATTAAAAAAGCTATGGGGGGGGAGGAGGGAATGATTCTTCCAGAGAACCCAGCCCAAGAGGAGTAACTGGAAATGAGCAGAGATCTTTGTGCTAGGTTCCGTGACAGTGACGGGCACGTAGATAAACAGGCTGAGTTTCCTGAGTCTCATTATCCTATAAAAGGATGCTCACCAAACCATTCAGGAAAGGCAGCATTTTCATAGAGTAATAAAGCCTGAGTGAAATTTTCATACAGGGACCTGAAACAACAAAATTGACAGTAGCTTCACAATACCGTGTCACGATGTGCATAGAGAAAATCGTCACAAGATTCTTTACGTTAAACAAAGACCATAATGCCAAAACCAGGTTCTGTGTAATTGTTATTATAGGCAGCTAGAGTATTGTCCTGATGTAACATTCCGGTAAAAAAAATTGCCAAGTGTAATGTCCCATAAATGGGTTGGGGCAGAGAGATTTTAATATTTTTCATATCAAGAACTAAAACTCCGTTGTGTTTTTACATTTTAAATTTAATAATCTTGAAAAACAGGGGTGGTACCTGTTTAATATATTTTATAATGTCTTAGGTAAAACTATAAGCTGATTATTTTTTCATTACTTTCATTGCTAGCTCATAACTTCTCTGTTTAATGATAGAGTTTGCTTTTGCAGTTGTGATAGAGAGAAGTAAAGGCATAATCAATCCAGTGTCTGTGTCATCTCCGATTTCTCATTAACATGAATATAACTGAGAGCTTTGCCTCCACAGAGATCTATATGGGAACCTGGGGACAGGAGGAGACTGGCATCCAACATTAACTAAAGGTCTGTGTCATCATGTTATTACAGCACGCTTTCTGTTTGGGGCTGACACCTGACCAAAGGTCTCCACCAGGCAGTTCAGTGGGAAGTCCGCTGAAATCTGTTGTTTGCACATAGCAAACCCCGGAAAGTTTTCATACGCAAATTTTTGTTGGTAGGCTTTGAGCCGGTGACTTTGCCTTCCTATTTGATAGGTAAAGTGGTGATAATGTGACCAATGACATACCATGTGAACAAATAACTTAATACAATTTGCAAAGGTATTTTTTTTTTTTTGCAAAGGTGTTCTTTTAATTATAAATTTCAGGTTCTTTCAGGTTCTGGTTTGCTGTGATCCTCAAGTCAATGCCACTGAGCTTATAAAATGCTATCTGTATAGTGTTTACATCTCTTAAGACACAAGTATTCATCCACCCTTTATATAGGTCCCAGAGGAAATAATGATTAAAGGAGATGTGGAATATTATGATTTGTTTTGTTTATCAAAAAGTAAATAGGATTGTGTTTGGGCAAGGCATAGGCAGATGGCAACTTTCTAAGGTTTACAGAGCTCATAGAGTACGTGAAAAAGAAAAAAAATCATTTTAATTCATAAAATAATGCCTCAATTTCCAAGTTCCCAAACAAAATATCCATATATCCCTTACAACCCCCAATATTGAGGTTTCAATGAGAAATTAATGTGAGATGGGATTAGAAGATGATTGTTTTATGGTGACAAATGACAGGTTTGTGAAAATACAGTACATTAAAACTGCATTGCTATAGTGACTTATATATCCCACCCCCCTATTATTTACTTCTGTAGAAATTTAAGTATACATATTTCTTCTTGCTAACTTCTAGGGTTTAAATATTGGGAGAAGCAAGATATTGTCACAAGAAGAAAGGACGGTAAATGATCACATAAGGTCTGGTATTTGATAGCCCAGGAGTAAAGTGATGGTTGAGTCAGCACCCATAAATCTCCCAAATCTTACTCCCAGAAGAAAAGGACATTGGCAAAATTCAAGGACTTGGCTAGCTGCGCCTACCATTATTGTTTTCTTTCTAAGCATCAGCAGCTCATTATCCGAATACATAGTGTTAATGATGCCTCCTGTCCTACCATTTTCCTCACCATTGGAATACATGCTTCCTCACGCAATACCCCAGGGTCCCTTTGTTATCAAGTAAGAGGGAGTTGTATCCTGAAAACCTAATAGAATGGTGGTGGGTAATCATACCTCCATCTGCACCTGTAATTGATGCAACAGAATTATTCTGGAGATATTCAGAACAGAGACGGTGATTGACGATACCCCCATCAGGGTTAAACATTGATTTATATACCCCATCTGTCCTGAAAGAATTCAAAGAAACTTCAAAAATTCATATACAAATTAAACAAAAAAAATATGTGCATAAAGTGGAGAGATAAGAATTGGAGCAGAAAAACAATAAGATGGAGGCAAGAAATAGAAATATGTGCAAAATGAATGAATATGTGAATGAAAAATATTCAAGAGGTAAGTCTAGAGATTACAAATGATTTCTGGCAGTGTGTGTGTGTGTGTGTGTGTGTATGTGTGTGCAGATAAACAAATTATTACTAAAATCTATAAACTTACAGTCATACATATTTATTTCTAATTAAGCCATCTGTACCTTTGCACATTTTTATACCATTTTGCCTTTTGAATAATGAGGGTTCAGACACAATAAAGCCATTGCTAAAAACGTAATCCTAATAATAAATTCATTTTTAACACATCAAGAAACAACGTCAAAGGTGTGTTTTGTTACGATGCAAAAATACAACTAGTGTGGCCTCAAAAATCCAACATGTGTGAAAAGGGTATGAGTTTTCTACTTGTTTAATTTGCAGCTCTTTTCTTGCATTTACTTTGTGAAGTATTTTGACTCCATGTTTCCTGTTTTTACAGTAACATGCTTATCTCATTGAAAGTGCTTCGTCTGAAATCAATGTTATTTTCACAATTATATAAAATAAGCCATTTGTGTATATTTCATCAAAAATAGCATTCAGCATGAGATAAGCATTTATTGATTTAAAGGAAACCACATTTGAGGGAAAATATCTAAAAATTATAGTAGAGATAGAGCTGACCATCCTGGAATATAAATCTACATTAACTTGTTTTCATTAAAAAAAAAAAAAAGGAAAAGAAAGACTATGCACTATGTATATGATGTATACTATATAATTATAGTATAATATATAATTATATAATTATATATTCTATTGTTATTTACAAAAGCTTAATTTGAAAATCTATCTAGACATTCATTCAAATAAATTATGGTCTACCTTTCTGGTAGAATTTTAGGAGTTAAGGGTGAGACATGGTTAGTGATTATGACTGAGAGTTCTCCCAAGAACTGAAATCTGGGCTTCATTACTTATTAAATACGTTAACTTGACACATTGTATATCCCCCTAAACCTCAGTCCCTTTGTCCTGAAATGATGCAGAAGAGTGAGTACTGTCACAGGTGGTAGAGGTAGTAATGGGAGTAGCAGTAGCGACGTTATAAAACATCAGGTTGTCACAGACAACCTAATGACACAAGAAAATGTTCAACACATAACGTAAAGTGAAGAAAGGAGATGATAGAACAGATTGGAACCTTGTCAAATTTCAATGACACTTCCTTTAGCTGGAATACACTTTGAATATACTCCTTTAAAGTATAATAAATGTGTGTATATAATTTAATTTAAAGCATAATAACATGATCATGATGTCAGATATCAGAAAGCAAGCCCAGCTGTAGGGTGTGTGTGTATACTATCTTTTTTTTCCCCTTTGCTGTGAAAATGTCAAGTGACATGTTGACATGATACTTTTTTGAGCCATCAGTTAATGATGGGATTTGTTCATATGTCAGGAATTCAGTGCAACAAAGCACTGCTTTTTTTATTTTTATTTTTATTTTTATTTTTTTCCCCTAACAGATTTACTAGGGACCAATAGCCACACTATTTGCTCACTAACAGGTGGCTTTGGTAAACGTGTTTTGAGACCATTTATTACCTCCGGTGAGATGTAAACAGTGAACCACAGAGCCATACAAAATCATAACTCGATTATATCACATGAAGCAAGTTCAATGGACACATCACCCTGTATTCTCCAATATAAATAGTAAATAACAAGGAAGTAGAATTTCTAGAAAAAAGCGACTTTCTACAGATATCGAATTAAACACTTCATGATATCTACTACCCTTGTTAAAATATGTGTAATCATTCCTACTGTAATTTGGATAATAGCCACAATTTTTCTTTAAAAAAAGCCGTTCTTATGCATTATAATCAATCAATCAATCATCAATCAATCAATCAACATGTGGTAAGTCTCAGGAGGCAGATCTTCAAAAAAATTTGACTGAGGCTCCACTGGGAACCTCCTAGTCTATACATGTAAACAAAGAGAAGGAAATACACTCAGGAATGTGGCATGTTTGTGAGAGATGTAAGACTGAATACTTGTCTCAGTTTGAACCTTTCATAATGCAGGGTTTATCCTAATAAAGTCAGGTTTTTCTCTATTTCAACTTAGGTGGGGGTGTCATGTGGAAACATCTAAAAATTTTTGCAACTGGTTGAGCCTGACGACCTCAAGATTAATTACATTTTAACAAAATTTTAATCTCTGGGGAATTCACATTATTTTGAATGTTTTGCCTAGAGATGTGATTGATATTTTATAATCACAAATTTACTAACGCAAATTGGCATAAGTCCATTTCTCAACCCGCACCGCATATAAACTTGACCAAAAGGGAAAACAGCAGAGTATTGACAATGATTGTATCTGGATAATAAGATTAAACATAGTTCCCATATTTTTTATATAGGTTTTTTCTTATTTGGAGGGGAGCGATATTTTCAAATTAGCTGTGTAAATTAAAACATTTTGTTAAATGTTGGCTAAATACAATATAAAACTAAATAGATTTTGAGAGTAGCCTATAGGATAACCATTATAGTATATTCCGTGAAATACATACACACACACCGAAACCAACATGTAATGAGAAATGTCAATTTGCAGTGATGAATTTTGGAAGTGTTAATCACTACATCGTTAAGATACTGAGAACCTCACTTGTCAACATTTTAATTTTTACCGCCTCTTGTCTGTTTCTGAACTATTTTTCCCTACATTACATTCCCCAACCACTGTTCAGTTTCCAAAGTAAACAAGTTATATTTAGGAATAATTTTTCTAGTGTGGATTGCAAGAGCAATTATCTGTCCTATTCTGAAAATTTCAGGACACTTGCTTTCATTATTTTCTTCGTAGTGATGGCATCTTCCTCTAGAGAGGTGTACAAATTGCTGTGTTTTTAGGTCAAAGTGTTGAAGTTGTATTTCTGCACACATACCCACCTACCCACGCAGATACACATGCTATGATGTAAAAATTCTTAGAATCTTAAGCTTTATATATTTTTTCTTGCATAAAACCAATTAGCTAATGCTGATGGTCAACACAGATTACCCTAAATGTAAGGGGACTTATGTGTGGCAACATGAGCTTTCAAGTTCTCCTCCTGTAGAGTTAGTTACTGCCCCACTTGAGGACATGTATGCAATGGGTTGCAGCTGTTTGGTTATACGAAAGGGTGAGGTTTCCTTCTGCCTCGTCCTTCTGTTAGCAGGTTACCCAGATGCGCTTCACATCCCTGCTTAACGCTTATTCAATAACGGGATTATTTTCATTCTCTTCTACCTTTGATGAGGGTTCAGGATTGGGCAGAGATTTTGTTTTGATTATATTTTTCCAACAGAAGAAAATCTTGAAGGGATTTAACTGCCATCCTTTTCTGTTGTTTATTTTACAGGGAATTCACATTCCTAAATTTTAAAAAAAAGTAATGTTTATTTTTGAGAGAGAGACAGAATGCGAGCGGGGGGTGGGGGGGGCAGAGAGAGAGAGAGGGAGACGCAGAATCTGAAGTGAGCTCCAGGTTCTGAGCTGTCAGCACAGAGCCTGAGCCCCACGGATCCAGAGATCATGACTTGAACTGAAGTGGGAGGCTTAACCCACTGAACTACTCAGCGCCCCCATGTTCCCAAACTTTAAAGTTAAGTGTGTGATGGGAGGAAGTGGATAGACTTTCAATTCCACGATCCCAGAGCTGCTTCTGTCGGGTTCAGCAATGCTCAAAAGTACAGCTCAGTGCACCATGAAAGCCCCTCTTTTCTTTCTCTCCTTTGTTTTTATCTGAGAGGGTTTTTTTTGTTTTTGTTTTTGTTTTTTACCTTTATGGTCCCTGTCCTGCTCATGTTGAACTTTATTTTCTGTCTTTTCAGCACTGAAAAGTGCACTGAGCTGACAGATTTGCTACAGTCCCCAGTTTCCTTTGCCCACATCCAGGGACTGGAGTATGCAAACACCCTCACCCTATCAGCTGCTCCTCTTAAACTGATCGCCCCCACTTGCCTGTGGGTACCCCTTAGCTTTCCTGGGGTGCATATGCGGCCTGTTTCCCAGTCACACGTGTATATGTGGCCCGATGGTGGGTCTGCTGTCTTCTTCACAGATACTGATACCACTCAGGTGTTGGCTGGTATATTCAGTCGTCTGTCAGTGAGTTAGTGTGTTAGTTATCTTCGTTCCTTTCTTTTGGGCTCACACTTCTATCATCCGTGTGGTATCCTCAAATTGCTAGTTTCATTGGGGAAACTGTTATACTTTTCTTCTGAAATTTGTAAATTTCTTCATATTTTATATCTCTCAACTTTTCTTCTACTGTCTTTTGAAGTTTTTGTTTTTTTTTTCAGTGAAAACTCAGGTCTCTGATTTTTTTTCCCCATACAAGAGATGTGATTTCTGTTTCTGAAGGCCAGAAAACTTTCTTTTTATTATTAATATTCTTTAAACATTGTTGGCCTGTTTATTTAATCCTGTTCTAAAGTTCAACAACATCTCTATTTTATAGAAATTTCTCCGCTCCAGATATCTCATTTACTCACTGTATTTAAGGTTTTTCTCCTGTTCTGCATCATTATTTTCTTAAGGTATTCTCCATGCCACTATGACTTCAGTGTTATTGATTCAATTCTGTGTACTTCTTTTTTTTTTTTATTTTATTTTTTTTATTTATTTTTGGGACAGAGAGAGACAGAGCATGAACGGGGGAGGGTCAGAGAGAGAGGGAGACACAGAATCGGAAACAGGCTCCAGGCTCCGAGCCATCAGCCCAGAGCCTGACGCGGGCCTCGAACTCACGGACCGCGAGATCGTGACCTGGGTGAAGTCGGACGCCCAACCGACTGCGCCACCCAGGTGCCCCAATTCTGTGTACTTCTAATGCAGTTTATATCACTATTGCTTTTTGATATTATTTAATTTATTCTCTATACTCTTCTAACTCATTCAGCATATCCTTCTGTGGTTTTCTCATAATAAAGATTATTTTGCAATGTCTATGTGGTCTATGATATTTGTTAAAGGTAAAGTAAAATAATTTTTATACAAGTTGGATAAATGTCAAATTTTTTATTTAACTTACTAATTAATGAAGGAACCAGGAAGATATTACAACTGGTTCAAAGGCAATTTCAACACACACACACACACACACACACACACACACACGTCATTACTGGCATTAAAATAAATTTACAAATTAATACAAAATGTGTCAGTATTCACAGGGCAATTGTCCATTGTATACCATTAGCCATGATTTGCATTTCAGACTAGAATCATTTTTATTACTATCAGTTTTCTATTCATATTTCTAAAAAAGCTTAAAGACAGTGAAAAGCAGAGATAATTCAGAAGAATGCAACAGACAGGACATTAAATAAACTTTTGCACATTTTTGAAGGATTCTACAATTTGGAAAAATGATAAAGAACTATCTGCCTTAGTATTTTTAGTTTCTCAAAACTGAAGATTTTTGTTACATTTTCTTCTTGGTGAGTATCCCCTTCCCTTTTCTTGTCTTAAATATATATAGTATGTTCCATGCAGATTGGGATAGAAAAATATTAAATCATATCATCCTCCTTCCATATTGCACATCAGTTAATTGAAATGTCTATGTTATTCTACCTGCATTTTATATTAATTTTACCTTACTAGCTGTCAGAGACACAGAGGAGGGAAAACACCATTCTACGTCTCCATATTTTAAATCAGCATTTAACTTCACAGTATAAGACAGAAGCCAATACAGGAATTTACCTTTTACCTAATATTTTTACAAAGCTCGCTTTACCAGCTCTTTAATTGTTAGCCATTGGAAAAATAATCTATTGACTATATCACTATGGCTCCTTTGTACCAGCAAATTTCTACTTTATTAGTAACAATAAAACATAAACAAAGATACTGTTAGAGTTGAGGCACTGAAACCATGCTTGATGCAGTTAATGAAGGTAAAACTACAGGAAACGTAAAGGTCATTTTTCAGACAACTGCTTCTCCCTAATGAGCTCTTGTTTCTTTTCAGGTTCCACTAACAAATATACAAGCTGTGTGTACCCCAGCCTGGACCGAAGGTCAACTGATATGGCTCTAGCCTATGAACAAGCAAGGTCCTACATTGCTTGATCCAAAGGGCCTTAGACCACAGAGTAGTCCTAGACTACCTACTGGCAGACCAAGGGCTTGCCAGCCTAAACCAGCCTAAACCAGCTTGAGCCCTGGCACCAAGCCTGCACATTTGAGTGAAGAAGTCTCTGACAGTCACCTCTGCTTCATTATGATGTGAAAGTCTCCCTCTAGGAGGAACAGAAGCTTTATTTTATGTTATTAACATAACATAGGAAGCTCCTATACGCATGTTTTCTAAATAAGTTCTACATAGCCTTATGCCCACCTTTATATGTGATGACAAAGTTCCCCTTTCCAAATACTCATCCTAAACTCTAATCAAAAGGACCTGCTCCTCCCTGCTCAGGAGCCATGGCTTTGGAAAACATTTCCCCATGATCTCCTCATTTGCTGCCAATAACGATTACTTTCTGCGATCACTCCACCTGATGTAGCCACCATAGGTAAGTCACCAAGCAGTAAACTCATGTAAGTCCCATTTGGAGTCAAAAATTGTCTTTCAGGGTTGCATTGAGAAGTAGCTTTTCATTTAAAAATAACATCGGATTCCTGAGTAGCTCAGTTGGACTCTTGATTTCAGCTCAGGTCATGATCTCACCGTTTGTATGCCCCACGTTGAGCTCTATGCTGACAGCATGGAGCTTGGTTGGGATTCTCTCTCTCTCCCTCTCTTTCTGCCCCTCCCCTACTTGTGCTCTCTCTCTCTCTCTCTCTCAAAATAAATAAAACTTTAAAATAAATAAATAAATAAAATAAATATGACAATTATCGGGGCACCTGAGTGGCTCAGTCAGTTGAGTGTTGGACTCTAGATTTTGGCTCAGGCCACGGTTCTAGGGTCATGGAATCGATCCCCATGGAATCGGTTCCATGCTGAGAATGGAGTCTGCTTGAGATTCTCTCTCTCTCTCTCTCTCTCTCCCTCTGCCCCTCTCCCCTGCTCTCTCTGTCACTCTCTCTAAAATAAAAATAAAAAAATAATAAAAATAACAATTATCTTCCTGTTTAAGTCACAGGTCTTCAGGATTGACAGCTTTGCTTACTCCTAATGAGGAAAAGTCACCCTGTGTTTTTGGAGAGGAGGGCATAATTCAATATTGAGGTAAGGCAGTACCGAATTCCTTAGCCACTGAATCAGTATTGGGAGGACAGCCTGTGGTTTTGAAGAGAACATAGAAATTAATTCAATGGACCACCCGTGTATTGTGCAAGTCTATAGAATTCTCTTCTTTTTCCCAACCCACTCCAAATTACTTTAATTTAGTTCTTGACTAGAAATGTATTTACAGGTATACACAGTCTACAGATAAAACAGATTTATTCAACTGCGATGCACATTTAGTATCTGTAGTGCCAAGGTATTTATACTCTTCCTGAGAAAAAAACACTCATAGGAGTTGTTTAAAAAGCTTTGAATCATGAAGTTGTGAAACATTTGGATTATGTGGATTAAAACAATATATAAATTCAATAAGATGAAATCCCAAAAGACATTCTCTCTACCCTAAGTAAATGTTTTCCAAGATTCATAAATAGTTTACAAGTATAATGAGGTTAATATAACTCCTCTTACTATGGCGGATCATCTGCTAAATTTTTTCAGGAAAGAAGAAAAAACTGAGGGTGATTTGAGACAATGTAGCAGCAAATGAATAACAAAATACTGCCTGTTTACAATCGAATGGGAAAATTAATTTACACACACACACATGCACACACACACACCGAAGAATGTTTGAAAAATTCCTATAAAATCCAATTTATTATTGCAGAAGATGAACAGTGAATGCAAACTTTACATGTCTTCACACCTATATTTTTCTACTGTTCTTTTATATATAAAGTGCTGGAATTCATGATCTAAAATTATGAATATGATTATTAAAATATTTCTACATTTCCATTACCTTTCACTGTGATGAGTCATCTGGACAAAATAAATCGGTGACTTTAGTAATACATCTTTGACACAGGTAAAATATTTTTTTTTTAAATTTTTTTTTTTTAACGTTTATTTATTTTTGAGACAGAGAGAGACAGAACATGAACGGGGGAGGGTCAGAGAGAGGGAGACACAGAATCTGAAACAGGCTCCAGGCTCTGAGCTCTCAGCACAGAGCCCGACGCGGGGCTCGAACTCACGGACTGCAAGATCATGACCTGAGCTGAAGTCGGACGCCCAACCGACTGAGCCACCCAGGCGCCCCGACACAGGTAAAATATTAATCATATACGAAGACACAGATATAGATCAATAAAGCACACACACACATACATGGACACACATTCACAATCACACTTATATGGTTTGCCTCCAATTCTACTGTAGGGCAGCAACACAAATTGAAAAGCGTGCCCATTATTGTAGCGAATACTTTATAGAAGCAAGCTTTTTAGAACGGCAAATGGCACTTTAATTCAAATTCACTGTAGGGTAGGAAAAGTGCTTCTCAATGGATTATGATGGAAAATAAACAGGTATTGAAGGGTGTTTAAGTACAGGAAAATACTTTTGGATAAGAAGGTATAACTAGGGGCACCTGGGTGGCGCAGTCGGTTAAGCGTCCGACTTCAGCTCAGGTCACGATCTCGCGGTCCGTGAGTTCGAGCCCCGCGTCAGGCTCTGGGCTGATGGCTCGGAGCCTGGAGCCTGTTTCCGATTCTGTGTCTCCCTCTCTCTCTGCCCCTCCCCGTTCATGCTCTCTCTCTGTCCCAAAAATAAATTAAAAAAAAAAAAAAAAAAAAGGTATAACTAAAACAAATGAGGCGCACTGAATATATTTTCCCCTTTGTGGGGGAAAATCCTAAGACAATTTTAGTTTTATCATTATACATTGAGATGCACTTCCTTCCTTTAAGTTCTGTTCTCTTACTGTCATTATTTCCATATTTTTATTTGTTTATTTATTTATTCATTTTTTTTATTTTCAGCATGCACTTCTGGTTGCTAGGGACATCGCACCTACACTCAGGAGGTGTTTATTCTGTCAGCCAATAACCAAGAGTTATGTGAATCCAATAACTTAATACATAAAACCACAGTAAGATACGGTGGTTTTGTTTTAACAATACATTTTTCTGTAATAAAAACTGCAAGTGGGGGCGCCTGGGTGGCTCAGTTGAGCCTCTGACTTCAGCTCAGGTCATGATCTCCTGGTTTGTGAGTTCGAGCCCCACGTCGGGCTCGCTGCTGTCAGCCATCAGTGTGGAGCCTGCTTTGGATCCTCTGTCCTCCTCTCTCTTCCCCTCCCCACCTTGTGCTTTCCCAAAAATCAATAAACATTTTTAAAAAGTGCAGTGAAGTTATAAGTGTATTATTTAAGTGTTCTATAATTTGATTTTTATATAGAAAATGAAGTTGGTCTCTGCCTTACCAACCTGCCAGAATTGCTATCAGCTTTACTTCAGAAAAACATCATTAAATGGATACTTTGAGTAATTATAAGTACAATACATAGGTGATGAGTTATAATAATAAATTGGCATAATGTATTCCACACCTCTCCAAATATTATCCTAAAAGTAGCCTAGGAATGCAAAATAAAGATCAATATTTTCAATCTGGTTGAGAAAAATATAATCATAATCAGTTGGGAACCAACAAAACCATATGGAAAAAGATAACTTAGGACTAAGTTTATTTATGAAATCTTTAAGTCGGCTGTATAAAAAAAAATCACCTGTTTTCCTGGTTAAAAGGTAGTTTCCTAGTCCCTACTCTAGATTTATAGAGTCAACATATCTAGCAAGATTGTTAATAGTCTTAAATACTTAGAACCACCTAGCTAAATTCTGGGATCTTCTTATTACTAATACTAATATTATTATTTATAATTGCTGGGGATTTATGACTGTTCTAATCATTAGACATCCCAAATAAAGTGTTGCACCCCTCCATAGTCCCATTTCAGAAATATATTTGAATGATTTTTTTAAATGGGTTAAAAAAAAAAAAAAAAACAACCCTCAATTCTCTGCAACCAAACTATGACTCTCTTAACTAAACTAAACTTAATCAGACTGGTTAGAATGTTATATCGTAACCTGTGATCTCACCTAGAAAAATAAGGTTAGAACATTCACTCTTCTGGTCTTCTGGTTATATATTCTCCAGGGATACATTTTTTTTCTTTTCTTTTTCTTTTTTCTTTTTTTTTTTTTTTTTTCATGATACTAGTCTTAATGGGCATCCTTGGTCAGCTGCTGAACTTTTTTCAAGTCTGTGAGAAAAGAGAGCAGTGGTTAGAATTCGGCTGATCAAGTAGGCAGTATTGAAATGTCCATCAATGCCATATTTGGTAACGTCTTCAGCTGGTTTGTCTCTTGAAGATATTTTACACAGAAGATACATATTTTCATATTAACTGCATCCGGCATTTGTGCATGTAATACTGGTTTTCAGATCGGTTGTCACTTAACTCTCTTATTGCTTGAGCTTCGGGAAGCATCAAGAAATAGTCTGTGTTTAGTTGCTGCTGACCATGGCGTTTCCAAAAATAAGGTGTCAAAGATCTATGCAGCTGTTGATTGTGGTTTTCTAACTGGCTGAGGAAGAGCTAGAGAGACACTATTATGTACAATTTAATGCAATCATCATAATTTCTGCAAACTGACCTTATCTCTATCACTGGACTTTATCCTCAGTAGTTGATGGCAAGTAGATATTTCCTCACAAAGTAGAAACTCAGCTATGTGCCAAGGCAGCCTTCCTGCCATAATCTTGGCCATGTGGAAGATACGGCAATTAAGTGAGTAATCTTTTTAAATCTAGTTTGCATTGTTTTATACATGTGATTTCGGCAAATCGAAAGAGTACCTCCTCTTTTCTCTTTTGTCCCTGGATAATACTATATTTAATTTACTGCAAAGGTTGCAACATTGTCTCATAGCAGCCATGTGGAAGATTATATATATGTGCAAATGTAATACCAGTGTCTTGATATTATTCCTTATATTTTAAAAACGTTTGCATTGAATATATTTCTAGAATATGCCAACTTGTTGTAGTCTTATAATATGCCACTTGTCTTCCGTAACGGATTCTGGAAATGTTGGTTAAACTACATACTAACGTTTTTGGAACTCTATGATTCAGTCTGTTCTAAACATTCCTGGATAAGATAAAAAAAAAAAATATTTGGATTCCATTTGATTAATGAAGGGTGTGGACAGGGGCACCTGGGTGGCTCAGTTGGGTGAGCCTCTGACTCTTGATTTCTGCTGAGGGCATGATCCCAGAGTCATGGGATCAAGCTCCACATCTGGCTCTGTGCTGAGCCTCTCTCTGCTCCTCTCCACTACTTGCACAGTCTCTCTCTAAAGAAAAATAAAAAAATAAAAAATAAGGACATAGACATTTCTTCAATGTGAAATATTTAAAGAGGTAATCACTTATGAGAAAAATACTGAAGTATTCAAAGATAAAATATCATAAATACAAGATTCAGACAATTTATGGTAATAAGGTATTTACTTATCTTTTTTTAAGTTTATTTATTTACTTTGAGAGAGAGAGAGAAAGAGAGCACATGCATGTGCGTGTGTTGGGGAGGGGCAAAGGGAGAGAGAGAGAATCCCAAGCAGGCTCTATATTGTCAGCATGGGCTCGATCCCACAAACCGTGACATCGTGACTTGAGCAGAAATCAATAGTTGGTTGCTTAACAAACTGAGCAACCCAGGCGCCCCGATAAAGTATTTGTTACCTGATTTAGAAGTAATTATTTTATTCTACAAAACTTAAAAACATAAAAAAACATTTCTAAAACAATAAAATGTTGTATAAAAATCATAAATACCTATTATTAATGTTTTTATATATTTCCAAAATGAAAGACACACAGTACATCCAGATTTTAACATAGTTTCCCCTGGAAACATATTACAGACATTTACATATGCTCCCAGATTGTGAATTTCAATTATTGTATAATATTTCATCCCTTATCTGTATCATAATTTACTTAAATTATTTAACTTGAGTCTATACATCTGTTTCTGATGTTTTCCTCCTATCATACATCAGGATGTGAGAATCACAATTATAAAATGGTTTTTATGCTCCTTAGAGTATATCCATTGGATACATTTCTGCAAGCGGAGTTATTGCAATGAAGGGTTATATGACAATTATTTTCAAAATCCTCTTCAGAGAAGAGAGCAGCATATTAGGAAATCAGAAATAGCAGAGATGCTTCCAAAATCTTAACTATATTAAAAAAAAACAGACATATTTAGACTTAGTATATTCTCTACACACTAATACTAAATAGGTATTATTTGGTAATTCAATGTATTTTATTGTATTTATTGAATTATATCTTATTTGGAGTTTCTCAGAAGGTAGAGTCTGAAGCAAACATCTTTGGTGCTGTCACCTCATGAATCATGATCTCAGAGACTATGAGAAGGAAAAAACACAGGAGGAGGGTGGCCCAATATAACAGCACTTTATCCAAATGGATGCCACTGTCAGTGAACAATCGTCCCAACCACAGGTGTGTACCACAGTAGCCCGGTAAAGTACATCTCAGGAATGCTGATCAGAAGAAAGAGAGAAGGATTCATCCATTGGGCTGTCCTTCCATTGGTAAAAGCCATATCATCTTGCCATTAACAACTCCAACCTCCCAGGTAACACATGAGTGGGTACCTAGGGGTTCCTGTAGCAGGCATCAAGAGTGAGATCTAGGAAATTAGGTGAGAATCATGCTGAACTGGCATAAGGTCAGGCGTAGTCAGGCTGTACCAGAAAGAGCTAGTTAGGTCGTAACAAGCTAATTGGGGCAGTTGGAACAAGATGGGTGAGGGAAAGGAAATGTTGAATTTGAGGAGCGCCTGGGTAGCTCAGTTGGTTAGACATCTGGCTCTTGGTTTTGGCTCATGATCTCATGGTTTGTGGGTTCGAGTTCCACACGGGGCTCCTTGCTGATAGTCCGAAGCCTGCTTGGGATTTTCTCTCTCTGTGCCTCTCCGTGACTCATGCTCTCTCTCAAAATAAATGAATAGACGTTTTAAAAATATTGTATTTGAGGGGTCTGATACAATTTAGTCCCTGTGCCACGAGAATCCACTCATTTCCTTTATTATAGTAGGCTCCCACGGTACAATATCCGGATACCATTTTAATGAGAATAAAAGGTACACGATTATTTTATAAGAGTGAAAGTAAAAGTTGAATTCACCATACTATCCTTTCCAAGGGTGGTAGCCATATGAAATAACTGAAAGACTTTAAGCAAGCTACATTCTTCATCATTACGGCTAGTGACAGGCTGTGATTCATTAATATCCCTCTTCTCCTTTCTCCTCCACCACAGGTTCTAGATTCCCCGAAATCTTGGTCAGTAATTTGCCTGGTCTGGATTACTTCCTGTTTGGGATATTTAGACCTTAATCCCTCAAAGATCACAATTCTGGGGCGCCTGGGTGGCTCAGTCGGTTAAGCGTCCGACTTCGGCTCAGGTCACGATCTCGCGGTCCGTGAGTTCGAGCCCTGCGTCGGGCTCTGGGCAGATGGCTCAGAGCCTGAAGCCTGTTTCCGATTCTGTGTCTCCCTCTCTCTCTGCCCCTCCCCCGTTCATGCTCTGTCTCTCTCTGTCTCAAAAATAAATAAACGTTAAAAAAAAAATTAAAAAAAAAAAAAGATCACAATTCTTCATTACCTTGAACTCAAATATGCTTATTTCAAATGGTCTTGATTGTTCAAGGGACACTTGGAATTTAAGAGTCTCAGGCTTGTCATCCGTAGGCCTATTTCAGGTTTGAGCCTTGTCTCTTTTCCAGTGTAGCCTGACTTTGACAAAAGAGATATGTTAAAACTTCTTTGCATGTCAACTACGCTTATATTCTGAAGCTGGGCCTGATTTTCAGCACAGACATCTCGTGGCTAGAGAAGAGGAGTATCTTTAAAAGAATAAAATCTTGCCATTTGCAACGACACGGATGGAGCTAGAGAGTATTATGCTGAGTGAAAAAAAATCAGTCAGAGAGATACAAATACTGTATGATTTTACTCATAGATGATATTTAAGAAATAAGACAAATGATCATAGGCAGAAAAAGAGAGGCAAACCAAGAAGCCGACTCTAAGCTATAGAGAACAAACTGTTGGTTACCAGAGGGGAGGTTGTGGGGGGGTCGGGATGGGTGAAATAGGTGATGGGGAGTAAGGAGTGCACTGAACACTGGGTGTTATATAGAAGGGTTGAAACACTATATTGGCAATAGTATTACACTGTCTGTTAACTAACTGGAGTTTAGTTTAGTGTTTAAAAAAAAGATCTTATGGCTCTCTCATTTAGGTGAATTTTGCTGCTTCTAGCCTATCATCTTTTTCTCCAGGACTTTCAATAAGCTAGTCAAAGCCAGCCTGCCACCCTTATATTTGTTTCTCCCATGCTGGTCAACTGCACCGTGAATGGACATCACAACGGCTCACTTTCCTCTTTGTACCATCCTAATTAAGCACAGGTAAAAGCCACACTGGCCGTGATGCCACGGAATGGCAGGGAATGCCAGAGTTTATTGCCACACACCTCCTTCACGGACACCCTCATGGACCTTCTGTTGGTTAGTAATTCAGGTACGAGCTCTCTTTCTGAGGCTTTGCTTTCCAGGGCCATTTCTGATACTGTCTTTGCATAGGTTACCCACTGACATAAAATAAATGACCTGTGTGCTATCACTTTCCTCGGATGTCTAATTCCAAGGTGTAAGGGTCAAAGACGCACTTTTCAGTGTTCACAGTGTCCCACAGTCCCAATGAAACTGCATGAAGTGCATCCCGGGACTCTCACTTGGAGAAGAGAAAGGGGAGGGATTTGTTCTCTGGGTCTCCTTTCCTATTCATCCAAGTTTCATCCCGCCTGGCAGTAAGACCTCACAGGCTCAGATTGTGCAGGTGTGGACGCGAAGCAAGTTCTCACCGCGATGCCAAAAGAAACCCTGGAACAGGATGCACGTGACGCTGAAACACAGCACAGAGTAGGGCACTTACTGCAGCGACGGCATGCAGAGCTGTGTAGGAAGAGAGGACCGGAAATGGTGCAAGTGGGGTCTCCTACAGGTGGTTTGTAAGTCGAAGAGTTCTGTATGGCACCCCCAAGAACTGAACTTGGGATATACAATGCTGAATATTATCAATGTGCACCACTTTATAAAATTCACCAATCTTGGGGCGCCTGGGTGGCTCAGTCGGTTAGGCGTCCGACTTCAGCTCAGGTCATGATCTCGTGGTCCGCGAGTTCGAGCCCCGCGTCGGGCTCTGGGCTGATGGCTCAGAGCCTGGAGTCTGCTTCCGATTCTGTGTCTCCCTCTCTCTCTGCCCCTCCCCCGTTCATGCTGTGTCTCTCTCTGTCTCAAAAATAAATAAACATTAAAAAAATAAATAAATAAATAAATAAAATTCACCAATCTCATCCTGAGGCAGTCTCTATCAGGGATGGGATGAGGTGGCCCAGTTATATCAATGTGTCATTAAAGAGCTGTCCAAGAAGTATATTACAAGTACTCGAAGTGAAGAATGATGGCTGCATTGAAGAAGTCATTTAAAAAAAAAAAGTATAGTTTCCACAAACATGAGAATGAGATCTCCTGAAGGAAGATGGGAGGTGAGAAAACAAAAGAAGGGCCATAGAAGCAAACCTTGGATAATGTTAGTAAGTTTTTAAGACTAGGGTGTATTCTCAAGCAGTGTTATGTTAAAAAAAAATAATAAATAAATAAATAAATAAATAAATAGAATTGTCCAGGGGCGCCTGGGTGGATGAGTTGGTTAAGTGTCTGACTTCAGTTCAGGTCATGATCTCACGGTTCGTGAGTTCTAGCACCGCATAGGGCTCTCTGCTGTCAGTGCACATCCTCTGTCCCACCCCCACCCCCCAGCCCTCCTCGGCTCACAATCTCTCTCTCAAAAATAAATAAACATTTAAAAAAAAGAATAGTCCATCCAAACTACTAATTACAAACCTTATTTTGTATGTGAATAATCTTAGACAAGAGTTAAATCCTCTCCAAATTCTGAAGACTAAAGACAGGAGCAGATCTTACCACTGGTGGGAGAGGACATACTTAAATTTAATCAGCATAAAGCTACAGGCAGAAGAGAAATGCCTGGGGAAGGAGCAGCCTTAGCACCTGCACCTTCCTTGATGCATTTGCTCATAAAGTAAAATAATCCACCCTGCTTTTGAGGCAAAACATTATATGATTAACTGTTAGAAGTAATCTGTTCTCTTCAAAATCCTGTTAACCATGATTTATATCTTACCATTAAAATTTCAAAAATTGTTTATTATTAAGAAGCTCTCACCAGACCTAATTTGGTCTTTTAGCACATAACTATTCTATGTAAGTCAAACAAAGGAGAGAATGTCTCTCCCTCTATCACCACTATGAGAAAAATCTGCCTCGAACTGGTTTATAATGAGGGTAGAGTGGGGACATTTATCATTCACCCCGCTTCAAACACTACATCGGTTGGAATCGGAATATTTTTCAGTGTAAGGTTTTTCTAATTAAATGTAAATTCGTGTGGTGGTATCAGAATAGTATTTTCAGTCTTTTATTCCCATTAAATACTCGTTGCTATAAAAGCAATCTAAGTATAGGCTTTTATGGCACATTGCCATGATGTTGTTTAGTCAAGTAACTTGCCCTGTCAACCTTCTAGCTAATAACCCACATACGTCTCAGCTATAATCTAAAAAACAGACTGCTTGCCACACATATGTCTGTGTGACATGTTAATACAAAGAACAAAAGCACATTCACATTAGAAGAATAAACACTTCATGTAGAGAAAGGACCGGTGAGAGTATTCATGGAGTCTCATGGAAATGGCGAGGGAAGGGAAAAAGGTGGGAAGGTAGTGCAGGTAAGAACAGAGGTAACAGTTGAAAGAGCAACCATGGCAGATTGGACAGAAAAACCTGGATCCTCTCCCCTGAGTGTTATTATCACATAGTTAAATAAAATTTGGGGGTGTGGGGGGCGCCTGGGTGGCTCAGCCTGTTGAGCATCTAACTTTGGCTCAGGTTTGATCTCACGGTTAGCGATTTTGAGCCCCGCATTGGGCACTGTGCTGACAGCTCAGAGCCTGGAACCTGATTCAGATTCTATGTCTCCCTCTCTCTCTGACCTCCCCCACTTGCACTCTTGTGTGTGTGTCTCTCTCTCTCAAACAATAAACATTAAAATATTTTTTTTTAGGGGCGCCTGGGTGGCGCAGTCGGTTAAGCGTCCGACTTCAGCCAGGTCACGATCTCGCGGTCCGCGAGTTCGAGCCCCGCGTCAGGCTCTGGGCTGACGGCTCGGAGCCTGGAGCCTGTTTCCAATTCTGTATCTCCCTCTCTCTCTGCCCCTCCCCCGTTCATGCTCTGTCTCTCTCTGTCCCAAAAATAAAATTAAAAAACGTTGAAAAAAAAAATTAAAAAAAAAAAAATATTTTTTTTTTAAAAAGTCAGATGCTTAATCGATTGAGCCACCCAAGGAGCCCCATGGCCATGTGGTGCTCCTGGATGGTTCCGGTCAGTAAAGTGTCCTGCTTCAGCTCATGTCATGATCTTGAGGTCCGTGGGTTCGAGCCCCGCATCGGGTCTGTGCTGGCAGCAAGGACACTGCTTGAGAGGTTCTTTTCTTCCCTTTTTGCCCCTCCCCCACTCATGCTGTCTTTGTCTCTCTCAAAATAAATAAACTTAAAAAAATAAAGATAAGATAAAATAAAATTTTTCCAACAACTGCAGTCCATTTCATAATTATGATGTGATTTCTTCTGTTTCTTTCTGTTTCTTCTCTCCTTCCTTCAAAGTGTTGACTGTTGGATTTCCGAACGATCTGCTCACATACAACCCATGCTTTGTCACACTGTGCATTTGAAGCCTCTTGACCACTCTTGTTCAGTCTCATTTTCCCTCTCAGGAGTGGTAGCATCGGCAGAGAAAACAGCCCACGTTTATGCCCATCTGGGCACGGCTGTGTCTGTCAGTTGGCCTCTGAGGCCCTTAACCACAGAGGACGGAGAACGCGCTTGTCATCTGGGCCAAACCTGACAATCCACACCCCCGGGTCACCCCCTCGTTTTATTGACCCTACACACAGTCCAGGCACCTTGGGAAAACGATGAGCAGCTGTCAGGGACTGCCATCCCGTGGTTTTCAAGGAGACAAGATTCCATTTCCCTTCGATGCAGATCTGAGAAGACTCTGGCTAGAAGCGTGAAAGCCGGGGGTGACGGAAATTAGGCCAGGGTCTCTTCTGTGGAGAGGGCTGGGTCTTCAGGGAAGAGAGGGCAGTTGTGAGAAAGAGAAAGTAAAGAACAGCAGAGAAGATGGTGGGGCCCCGAGCCTGTGTATTATGGGAAGGGTCCCTGCCACAGGCAGCAGGTGGCTCGATGGGTATATGCGGGGGGCTGTGTGTGACGGGTCATTCACAGGTGGCTTTAGGAAGAAAGTGTATGGCAGCCAGAGTGCAGGCCATGAGAACACAGTAAGCAGCTTAGGGACTCGCAAACTCTTTTCACACGAGGCTGTTGGGGATATGCACGCTTCCTATTTTTAATGGCTATGTCATTCCTCCCTCATTGCACGTTATTGCTGCATAAGGGATCTTGAGTTAAATATATTTCTTAGGCCTTATAGCCCATATATTAGCATAATAAGCATATATTAACATGATAAATTGTATCAGATATTTGAAAAAAGGATGTCTAAATTAAATTTAGCTTACTCCTATTAGCTATAGAAGAATTATATGGGTTAAAAATTTTTTATGAGTTGCCAGGATGATAAGTTGTTGTCGCTATAATATTTGTAATCTATTCCAGTTAACGTTTATTTTAGCCAGTGTAATCAAGTCCGAAACAATTGGCTTAAATACATCTAGTGTTCATTCAAAACCTCAAATACCTGGAAAGTAATGTGCTGCAAGGAAAACGTTATTAGGAAAACAGTGAATTTATCAAACTGTTACAACTACCTCTCTATTTTTTTTAATTGAAAGAATGATCCATATCTTAATTTTAAGTAATGTTTCACCCTTTTATGAGAAAAGTCTCTAATTGAATACATTCCTATGCTCTCCTTGAGATACATTTTGTTTCAAACTATGTGCATTAATTTTTATGTTCATAATTGTATCATAACCTATACTCCTTCTTATGCCAAAGTAGCCTTCCAAAGCATAACAGGTACACTGTTAAAAAAAAATATATTGTTAGAGGAGGTCATTGAGAGGACATGACCGCAAGTTGACTGGCTATCTGGATCTGGGAAACAGAGGCTCTTCACCCCCTCCCTGTCCTTAGAATGTGGGTTCGGCTGGCCTTCTCTGCTCCCAGAATTCCCTCCAAGGACATAGCCTTGAAATAGGGAAGTAGTGTTGAGACATATGGATGGCATATGTGCCTGAACCAGTTAAGGCCCCTCTACAAACGTTTTTAAGATTCTGGTGTGAGGGTAGTAATGTACTCATCTTTCAGCTACTCCAGACAAGCCTCCTATGTAAGTTTCCTTACTTATTCAACCTGCCACCTACCGATCTGGAGTAGCCTTTCTCTTTCTTCAGCCTCTCCCTGCCCTCTGGATACAGGGTCAGTTTCAGAGTATGCCTGGGAAGTTCCCTAGGAACTTGCAAAGCAACATGTGGCAAGCTGGCCAGGAGACCAAAGAAATGGGCTTTGGGAATGTGGCATCTGTGGGGGAGAGTCTGAGTTGGCCATTGGCCTCCTCATGGAAAGGGTGGCCCCTACATCAGATGTTTGTGGACCACGACGTGAGTATGGGAACACCCTGAAAACACCAGCTGGTCTGATGCAATTGTTGGAAGAACTACACACAGCACACTGCAGCAAAGAAGAGAAATGCATGGCTGCCACAGTGGGCTCACCTCTACAATGGGCAGGTCAACACCCACCTATGCCCAACTAGAGGCTGAAGCTTGAGTTAGAAATCTGGAAGAAAAACTGTAGTTAGAGAAGGATGTTTCCTCCATCCGTGGGGCAAATACCAAGTTGGCCATTAACTTCTATGTGGGGAGGGGTGGTCCGTATATCAGATATGTGTGGATCTCTGTGTAAGTACAAAGATGCCTGAAACACCAGCTGGTCTAATTCACTTGCTGGAAGAAGTGCACTGAGCCAGGGAATGAAAGCACATGGCCATGGGTTGGGCTGTCTTCTACAGTGGGCGGTTCGACAGGCCACCAATGCCCAAATGGAGGCTGAAGCTCATATAAGAAGTTTAAAAATGAGTTACATTTAGCAAAGAAAAAAAAAAAAAAAACAAAAACAAAAACATAAAATGTCCACAGGCCTGATGACTCTGGGGCTGAAAGACAAGGTGGGGGAGCAGGATAATAAGTTAGAGAACGTAGCATGCCATTTTGCCAAGCTAGAAGGTTCAAACTGCCACGGACTGAGACTTGGGCCCTTGTGACTAAGCCTGATTGGGATGCTAAGAAGTGGAATCCTGGGGAGAGTGATGAGAAAGAAGCAGAGGGGCTTATGGTGATTGACAGTGAAGTTGACAGAGCACCCCATGTTAACAGACCCCTGATACAAAGGAAAGCAAAAGCACAGCAAAAGCAACCCCTGCTAGCAATACATCTCCCAGTTCAGGAAACATCCAGGATGAGGGAATATACTCCCTTGAGCTTATTCACACAGCTGCCACGTCCCAGTAAAAGGCCAGGGAAATTTTAACAGTGTGATTGGTGCTGCTATGGGATATGGGAGGTGATAATATTTCTCTGACTGAGTAGGAAGCAGAGAAAATGAGCAACATCACCACACACTCTGCCCTCTGGCAGCACCTGCATGGTGCCTGGTGACTTCAAGGTCCTTATTCCTATATAGATCCGATCATTCTTTCCAGGAGGAAGCCTTGGCCCAATTAAGGGGATCACCTTGGGTAAGTTGGACCCTATAAATTCATAGAGTCAGTGTAGCAAATTCTTGGGGAGCTGGGAGTGAGAAAGACAGTCTAAGCTCCTGCCTTTGAAGGCCCTGATTGAGTCACATTCCCTGCAAGAATGAGAGCCAAGATTCTCCAGTCCACCCTCATAACCTGCTATAAGACACTGATATCCACGCTAAACTCAGTTATGGGACAAAACAACTGTGGGATGTTGGGCAATCCATTGCTGATCTGGGGGAATAGATGTGGGCTGTGGTAAAGGCTAGAGAAAAGGAGGAAGCTCAGAAATCCAAAGGACTACCCCAACTGGCTGTGAAGGGTCCAGCAAGAATAACCCAGAAGCAAATGTGGCATGATCTCATTCCTGAGGAATATTTTTGAACAGATAGTCTGAAAACCTAACACTATGTTGGTTGGCCTGTGGAAAGTCTTAATACCTGAAATATAGTCTGATCATCCTCACCTGCCCCTGTCATCCCTGAAGTCCCACCTACTCCAGCAGAAGCCCCAGGGTCATAGTCCTACTCAGATGGGTGCCTCCCACATCCAGAGTATAGAATGCAGGCCAAGATTGTCTCCAAGTGAGGGCCACTGGAGGTGATCAGAGGCCTCATGGTGAAGTCACTATTTACGGTCCTCAAGAAATAAAAAGGAATAGCAGTGGTGGAGACCGGGGCTGAATGTACTCTAATACAGAGTAACCTTCAGAAGTTTTCTGGCCCCCTCAGAGCCATCAGTGGAAAGAAGACAAAGTTATGGCTAGCAAGGTCCTTTTGACACTGAAAATTGGGCATACCTCCCTGGTAATGTGTGTGTGTGTGTTTTTTTTTAAATCTCTGCAGTAACAGAGAACACATTGGACATTGATATCCTACAAGATCAAACTCTAAAAACTTCTGTTGGTGAACTGCACCTGAGGGTTAGAGTAATGAAGCCAGTGCTGAGGGGGAGAACCAACTGGAACCCAGTAACCCTGTCAAATAATATAAAGGGCCTGGGGGACATATAAGGAGACAAGGGGAAGTGTCCAAGAACTGCAACAACCTGATCTGGATGGTTAAAAAGACCCAGGAAGCTCATGGTGGATGACAGCAGACTACCAGTAACTAAACAAGGTAATTCCACTCCCCCGCATCTATGTGGCCTCGCCTGACATTGCCACCATCTTAGCTATGTTGGTCATGGTCCCAGGAGTGAACCATGTTGTGCTGGACTCAACAAATGTCTTTTCCATTATGCACTGAGTCACAAGATCAATTTGTCTTCACATGGGAGAGCAACAGTGAGCCTTTCAGGTGTTCCCCCAAGGTTACCTGCATAGCTCCACCATATGTCACGAGGTGGCAGCCTGACACCTATCTCTGTTCTCTGTCCCCACATCAGTAAAATGTGGACCCATTACACTGACAATATAATGTTTAACATGTAAAGAGTGGCTTATGCCACAGGATACCTTTCAGGCTTTCCCGGAACATCTGAAAGGGAGAGGATGGTCAGTGAGCCCACAGAAAATTCAAGGCCCAGACACTACCAAGAACTTCTGTTTGTCCCAGAAGCTGTGACTGATAAAGTGCAAGCCAGTCCAACCCCTAAGAATGTGAAATAAGTGCAAGCCTTTGTAGGGATTTTCAAACTTGGGAGAATTGTAATGCCCACCTGGTATAGTGCCCACATCCCTATGCCACCTTGCAAAGAAAGGGCACATATAGGACGGAGGATCAGCACAGGAAACCAGCTCAGAGAAGGGAAAAATACTAATCGAATAGATTAAAGCTCTGGACACATCCTAGGCAAGGATGCCATTTGAGTTAGATGTTTCTGTGATTCCAGAAAGTATGGGTTGGGCACAGTGACAGAAACAACGAAAGGGGAGAGTGCCCCTGGGACTTTGGTCTCAGCTCCGGAAGGGAGCAGAAACCCTAGGCCCTGATAGAGCAACAGTTTCTAGCAGTGTGCACAGTACTTCTTTATGTAGAGCCTCTCATATAGCAGCCAGTGCAGCAGCCAAACGGCTGAGCTCAGAGCAGTCTGGCCGGTGATCACTCATAATGCCTGGCTGTTCACCTTATACACCGAGAGTTAGGCTGTTCTAAAAGGATTAGCCATCAGGCTTAGAAAATAGAAAGCTGAGGAGTGGATGATCATTCGTTGGGGCAAGATATGTGGAAAGACGTATGGGTCCATCTGCAAGAGACTAAGGTAGTCCTCATTGTTTTTCATGTCCCAGCTCATAAGGCACTGGACATCCCCTGTTTATTAGGAAGCTGATCCTTAGCTCAAGTATAAGCTCTGTCTACTGACCTTTAACTAGATATAGCAGATTGGACGGATAGAAAGAGTAGCCATCACAGTGCCCACATGAGATGGCATATTGCCAAAGATGTTGGATCGCCCTTGAAGTACAGTGACTTGGTTAGTGCAGTAAGAGCACGTACTGTGTATTCTAAACAATGCCCGAGGCAACTGCCAAAAAAACCTGGGGCTGTTCATCAGAGTTCCCAGCTGGTGAGGTATCGGCAAAGTGATTATATTGGTCCCTTCCCTCTGAGTGAGGTTTCTGAATAATCCTCGGCCGGTGTGGACACTACATCTGACGTACCCTGAGGTTTCCCCTGCCACTATGCAAACTACCTGCTACCATTAGGGGATTAAAGAAACTGAGTACTGTATATGGATAGCCTTCGTAAAATAAATAGTGATTAGGAATCACATTTCAAAGGTCAAGACTAGGTAAAACAGCATGACATGGAGGCGGTTCTATCTCTCGTATAACCCACAAGCAGCAGGGCCGGTAGAAAGGAAGAATGGAATATTAAAGAAGAAAATCAAATCGTTAACTGGTAAAGCCACCTTGGCCAGGTGGACAAAAGTACTGTCCTAGGCTTTACTACATTTGAATGATGAACTAGTAGGGCCTGTTTGCCCCCTGTGCCAAACTGGGGACCCTTTGAAGCACATAGCATCATAAAGGTATGGGAGACACAGGGAACAGCCACTGTCTCAATCCTCACCATGAATCCACACTGCTATGCTGCCGAGAACATCAAATCTCATCACACCTGGAAGAGGAATTGTCGACTGGCATTTGCAATGGGATGTCCCTCCTGGTTGGGTGAGTTACTCTCAACCCCTGGAGAGAGCTACTCAGTCCCCACTGGCATGTTTTTATCCTGCCGCAAGCCAGACCTGTTGAAACACACTATACTTGAAATAAAATATGCACCATCTAAAGAGAGGAGAAGGTGGGGTACTGGTCTGGCATATCCTGCCCCCAGTCCATCTCTTCATGCCTGACAGTGCTGCCTCCCGCCGGCCAACATTGTTGGTATGAACAACTGGGTCCAATTCCTAAAGCTGCAGCCAGCCACATTATCTCTAAAAATCAGGCCATGAGTGTAATTCTTATAGAAGGGGAAGAGTTTCCCATATAAGATTCAATCAAATGTGTCTTTCTGGCCTTAGACTTTGGCTGTTCCTGTGATGTCCCACCGCCTGATGGAAATACCTTTTCACAGTGGGTCCACTCATGCCCAATAAAGAGATCTATCGACCTGCTGGGTATGTGGGCAACTGTTGCTTCTCTACAGCTCCTCAGGATTGCCATGGTGGGCATCGCCTCTCTAGTTAAGGGACCGGAAGGCCCTTAAGCTGTACATTAAAGAATAAACCAGGACTAGTACTCTTAGTTCATCTGATATTACCAATAATGATCTAGAAACATAGCCTGTAGGACATAGTATTAATAATACTGGGCATGAGTGTTGTTTTTCTGCCAGACAAACTATAAAGACAGTCCACCAAACTGCTGGTCAACAAGGTGCTGGAAATACACCCTTGGAGCCGTGAGTGGCTATACTCATGTTTGGGAATGGCTGATTCCATGCCATGGATATTTGGGCACCTGGGTATTCCTATGTTGGGAACAGAAAAATCCCTCTCAACAGATTCAGCCCAATTGTACCAGAAACATGGGATGGGATACCAGGTACCACTGAAACTGTGCATCATTCTGTCACATTAAGGGAGAGCGACTGATTTGGCACTGACTGGTTACACTGCCTAGGTATTTATTAGGTAGCACTAAATGGAATCCAATTATTATGCGGCACAAAATGTGGCTTCCACCTGGGTGGCTGGTCCATCACACTCTGGTTTTTTCCTAGGCACAAAGGTGAATTTGCCCCATAGTAAGAACAGCTGCCAAACTTTCTCCTTAGAGCCAGGTAGGCACATTCTGTGTTTCACTGGTATGACATCTGGCCATCATCTTTGTTTCCTCCATTTGTTTAGAGGATGATAGAGCACAGACAGGAATCCTTACCAAATTTACTCATCAAGCCTTGAGTAATAGCCAACAAAGTCTGTCCTTGTTGAACACTGAAATGTTTCTAATGAGAAAAGCTGTCCTCCAAAACGGGATGGGCTCACAAAAAGACACCCATGCCATCATCCTAACAGAATGTTGTGTGTTTATACATGATGAGCCTGTTAATGTATAATTTTTTTAAAATCACATAAAGACACAGGTAAATGCCATGACTGATGCCACCCCCAGCCCAGGGAACTAGAATAAATCAGTGGTTCAGATGCCGGGTCTTGGTTGAAAGCGCTGTCACTACTTTTGGAAATCATTGTCTTGATCTGTGTTTTCTTTTGCGTGTGCCTGTATAACTGCTGTAGCATCTGCCTCCAATGCAGCCAGATAGCTACCTCCACACTAACGAAACCCCTTGCTGACCACTCAGGGTGCATTTTAGAAAAGGGAGCTGGTGGAATTTTAGGAGCCAGTCACAAGGGAGTGGGAAGGTGGATTGTTGAAGAAGATTAAGGGGAAATGGCAGCCATTTGACCCTGGAGCTGGCCCAGAGCAACTGGGGACCACCCACCCCTGTCCTTATCCTTGGAATGTGAGTTATGCTTGCCTTCCTTGCCCCCAGAAAAGTGCTCCACAGACATGGCCTTGAGATAGTAATGTGATAGGAAGGCCATATGGACAGCATATGTGACTGAATCCAGTTAAGACTTCTATATAAACTTTTAAGATTTGGAAGTCAGGTGCAGAAATCCACTCATCTTGCTGCCACCCAAGACAAGTCACATATGTAAGTTGCCTTGCTGGGTAAACCTGCTACCTACCCACATGTAGGAGCCTACCTCTTTCTTCAGTCTCTCCGTGCCCTCTGAATACAGTGCCTGTTTCACATTATACCTGGGAAATTTCCTAGGAGCTTTCAAACCAGCAGTGTGTTTTATGGTATTTAAAAAAAAAAAAAAAAAAAAAAAAAAAAAGAACAAACAAAAGTATGAAAACAAAGACCTCTCACTCTGATGTAGAATTATACCAATAAATTACATCAAAACGAAAATAAAATTATCCCTTCTCTTTGTAGTAGAATAGTTGCCAGGATGGGTTTGTTCAGGCTGCCCGATCATGTGCTCATCCCTGATTGATCACAGAGGAACGTGATAGCAGCCATGTTGCGGACACCTTGATTGAAAGTTTACTAGAAGAGTATCTTCCTGAATGAAGGGTAGAAGTTTTCTAACAAATCGGGAGTAATGGTATACATGCATGGATGTGAGAGGGCAACGTGTTGGACAGCCAAATGATAACGGTGGTGTTTAGACAAGTGACTTAACCTTCTTGGGTCAGAGCCAATAATCCATCTACACAGTTCTCCAAGAATGTAGACTGTCAACCACCGCCACTAATGACTGAAATAGTGGATTACCATAATGGAGAAACACTGCATTACAAATTAGGAAAAGAAACACTTCATGGAGACAAAGCACTGTTGCCTCAGATAAGCACAGTAAGTGCATATTCATGTTATGTCTATTCTCTTTAATAATAGGAAAGAACTCGAAAAGAATGCAGAGGTGGAACCAGATAGGGACAGCAGGAAGGAGCGATACCCAGAGCATGACTGGAATGGAATTAATTGTTTCAGGGAAGCTAAGATTAAGAACTCCACGACTCTATGAATGTAAATGAGTATATAGGTACATATTTTATGATAGAATAACAGCTCAATTTTAACTGTAGAAAGAATAATTTAAATAAGACAGTAAAAGCATTACATTTCCTCAGCTATTTAAAGTGCTTTCTGAGTCACCAGGCAGCACTGCACTTTGTATTTCCTGGAGGACAGAGCATATACTTGATGAAGGATCTTTCATTCACAGAGTAGTTGGCAAAGTTAATATTCTGGCTTTCAGGGAAAAAAAGAGTCCAAAGATAGTCTATCAACTAGGATAAGTAGATAGGGCCACCTACTCAATAACTCATTTGCCCCTCCTAATTATACGCATGTGTGTGTGTGAGTGTGTGTGTGTGTGTGTGTGTGTGTGTGTGTATGTACGTGAGTGTATGTATATGTACAAACATATAGTTGAGGCCGAAATATCTTCTTCCAATATCAAAAGCATATTGTGCACTAAATAATGCATTTCCATGGCTTTTAGTTTTTAAGACTGCTTTTCTTTTGTTATATTTGACTTTATATCTCATAGTCACAACATTGCCATGACTAGCAAATGGTCCTTTTTTATTGCTATAATCATTGAGGCTATACCATATGCTTTCTAACGGATGAACATGAAAAAAGTAAAACTAATCATTTAAATTAGTTTCAGGGATACTGTTCTTGGCATAGAATAGACTTCATGAATCTTTTGCAGCTATTTCAACTCATAATGTACCAGCTTCTATAGACTTAACTCTCAACCTACCCTATATTTTCTTGACCTTGAACACTTATTAACATTTTATGATTCTGGAATAGTACTTACTCTATAATGACCATACTCTTTTATGATCTATTATAATAATAGATTATACAATTATTTTACAGGATAATATATTAAAACCCTCTGAATTTTTAAAATGCTGTTGAGCAAAATGTGAATAGGTCTAACAAGGTAAAAGAAATGACCCAGTTACATTGGCTTAAACACTGGCTTAGCTCAACAAAAGGGATACCTGACTCAGCAAAATCCATCACCAAAATGGCTCTCCTCTCCAGTCCTCCTGGATAGGCTATCCTCTATCTTCAGGCTGATAAGAGAAACTCGTATCTCTATTTCTGTGAAGAAACCATTCCCTCTTATCTCTAACCTAATAATTAACACACCGCTATAACACAAACATTGAATCTGTTTTGTTTTAAATATTTCATTGCAAAACAAATACCAAAGCCTCCTAACTGTACTTAGCCATTTTATATTACATGCGGCCATGAATATTGAACTTCAGTAATCCCTATGAAATAAGCATAAATCTTAGAAATCAGATAAAAATCTTTTTGGGCTTCGTGATATGGTTTCAAGAGAGTGAAATTAAGTAGGTTTGAAGCCCTCTCTGGAGAAAACGGAGTAATAAAGCTGTTAATCATGTTTGTGGCAAGCAGAAATGCAAAACCTCTAAAATTATCAGAAGACTTACATCTAGATGAGCATAAAGATGAAATAGATAGAGGTGCATAAAATATTCCGGGGATTTTTTACTATTATGTTCATTAGAGTTCCATCTTAATGCATGCTTTATTGCCCAGAAATTCATTTCATTTGCATTTTAACTGGGTTTTAGTCAAGTTAATCCTTTTTCTTCCCTTGCTAAGAAACTATTCAGCAACTACAGCAAAATACTGAAAGAAGAGAAAGAAATTGAAACAGCCTACTTACACCAAAACTTAAATTTGTCATAGTTTACTGAAGAAAAGAGGTGTTAGGCCAAGTTCACTAGATCGCATTATTTTAACACCAAAGGGTATCTTGGGTATTATAGAGTTGGCTCTATTAGATGAGAAGCAATTATATTCATTTATGCTAAAGATTTAATATCAAGGGAAATTTGGTAAAAATCAACATCTCATTTTTACAGGAGTGAAAACGATAAAGCAATCACATATTTAGAGGCATGCAATTAATTCTCACCACAAACTCCAATATGTAATGCCATGCATCATTTAAACAGCCTTGTAAATGAAGACCAGTTTAACTTGTATTTTCAAAGGGTAAGCATTCAGCTCAGTAACAAGTTGTCCTAATAGAAAGAGAAAGCACTTTTTTTAACACACACACAAAAAAAATGTTTCCTAAATTCTAATGATTATAAGGGCCACATGGAAATAAGACAGTTTTATCCATACGACAGTATATTGAAAAACAAAATGATGAAAACCTTAGTAAAATAGACCCTTCCAGGCAACAGATATTTGGCCAATCCCAAAGAAAAAGAAGGGTAAGAATAAGGAAAGCCAATAACATGGGGACAAAGTCTTCAGACAAAAGGAAACTTTTCTCATTATTTCTTTGAAATAATTCGATAAGATAGAATACAGTATTTTGAGCAAAGCCATCTCATATATATTGAGAATCATCTCTAAATTTTCTTTTAATAACATTTTCTTTTAAGGCTTTGCTATTTCTCAAGAAAATCTCAAAATGTGTTTTCTCCCTCACTAAAATTTGAGAGCTAAAGTGCCTTGCTTGCTCTGGCTTACATATCTTGCTTACCTGCCACCATCATTTCAAGTTTGGGATGCCTTTTTGTGATGCTTATTGACAGAAGATAGTCTGTTTGGAAGGGTTGCTGCTGTTAATTACTATTTTTGAAAGGAGTTTTTTTTGAGCTGTCAATCATTTCAACTACTCAATAAATGTAGCTTGGTGGAAAACATTACATTTGTTTCAGGCTTCTCATTGCCTTAAGAAAATGGAACAAAATGATTTTGAATGATTAACTGATGCTAAACAGAAAGTCATGTTTTTCACCCTCTTTACTCCTCCTGATTTCTGCTAGTCATAAAAATAAAGAAGTTAAAAGAAAACAAAGCCAATCCCCAGAAGAGTTAAAATGATCTTCATGACCCAGTGGAATTCAAGCACATTCCTGATCATCAGGTAACACGGAGTCCTTATTCTAGCCCTAGGTCTATTCCTACTGAGAAGATGGTGGAAATATCTACTTTTACCTAAATGATAGTATCTCCAACTTAATATATGGAAAGATAAACTTCAAAGATTAATGATAGGATTTATTTAAAAATGTATTTATCTTTGCTAAAGTTTTTATGATACAGGAGTGAATTCCACATAAATGTACGTAATCATTTTAGTAAGTAAAGCTAGTTGTCAAAAAATTCTGATTTAAAGTAGCTTATAACTACATTACTCTAACTTCAAGTTTGTTACACTTAAAATTTTATTTATCTATTTATCTATCTAATCTATCATCTATTTATCTATTTACAGGATTAACAATGTATATGAGTTTTTCATCTACCTTTTATTCTCAAATTCTATTCTTTATCCCATTTTCTCACAACTTTCTACAAAATGAAAACATGTTGACTAATATTATCCTTATATATCTTTTCAACATAGGAAATTCAGGTGAATTTATAAGATAATAGTACTTTTTATGAGATAAGATACAGAGAGACAAAGAGAGAGACAGAGACAGAGAAGAACAAGTAAGTCAGAAATAAAAAAAAAAAAGAATAGAAACAAATTATGCCAGCATTTGAACATGGAGATATAACAGACACATATCTACTTAAAAAACACCTTCAGAAACACATAAAAAAGAAATTAAAAACCTGAATATGATAAGCCTATGACAATTAAAGAAATTGTAGTAGTAATCAAACACACACATACAGCTTAGATGACCTCATCACTGAGTTTTATCAATCATTTAAGGTAAAAGTAATTCCAATATTTTACAAGTCCTTCTGGATAGCTGAAAAAGAGAAATCATGCTCCTGTCATTTTATAAAGCTAGCAAAAGCGTTTATGCCGCAAACTAAAAAGACAGTTTGAAATAAGATAATTACAGTATAATAACACTCATGAACAAATATGAAAATAAACTCTAAAACTCCTGGCAACCAAATCCAACAATATATTCTAAATGCAGTACATTTTGGCGCAGGCCTATTAAATATCCATCATAACTGGTTTAATAACATCAATCTACTGTTAGAAATGGTGCAAGGTGGGGATGAACTTATTTTTTCAGCTTTGGAGAAGTTTTTTTTTTTTTTTTTCTTTCTCTTTAATATTTGCTCATTGATATTTGTGATAAATATTCTGATTCTTAAAATATTTGTATTGAAATAACCCAGCATACTGAAATATCATAAAAACAATTGCAGCTGAGGCTGAGACCATGCCCCAGGTCAAGAGTGGGGAGCTGCAGACGGTGGCTGGGACAAACGGACACGACCTTCACTGCACGAGGACAGAGATTTCCGAGATGAATGAAAATATCCGTCAACTCCAGGCTGACGTGGAAGGCCTCAAGGATCTGAGGGCTTCCCCGGAAGCAGTCATCACCGATGCGGAGCACCGTGATGGTTCAAGGATGCCAATGCCAAGCTGGCCAAATTGGAGCCCTGCATTGAGCCAAGCAGGACCTGGCCGGGCAGCCGTGCCAGTGCCAGGAGTTCATGAACATCAAGCTGGCCCTGGACATCAAGATCGTCACCTGTTGCAAGCTGCTGGCCGGTGAGGAGACCCTGCTGGAGTCTGGGAAGAACATGAGGGTTCATACTACGACCAGACTAGCGGCTACTGAGGCGGGCTGAGCTCAGCCTACCGGGGCCTCATGAGCCCTGGACTCACCTATAGACTGAGCTCCTTCCAGTCCGGCCCTGGCAGGGTCTCCAGTTCCTTCAGCTGTGTCAGCTCCTTCCAGGCTGTGGCTGTGAAGAAGATAGAGACCCACGATGGGAAGCCGGTATCCGAGTCATCTGATATTTTGTCCAGGTGAATAGTCACTGTGGTCCCTCCCATCCTCCCTGTTCCTGGACGTGCCATAGAGCTTTGGGGGGAAGGAGGTATGCAGAGGTGTGCTGGGAAAAGGAGATCCACCTGGGGCTCAGTCTCAGCCCTCAGCCTCCACTTGTGGGGAGTCTATTGCCCTGGGTACCCCCTCTTGCCAATGCCCCCAACTAAAAGCCAATTCATTCTCAAAAATAAATAAACATTTAAAAAAAATTTTTAAAAAGAAATAAAAAAAAAAGGGGCGCCTGGGTGGCTCAGTTGGTTGGACGTCCAACTTCGGCTCAGGTCACGATCTCGCAGTCCGTGAGTTCGAGCCCCACGTCGGGCTCTGTGCTGACAGCTCGGAGCCTGGAGCCTGTTTCAGATTCTGTGTCTCCCTCTCTCTCTGACCCTCCCCCATTCATGCTCTGTCTTTCTCTGTCTCAAAAATAAATAAACATTAAAAAAAATTTAAAAAAGCCAATTCAAATGTCTTTTCCCAATTAAAGTCTAAGATGCTTCTGCCAACATCAACCTCCAAATTTTCCCTCCAAGGTTACTTCCAAATGGAAGCTAGGACATGATTCAATGTGTCATAGTATGCTTTTTATAGCAAAATTTGATTATGTATCAATTTGAAAAGCAAAATTTCCTTAGATGTAGAGATATTTCTAAATCAATATTTAATGATTTTTGAAAAGTAAAGTTCTTAATCAGTTTTTAAATCATAACAATACTCTTAAACCTAAAATGTTTCATGGCGTAATTAAATAGAAAAAAAAACTCTATGTGCTTGGATTAATTACATAAATTTAACTCTAATATTATAGTCATGAAAAAGATAAGAGCAATATAAACTATAAAAATGTATATAATAGATTATTTCCCCCCCTGAAGAACCTTATGCAATGTAACCTTGAAGATTCTTTATATGGAAAACTATGAAAGTATTCAGTTTAAGAAGAATGAAAGTATATGTTTTTTGGTGATATTAAAAATGTTAAATCTCTTTCTATTTTAGGTTCAGAGAGAACTATTAGGATCGTTTCTGATCAGAAAGAATGACTGACCCGTGATGCTGATCAGGAAAGCAGAAATTTAGCTAGGAATGGAATGTAGATTTCTCAATGCAGTCCATAGTTAATTCTTGAAACTGAGAATTTCAGAATTGCTGATTTTTAGCAGGCTTTGTTTTTGTGGTAGAGGTGAGGAGAGGAAACTGTACTACAGAGAGAAATAACAGTTGCCTCAGACTGGTTTTAAATTTGGTTCATCACTGCCTCTTTATTATATACCTAATTCTGTCCCATCTCTGTGTAATATATGGGTGGGAAGTACAATGTAAAAATATGGGTTTTTTAGAAGTTAAAGAGAAGATGCCTTGACATCTAGATAGTATTTAGTATTACTGTATGTAATCTTATGATTTCTTACATAAATAACTTAATTTCTCTAAACTTTGTGACTTAGAATTTAATATATATCTCAATCAGGGAATACTTGAGTCCTTGGAAGAATTTCCTGGAGAATGTATGATAATACAAAATAAAATGTAAAATCATGATAGCCAGAATAACAATATAGAATTGATATCACATTACCAACAGGACCTCACTTAGAAAACCATCTCAGATTTCTGTTTAATAGTATCACCTATATTTCTAGCCCTCAGTTTTCTGTGCACCTGTGTGACCCACATTTCTTGGACCCTAGTAGTTAGTGAGGCACCTGCCCAGTACTTACCAATGGGCTGTAAGCAAAAGTAACCTGTGTCATTTTTAGGATGATTCACTTAAGAAAAAGTGTGAGCTCTCTAAGTTCTCTCTTAGGCTCCTGTGGTGTCCAAGAGTCCATATTTCGAGGAGGGGCAATATGACAGAAGCATCTGAATTGCGGGAGAAAAGTTACCGTAAGTTACCAAACTCAGACTATGCTTGCCAAAAGTAAAAACTACACCTCTGCTGAATTAAGCCACTGATACTTGCTTTTGCAATATTACCTGGTCTAGCTGGACTAACATATTATTTATTTCAGCCTTCCAATTTGTTTTGCGCACTCCTGGGTCCTCAAATATTTTAAGAATTAATATATCAAAGTAAGCATTAATTTTGTTACTAAGAGTATACTGTGCAAAGCATAGCTATCACAAACTCCACTCCTTATAAAGGACCATGTTTATGATGGAACACCCAGAACAAATTATTGTCATGACACAACATCGTTTTCAGGTCTGTGGCCATTCCAGTGTTTACTGCGCTATAATGTATTTAACAACCTTGAATTAAATATCCTTCTGTACTCTTATATTTATTAGGATAGTTTCTGATCATTAATTATAAAAGTTTTCCATAATAGCAGCAGACTAACATGATGATTGTAACAATCCATACTACAAAAATACCATGGAATGTTCAATACATAAACTATATAAAGGATCTGCCTGTTACAGGTTTTCTATCTATCAATCTCCTCTCCATGGTATTTGCTCTGTCTTGAAATATTGTCATCCATTACTTGTCGCACACCTGCCTTCATGGGTAAGAGTGTTTTTATTCCTAGTACTCATCGCTCAGTCTCGAAAATACAGGGTCCCTGATTTTTAGTCATTAGTGTAAAAACACACAACTCTGGCCTGACAGCAATAAGTAAGCCTCTGGCGATGCTATTTTCTCTCTGAAAAATCATTAAGTTTGGCTCAGAATTTTAAAAGTGACTAAATTGTGCAACCATTTGGTGGTGAGAGCATTTCCAAATTTCCTGTGTAATAGATACAGAGATTCTACAGAAGCAGGAGTGCCATGAACTAATGTGCATATTTTATAGAAAAGCTAAGAAGAACTTGGGCTAGATCATTGCCATTGCAGTTTTATTTTTTGAAGAAAGAGACTGATTCTCTCATTCTCTCTTTGTCCTCAAAAGTGGAAAAGAAACAAAAACAAAAAACAATGACAAATGATGATCAGGATGGGTCCTGTAACTTGATAAATTCCATGGCCCCTTAACTAGAGTTTTGAGATGAAATATCAGGCTTCCCTAAACTTGTGAATATTATTTGCCTATCTTACATGAAAACACTGTCTCTTGTTTGAAAGTAGTAATATATATGATTAGAATACATTCCATATTTGCTCATTCTCCCCATAGGGAAAAAAACAAGTTGGTGACAGTGTCATAATTCTTTGGGCTTGTGGTAACCTCAGTGGCATGGCTCAATGGGAAGGCAATGAAAATAGGCCAGGGCTGGGGCTAACAGCACTAATCTGCTTTGGGGGCAAATCTTTAAGGGCTCAATGAATATAAGACAACAACTCATTTCTGGATAGGACAAACAAAGTATTCTAAATAGGGAAACTCTTGGGATTATGCTTTGAACAAACCATCTAATGTCTGGTGGGGAGTATGGGAAACAATCTAATTTAGAGTGAATAGCCTGATGGGGTGTTTGGGTGGCTCAGTTGGTTAAGCATCCAACTTTGGCTCAGGTCATGATCTCACAGTACACGAGTTCGAGCCCTGTGTCGGGCTCTCTGCTGACAGCTCAGAGCCTAGAGCCTGCTTTGGATTCTGTGTCTCCTCTCTCTCTGCCCCTTCCCTGCTTGTATTCTGTTTGTCTCTCTTTCTCTCTCTCTCAAAAATAAACAAAACATTAAAAAAACTAAAGTAAATGGCTTGGTAAGGGTGGACAGGACACCAGGAAAGATTGGACTAAAGAGATGACTTCAATTTCCACATAAGCCGAATGAATTAGAAAATCAAGCAAAACTTTGGTAAGAAAACACATACAGAGTGCTAATATAACATTGGATATACTGATACATTTTTGAAATCATAAATTTAAATCAAAGCATGCTAAAATTATAAGCATAATCCTTTCAGTATTCCTCAGGATTTATTCAAGATTAATCCTAGTGCTGGACAAGTGAGTCTTGAGTTGTAGTGAAAATATCCTCATATGTAAAACAATCAATCAATAAATCACGATTTTTAAAATCTAGGTCATAGAAATTGATGGGTGAATTGGAAGTAGTATTTAAGTAAAACAAGTTCTAGAATGTGAAATAGCATGAAATTTCTAACTAAAACAGTAAATCAGAAGCTTGTTTATTTGTCTGTTTTTCAATAGCAAAATGGAATTCAGGTAAATTTTCTCAACTTCTAAGCTATGCCAGAAAATTAATGAGAGTTACCCACAAAGCTAGGCTTGTTTCATGACTCAATTTCATTTGTATTCATTATTTAATTATTATCTATATTTTTATATCACACTTTTAGTTAAGTCATGCCAATATATTCAAAAGTATATTTAAGGTGACTTTGAAAAGCATATCAAGATAAAATAAAATTACCTACCATAAATCTAGATGCAGAGGAAGATGAATGAACAAACAAGGATTAACACAGTTGGGGCTTAAGAGGTGATATATAAGGGTGCCTCGGTAGCTCTGTTGGGTAAGCATACAACTCTTGATTTCAGGTCATGATCTCATGGCTCCTCAGTCTGTGCCCTGCATTGAGCTCTGTGCTGACAGTTCAAAGCCTGCTTGGGATTCTCTCTCTTCCTCTCTCTCTTCCCCTCTCCCACTCACATTTTTCCTCTCTTTCTCTTTCTCAAAATAGATAGACTTAAAAAAAGTTTTTTTTAAAAAAAGAGGTGATATATAGATCTAGGTACACTCAGTAGATGAATATCTTATATCTTAGCTCTAGGCTTTCTAGCAACCATCGCATAAAATTTATAATTCATACAGTTCACCATATTCATAAGATAAAAATAAATTTATATGCCCTATAGCATTATAGTTTCTTCAACTAAGATTCAGAAGCAATTTCTCACATGAGTCTTCAAGTAGACATGAATAATGTAAGAAACAATGTGCTCAAAAAACCTGATAAAAAGTGTATTGATGAATATTACATATGAAGTGCCTTTATTCTATAGAGGACTAATATTAATCATACGGAGTGATAATATTCAGACAGAATTGGTATGACCCAAGAAGCAGAGTGCATCTGATGGGGTCCTGCCCTCCATTTTCTCCTTAGTATATGGCATTTCTCCTTAGGGATGATTAATGGGTAAAAGATGACACATTTTCCTATAACTCTTTTGAGCCCCAAATGATGGGTTTTCTCTAATTGGGATATTTTACCTTTACTGCCAGTTAAAACATAGGTAAGTGGTATATTCAAAACACAATGGCAAATTTGATGCTAAAACATTCGGTGTTGTCTAACATTATGGAATAATAAAGAATTTTGAGAGGTTCATCCAAATTTGGGGGGTTTCGGTGTCTCATAACTCTAACTAACTGACTAACTATATATATACTTTTTGTAAGTTCAAAGTATCATGATCACTCAGGACACTGGAAGGGAGGAGTTCATGAAAATGACTACTAAGTTCAAACTTCATTAGCTACAGATCTATTCCCAAGTACATTAAAAGTCCTGTTTACATTATAATCTTAAGAAATACTTTCTGCCGCCTTCTTTGTAATGAAGTTGTGGGGAATCACAGAAGAAAATGTTTTAAAAAGTTACTTTAATTTTGATGTCAAAAATTGCAGACATTAGGTAAAAAATTAAAAAAAAAAAGAAGTCCAAATAAATGATGGCCCTTAGTTAATAATAATGTATCAATATTTCTTTATTAATGGTAACAGAATTAACCATACTAACGTAAGGTATTAATAGTAGAGGAAACTGCAGGGGAAATGGGAATATATGGGAATTCTCTGTACTATATGCTCAGTTTTTCTGTAGACCTACGACTGTTCTAAAAAATAGAGCCTATTAATAAAAATATTAAAGTGTTGTGGTCAGTAACAAAAGATAAATAATCTAATTTAAAATTTCAAGTATTTTAATAGATATTTATCCAAAAATGTACAAAAGACCAGTAAGCACACGAAAAGGTACCCAACGTGAGTCGGGGGGCGCAGGGGAAACAAAACCACAGTGATATTCCTCTTCACACTCACCAGAATGGCTATAAAAATGAGACAATGTGATAGTTACTTTTATATACCTACCTCATTGAATCAGGGATACCCAGATTTTCTGGTTAAACTTTTTTTTTTTCTTGTTTGTAAAGGTGTTTCTGGGTGAGATTAGTATTTGACTCAATGGTCTCAGTAGACTGCCCCCCCCCCCCCCAGTATAAGTGGGCATAAACCAATCCATTGAAGGCTTGAATAGATTAAACAGCAGAGGAAGTTGGAATTCACCTCTTTTTTTCCTGACTCACTGTTGAGCTAAGACATCTTATCTGCCCCTGCCCTTGGACTGGGCTTGACATCATGTGCTGCCTTTGTTTCCAGATTTTGAAACTCAAGACTGAATTATACCACAGGTTACCCTGTGTCTCCAGCTTCCAGATAGCAGATCGTAGGGGGTTTCAGCTTCTATAATTGTGTAAGCAAATTCCTAATAATAAAACACCTTTTATATCCTCTTGGTTCTGTTAATGTAGAAAGCACTAACACAGACAGTAGCAAGTGTTGACATGGATGTAGAGAGATTGAAACCCACATTGATTGCAGGTGGAAAAGCAAATCCATACAGCTACTTTGGGAAACAGGTAGTTTAAAAATAGAGTTGCTATATAATACAGCAGTTCTTATCCTAAGCATATGCTCAATAGATAAGAAAACATACATCCAACACGAAAACAAGTATATAAATGCTCACAGCAGCATTATTCTTAATAGTTAAAAACTGGAAAGAGCCCAAATGTCCATTAACTGATTAACTGATAAAATGTAATATATCTACATATAGGAATATGATTATTTGGCAATAGAAAGGATGTTGCAGGCTACAGTAAGGATAAACATTATGATAAGTTAAAGAGGTTAGTCACAAAAGATGACATAGTCTGATTCTTTCTATACATGAAATATCCAAAATCTATTAGGGAAGATAGCAGACTAGTTGTTCCCTATGACTGATGAAGGCAAAGGCGTGGGGGTGTGGGGGGTGTGATGGGGAGGTGTTGCTAAATTATGATCATGGTTGCATCATTCCATAAATTTACTTAAAATCAGTGAACTGATCACCTCTGTGATCAGAGAAATCACCTCTCCAGATGAACTTTATCACATGTAAACTATATACCAGTGAAGATGCCCCCCAAAACAGTAATCGTAAATATTTCCTTTTGGATCTAAATCTGGCTGACACAAATGAATACAATATGATCAATAAATACTAACAAGCTGTTTGTTGCCTTCTCTATTTCCTCAAGAATTCATGTGGCCATAGCTTTTGCAGAAATTGGGTCTGACTTTTCTCATGCTGTTTCACAGAATTCTCTAGTATATCCGTTAACACTAGTTTAAGAGTATAAATGACTCAAGAGAGTTCAAGAAATTTACTTATTCTCCTCCTTTAGAAGGAGAGAGAAAAGGAAGAGAAGAAAGAGAAGAGAAAGAAAGAAAAATAAAATAAAAAGAAGCCCCAACAGTGACTGTTAAATATTAAGCTCAAGTAAATCATTGTCGAATCCTGTCACCCATTTTCTTTCACGTTATTGCAACAGATGGGGCATTAAAAACTTGTAAAGTTCTCTTCAGAACCCTCTGTTCAAAAACTGCCCTGTCCTTTATGTAATGTGATTGCCAGAAAACAAATGACCTGCCTTGGAAGGAGGGAATGAATCCCCTACTGGATGTCCTTACCGCTAACTGTATTTGCTCAAAGACTAAACATAAAAACATCCACTGCCTCCTACTTTAGAAAAGACATGTAGTTATGAGGAAAACATTCTGTTTCACTTTGTACACCAAGGTTGATATAGGTTCAATGGTATATAAGAGGAACCTTTTAAGAAAAACTACAAAAGTATTATGAAAGGGACTATATATTTTATATGAGGAAAGAAATCACAACACATTAAGTTTTAAGAGGATCAAAACTCAAAAGCTAGAAAAAATAGCAATTTTTTTAAAGTTTATTTATTTACATTAAAAGAGAGAAAAAAAGAGAGAGAATCCCAAGCAGGCTCTATGCTAACAGCACGGAGCCCAATGTGGAGTTCGAGGAACTGTGAGATCATGACCTGAGCAGAAATCAAGAGTCAAGTCACTCAAGTGACTGAGCCACCCAGGTGCCCCCAAAATAGCATATTTTTATTAACCAACTGCCTGACATGCCTTTATATTAGTTTTGTCTATCATATTATTGGCTACATACTATGATCATCCCTTAATATAAAAGCTTTTTATATTTTTTAAAGGAACGAGAAAAATATTTCAGCCTGTTTTTTAGTATATTTGATATATATTTTTATTATTAATATTATTGGTTATTTAGAAAAGTAGCTTTGGACCTCATAATTTTTTATAACATCATAATTTTTTTAAAGTGTTAAATTTGGGGGAATCTCTATAAACATTTTTGATTTATGAACTGTAAGATTCAAGGTATTTTAAAACTTCTTTGGTGACTAATTTTAAGTATTCACTCGTTAACTACTTTGTCTTTAGTATCTTTATGGAGATAACATTTTCTTAGTTTTATGTTACTGCCATTGGTGCTGGTATTATGTGCCAAGTGAACAATACATTTAAAATTTTGTTATATGTTCTTTTTATGTAAATGGATTAATAAAACTCATACCTTATTTATTAATAATTTTTGGAATTTATCTCTTTTTAATGAATTGCTGTACTTAATATTACCTAGTTTTGTTGGTAATTTACTTCTTAATATTGAAATATTTTCTATTTTGTCATTTATATTTATCCTTATCGCTTCACATCCCACTTGTTTTTTAACCTAAATTTTTCTCAGTTCTTCAATAAACAAATATTAATCCAACAAAAGAGATACCTTTCGTAAGTGTCCAAATCAAGCATCTGTTATTTCTCTTGTGTTTTACGAAAAGATTCCAAAATGTCTTTTAGAATGGAAGTTGAATGACATATTTGAGTTATATCAACTTTTGGAATAAACTTTAGCATCTTATTTGTGTTTGGGTCTCACTTCTTAAATTTTGAAAATATTAGAATGTTTAAAGTGGTTTTATTCCCATATTGTAAAGCCTGAACAGCTTTGTAGTGGGCAGATAATCTCATCACACTAAAAAAAAAAAATCCAAATTGGCAGCTAGATGAATTTTAAATAAAAATATATTAAAAATTGCAAGGTAGCAAGAGCCAACAAGTTTAGGTATTGTGAAAGCAGCTTTTTCTCTGATAAGATGAAGAGAATGAGTGGTATAAGCATATATTGTGCAAATCTTTGGTTTCACAACTTTATATGAGTCAGAAGTCCAGGCCATAAAAGTGTTTCTGGAAGACATTCCAACCTAAGGAAGGTTGGCAATAGCTTTAAATTATATGGAAGCTACTCTGAACATAAATACATTGGGATAAATACTAACTGTGCCCCAAATCACCTTGTGATAGCTGAATTCCCAAAATAACTACAGCTACTTCAAAATCACCTACAAGAGAGGACTGTGCAGACTAGAGGCCAAAGTTAAAGGAGACACCATTCTTAAGCAATTGTGGTTAAAATCTTTACTCTTGCATATTTTATAAAAAAACATGCTTGTGTGAATCCATTGCTAAGATCACTTAGCTTTAGAGTAAGTAAGCTTCAACAATAAAGGGTCAAAAACAATAAAACAAAGGAAAAGGGGAAAAATCTTATAAGCAGGAAACTGAAAAGAATGGTAAAATATGAATATATTTAAATAATATTTTGAGTGGAGATTAAAAGCCATTGAACTAATCCTTGAATAGCATCTGGGAGGCTACATGTTCTGAAATTCTTTCACTGCAGCATTAAAAAAATTCTGCATTGGCTCAAATCTAAAGAAGGGGATTGCACCTAACTTTAGCACCTAAGAGTATATGTATTCGAATCCTATTGCTGATCTGTATTAATTTTCTAAAGCTCCAAAACAAATTTCTAAAATTTTAGTGCCAAAAACAAAATACATTTAGTATCTCCCAGTATGTGTGGGTGAGGAATCCAGGCATAGCTTAGCTGGTCCTTGGCATACGGTCACATATGGTTGTACTTAAGTGGCCAAATGAGCTGCATTCTCATTTGGAGACTCAACTGGGAAATAATCTGTTTTCAGGTTCGCTCAGATTTGTTGGCAAAATTCATCTCCTTGTTGCTAGATATGACTGTGGCCCTCAACATCTAAAGATCAACCACAACTCCTCGCCACGGGGCCATCTTCACAAGCAGTTCACAGCCTGCTGGATTACTTCTTCCGGGTCAGCAGGAGACATTCTGTCTCTGTTCTGCTAACACTGAGTTTTACGTCGTGTAAGACTTAACCATGGGAGTAATACCCAATCACCTTGCCATATTCGACTGTTAGAAGCAGGTCACAGCTCCTGCCCACGCTCAGGAGAGGAGGATTATATAATGTGTATCATCAGGGGAGAGAGATGCAGGGAGTATTTTAGGATTCTCCCTACTATAGTAAGGAGATTACTGATTCACAGTGATTTTAGAATTTTTTTTAAATTACTTTATAATAACAAACACTGTACAGGTAGCCACTGAAGCCAGGTAGAATCTAAGTTTGAGGGGAAAAAAATCAAGTTTGTGGAACATTTGACATTCATTAGTGTAAACGGAGAATTTTTATGAGGAAAGAGTACCTGAGTAATTCACTTTGTATTTTATTTTACTTTTGACTTTAGTGTAAAACAATAGTTTATTAATTCCACTTTTATAGGACATCAGTAAGAATGCAGTGTCCTTTTTTTTAACAACTTGACCGAGACAAGTTGATATTTGAGGGGCGAAAAATTCATCAGTTCTTCCATTAAGAGAGAACCTGTGAGTAATATCAGTGCAAAGATCTGTAAATACTACACTGCTATTTTCCTTGAGGAAATCAAAATCTAATCAGAATATAGAATTGACATAAGAAATGCAAAGAATATAGTGGAAACAAAGCCAATGGAGCAAGTAATTCAACTCATATGTGGCCTGGCAGTTTTTAAAAGGAGGTTAAAATTGGGGCACCTCGGTGGCTCAGTTGGTTGGGCATCCGACTTCGGCTTTGGTCATGATCTCATGGCTTGTGAGTTCAAGCTCCACATCGGGCTCTGTGCCTGCACAGATTTGGAGCCTGCTTTGGATTCGGTGTTTCCTCTTTCTCTGTCCCTTCCCTACTCATGCTCTGTCTCTCTCTCTCTCTCTCTCTCTCAAAAAATACACATTAAAAAATTAAAAAAATATATTTAAAAAGCATAAGTGCTCAAGAAGGCTTATATAAACGGAGCTTAAAATTATTTTTTTTATTTTTTTTATTTTTTCATTTTTTTTTAAATATTCATTTATTTTTGAAAGAGAGAGAGTGAGCAGGGGAAGGGTAGAGGAAGGGAGACACAGATTCTGAAGCAGGGTCCAGGCTCTGAATTGTCAGTACAGAAGCTGATGTGGGTCTCTAACTCACAAACTAGGAGATCATGACCTGAGCCAAAGTTGTATGTTCAACCGACTGAGCCAACCAGTCGGAGGCTGGAGGTTACATTTAGACTGAACTGTCAGGGTTGGATAAGTGAAGAAAAGGGGGTGGGGTGAAAGTGAAACAGAAAAATGAATCCATTTGTGAAAGGATTGGGAGAAAATGGTTTATTTGAGGCGTATTAAAGAAGTAATCATGTTTGGTGTTTAGGAATCAATCAAGAGAAGAGTAATAGGCTTAATTGTTAAACTACATTGAGGGCAGTTCAAAGTTCAAGAAATAGCATGCATTTTGAGCTCTAGAGTAGGACTTTATACCTTAGGCAACAGGGATTTGTGGTGGCTGGGTAAATATCTATATAATAAAAAGAAAAATAATTAGCACGGGAGTGACTTTAAATGAATGGATTTGAAGACTGGGATAAAATAAAAATAAAAATAATAAAAAGTATTTATACTTTTGTCTAGAGAAAAATTATGTAAACAACAACAAAAAATTTCCATTGCCTAATGTCTAAGAACTTCCTGGATTGTATGAGAGAGGTGGTGCATAATAGTGAATAGATGAAAAGCAGACTTAAGTTATAACCAGGAAGATGGAAAAGAAAGGGGAAAAAAGGTTTCTTGTGAGAGATACCAAATCTAATCAATGTATAGTTGATCTTAGCCATGTTTAACAAATTAGGATTGGAATCTCCTTTAATTAACATTCAGAATTTTCAGGCAAGTTCATATGAATTTTTGTGTTGCATCCACATTTGGTGGCCTGAGATAATATATGATAAAGCTCAGTTCACGGACAATGAAGGATTAAATGAAAGTCCATGTGGCAGTTGGGATGATGAAGAAGAAGAAGTATAAATCATAGGTAGCAAAAAGATAATCACTTAACTCTGTGGAGTAAGAGGGAAGTATTGAACGTTAAAGAACCCTTACGTTTCTAGCTTGAGAAAATCAAGGAAGGTGATGTCATTAACAGAGATAACATACAAAAGAGGACAAGTGAATGTGGTGGGCACCTGCAGATAATAGTTTGAAAATATACATATCTAAATGATTGAAATCAAAAGAGAAAATGCTGCATTGAAGATTTGTGAAAAATGAGATGCGGTGTTACGGTTTAAAACAAATCTGTTAGAATAACAAGCTATTTTTCTTATTTATTTAACTTACCAAATTTTTTATTGCAAGGGTAAAAGCATCTTTAACCTAGAAGGTTTTAAAATTCCTATTGGGTTAGATGAGGAAAAAGTGGCAGTGATTTCATGGAAGCGGATGAGAAACTTGAGCCGGGTGTGAAAACTCAGTTTAGATAGGTGCATAGACACAATAATCCACAAGAAACATTTTAACAAGTGCATCAGTTAGAACATAAATAATCTGACGATTAGATGGTATAGTCTGTTTTGGCTAGGGATTACTGCATAGCAAACAACCTTAAAATTTAGTGGCTTAAAGCAGAGGGTGGCAAACTGTGACCCATGGGTTAACCTCTGCCTGAAGGTTCTTGATATATTACCTATAAGTAAAATTTTACATTTTTTAAAGGATGGATTGTAAAACAAACAAACAAACAAAAACAAAGATCATATGTGCCTCACATACACACCTTTCCATAAATATTTGCTAACCACTGACCTAAATTACCCACAAGCATTTGTCATGATTTTATAGTTTAGACAGGGCCCAACAGGGATGGCTCCTCACTGCTTCATTATACAAACATTCATGAAAAGATAGTCTAGAAAAAGTCAATTAGTGTCTCTGGTCACATGATATGCAGAAATGCAAGAGAACCATGAAGAATTGCCTCCCAACATACATTATGGTCCTCTTACTCTCTTAAAACATGAAACAGGTGTGTTCATGCACATAAATACAGAATACAATCATTTAATTTTCTAAAAAAAAAAAACCAAAAAACAAAAAACAGGAGGACTTGATTAATAGCAATATAGTGTAACTCATGAATCTAAAACCAACTCTAGATATCGGGCTTTTCACATTGAATTAATGCATTAGCCTCATTACCATAGAAATGTGATTTTGAAATATCTCCTTTCATCCTAGGTCACCATTATTAAAACAAACAAACAAAAATCATTCCCCTATTAGTAGAATAAAGTTAAAATTTAATGAAATTTTTGTTGTAGGTTGTGGGTTCATGAATTGGAGGTATAGTGACTCCGAATATTTGATTTGGAATCCCTTTATGGAAATTAGACTGCCAATAATAATGCAATCAATCATCATCAACCTAACTAGTCACATGACCAATTGATTTGCTGAATAATAAACAAATCGATAATTTTCTTACAGTTTGTTTCAATCTATCTATGGAATATGTGCTAGAGCAAGAGTAAAATTAATTGAGAGCTTAGAGAATGTTAACATGATTCTATGTTTTTTATAATTAGTGTGACCATATAATTTGTTATCCAAACAGGATCTTATTTAGAATATTAAAACACTCTATTAATTATTATACCCTGAAACAGACATTAATCTAGATTGTCTTAGATAGACCAGGATTGACAGCCATCTATAATTAGGTTATATCACCACCAGTAATATTTGTTTTTTCCTCTAAAGAGTCTCATTCAGACATTTACTATTAGTAAGTATTGGATTCTTATTGGCAAAGTCTGGAAGTGAAAAACATTAACTTTAAAAAAATTAATGTTTATTTAATTTTGAGATAGAGATAGAGAGAGAGAGCAAGTAGGGGAGGGGCAGAGACAGAGGGAGACACAGAATCCCAAGCAAGCTCAGGTCTCTGAGCTGTCGGCACAGAATCTGACACAGGGCTCACACTCATGAACCGTGAGATCATGACCTGACCTGAAGTTGGATGATTAACTGACTCTGAGCCACCCAGGCTCCTCTAGAAATGACAAACATTTCAAAGGAGCTGTCACTTCACCAGTATATATTAGCAGATTAGGAAGATTCAACAAGTTTACTTCAATTCTGGTTTGTCTGTTGTTTATTTATTTATTTTGAGAGAGAGAGAGAGGGAGGGAGAGAGCAAAAGAGGGAGAGAGAGAATCTTAAACAGGCTTCTCGCTGTCAGCACAGAGCCCAACATGGGGCTCGAATTCACAAACCATGAGATCATGACCTGAGCTGAAATCCAGATTTTGACCTTTAACCGACAGAGCCACCCAGGCACCGCCAGTTCTGTTTTAATATTCATAGCTTACATCATAAAGTTCTATATTTATTGTGTATTTTTCTGTTATGAGCACTCTCCTGTAAACTTCCCACTAATTACTTCATTTACTCCTCACTTTATTCTATCATAGAGGTTTCTTTAATCTCATAAAATTTTATAGGTGAAGAAACTAAGCCTAAGGAGACTAAGTGATGTATGCAAAATCACAAGGTCCATATGGGGTGGAGCCAGGACTTAGACCTATTCAGTTTGACTCCGTGTTGTTTTTTTTTTTTTTTTTTAATTTTTTTTTTTAACGTTTATTTATTTTTGAGACAGAGAGAGACAGAGCATGAACGGCGGAGGGGCAGAGAGAGAGGGAGACACAGAATCGGAAGCAGGCTCCAGGCTCTGAGCCATCAGCCCAGAGCCTGACGCGGGGCTCGAACTCACGGACCACGAGATCCTGACCTGAGCTGAAGTCGGACGCTCAACCGACTGAGCCACCCAGGCGCCCCAGACTCCGTGTTTTTAACAGCTATACTGCTTGTTATGTATATATGTTCTTAGTATCAACAGGTCAAATTTGTTACTCAACTATGGTTTTAATTTGAGATGGATAATCACCAGGGCAAAACACTAATGATTTTAGTGTACTGTCACTAGGTAGTGGGAAACTAGTTGGACATTTATATTTGTTTATTTTACAGAAAACGGGCAGAAACAAAATGACCTCAACCATGGATACTGATGAGCTAAAGTGAGCTGATTCCTTTGCTTAAACTGTACAGTTTCCCCAGATCCTGAAATATGGATCTCATTACTTAGGTTTACCAGTTGAACCATATTTTGATAGTAGACATAGAAAATTTAGCTCATGATGAATGGATCAATTCTACCCTTGGGGAAGATAAAAGTGAAACCCTCTTGAAATTACCCATCTACTTCCTACCCCCTCTATTATGCTGATTTATACCTTAATCTGCTAGATGAGACTATAAAATGAAGATGTGAACTTACAAAACTGAGTCAGCTAAAGGAGAATCTTATGTATATATCTCCCTGCTCATTAGGAAATGTCTAGAGAGTTAGTCTTTCATTCAGCCTTCAAACACTTGAGAAGAAATCACAACTATTATGTCTACAAGTCTATAATAAGAACTAATAGTCTATGATAAAAATACCAACATAGGCATCCATGGGGAAACAAAACACAAAAAGCTTTGATCTTAACGACATTCTACCAGAGAGATGAGGGGTAAAAGGAAAATTCTTCTTCTTTATAGTCTCAAATTAAGTTCTGTTCAAACTATGTCTATTAAAAACACGTTTCAGTCTTATTAAAGATACTTCTATTACTATTATCCCACAAATAAGACACACACTTTTAACATTTCCCTTAGCAGTCCATAAACCGAAGCTATCTGTACCACTCGCTTTTTCCCATGAACTTGATCAGGAATAAATATAGAACTTAAAGGTGATATAGTGTTGTCTATAATTTCAATAAAAAGCCTTATCTGAGGCAGGGATGGAGCTTGTAGATATGATGGTGATGATGACAGTCTTCATACAGAAGGATCACAGTCTTGGATGGAAAGGTCGTTCAGTAATTACAATTATGCATACTATGTGTTATTATAATGCTTTGCATTGGATTGAAGGAACAAATGTGCTAGATTTCCCATGAATCATGTTTAAGCTGAATTTTGAAGGTGGTATTGGGTTACCCAGGCAGCATTGGGGGAACTCTATCTTATGAAAAGATACTAGTCTATGTAAGATATTTATGCATGATACTAAAATGCAAAGTTTACAACCTAGGAGGGAATCTCTTATTTAATAAAGTATCTCAAGCATAGGATATTATTTGATATGAAGTAGACATCTGATTAATATTTGTTGAATGAATGACAGGATATGATGAAACTGCCTTCAGTTTGGTACTAATGCCGAAGAGATAGCTAGGGCAAGGCTGGCTCTCTGTGTTCAGGCAGCAAGGTCATCAAAGAAAGCAGGAGGTGATGGTGCATAGACAAGGCCAGGGAAGTGTCAAGGTTACCTATTACTGGTTACTCATCTCTCAACTGACAGATAATCTTAGAAGAATAAAGATAAACTGTGAAGGATAAAGATGAAAAGTTAAAGACAAAGGAAATAAGAGAAAAACTTTCTCTACTCCATGATTCCTCAGATCTGGGAACGTTTCTGGGTCCTCAGTGCCTAGGGAAGTTGTTTGAGTTCAAAAGAATCTATTAAGAACCCATGCTATATTCATAATTTTAATTCTGTTATTTATTTTGTCTGATTTATCTTTATTGGAATTACAAGGTTAAAAAATGGTGCTGTAGGGCTCTTTATTATTTAAATTTGTATTTCTTCTAATTTAAACCAAGGGTCAAATGTGTCATAGTAAGCTATGTAAACTTTATCCTTAAATAGATGGAGAGCCATAGAATGATTTTAATCAGAGGGTTGGTATCTTAAATGTTATTTTCAAGGACAGTGAATCTAACAACAGAGTAGAGGCGAAACTGAAGAGAATCACCCTAGAAGAAATCAAGAGAAGCATATTCATCCGTGTATTAGATCGTTTTTGAACAAAGGTGCATTCGGCACCAAACATATTTAGTAATTGGTGCCAGCCACAGGAATACAGGTGAGAATAAGATAAACTCAACCTCTGTCCTTGTAAGGTTTATACCCTAGAAGGGAAGAGAAATACTTAAATAGATGAAATCTGATGAATGATAAAAACAAACAGAAATAAAGAATACAATGAGAAAGAATAATCTAAAGACTGATCTAAATATATAAAATAAATAGTGAGTTATAAATTTCAGTAGAAGTTAAGTAGGTAGTGGGGAAAAAAGAGTGTCCCAAGCAAAGGGGATAGCACAAGAGAAGACCTTAAGAAAAGAATAAGTAGTAATGACTGAATTAGTAGAATATGATAGGGGAAACAGGGAGGAATGAGACTGGAGAAGGCTAGGAAGCATTTAGAATTTCTCTGAGGTCAAAGAGATACTATATAAAAAGTATATATTAAGTAATATATATATATATATATATATATATATATATAAAGATACTATATAAAAAGATGATAGATAGATGATAGATATATAGACAGATAGATAGATGTTTTAACAAACTGATTCAAGGAAATATATTCAAAAACATGATATAAAATTAAAATAAAAATAAAGTGACTAATTTCGGGGCACCTGGGTGGCTCAGTCAGTTGAGCGTCTGACTTCGGCTCAGGTCATGATCTCACAGTTCGTGGGTTCGAGCTCTGACAGCTCAGAGCCTGGAGACTGCTTTGGATTCTGTGTCTCCCTTTCTCTCTGCCCCTCCCCTACTCATGCTCTGTCTCTCTCTCTCCCTCTCAAAAATAAATAAACACTAAAAAAAATATATAAAAATAAAAATAAAGTGACTAATTAAAAAAATGGTACAAGCAAATTTTGCAGGCTGGCAAGTTTAAAATCTTCATTATGGCTAATAGGCTGGAGATTTGTGTCAGAGCTGATGTTGCAGTCTTAGTTGGAAGGCTGAAAACAGAATTTCTATGTTGCATTCTGAACATAGAATTTCTTTTTCTTTGGGAAACCTCCTTTGTTTTGGATGATGATCACCCATACTGCAGAGAGTAATCTGCTTTACTCAAAGTCAACTGGTTGTGAACTTAATTATGTCTAAAAACAAATAGACAAAAAAATCTTTACAGCAACATCTTGACTGATGTTTTACCAAAATCTTGCCTTCATAATCTAGCCAAGTTGACTCATAGAATTAACCATCACAAGAGCAAGGCATGATAGAAGAAGGAGGCAGGATATCTTGGTATATAGAGGCCAATGTGACTTTTTGGAGGACGGAGTGGCCAAAAGTGTTGAATAATCTTGAGAAGTCAAACATTCAAGTACTAAAACCATTCTTTAAATTTATTCGTGTTATTGAGCAATAATAGTAAAAGTTTAGAGAACCAAGATAGAAGTCCAATATAAGACAACAGTCATAGAAATGGATAAGTATGAAAAAGCTTATTTGGTAGTATGTATGGAAATTCAACTGACAAAGACTGGTAATGGAGGGGAAAATGTGAAGAATAGCCTTGGGTCATGGGATAATGTCATTCCTTAAGAAGCAAATGAAGGAGATAGATAGAAGTGGAAGACGGAAGTTAAATTATGTGTTCAGTTTGATATCAAACTGTACCTAACTTTGGGCCATTGAGAAGAGACCAACCAGCTTTGTGAATTAATGGGTTTTGACAGAGCTTTGTTAGAATAAAAAAAAGAGAAGAAGAAAAAAAGTATTTTCTGGGGACCACACACATTAAGGAATGGGAAAGGAAAAGATTGAGGAAGGTAGAAATGAGAAAATGATTTTTTTTCCTCTGTGCTGCCATCTTACGCTAGGATTTTTCAAGAACTTATTTTATTCAAACCCACTTTATGAGGTAGATGTAAGTCTCTATCAGTGTATAAATTGAGCCTCTGGAAAAGTAAGTTGCTTGTCCAAATTGCTTGTGAAAAGAGATTAAACGACAAATTTCTCTTTCTTAAATCTAAAGCTAGATTCTCAAGAAGTCTTAACAATTTCAAGAAATTTGTTGTGGTAGGCAAAATAATGCCCCTCTCTCAGATGTCCATACCCTAGTCCCTGGAACCTGTGAATAGGTCACTTAAAATGACAAAATTAGCTTTGCAAGTAGAATTAAGGTGACCCCCAACAACAGATGTTGGCAAGGATGTGGGGAGAGAGGATCTCGTTTGCACTGTGGGTGGGAATGCAAACTGGTGCAGCCACTCTGGATAACAATATGGAGGTTCTTCAAAAAATTAAAAATAGAACTACCCTATGACCCAGCAATTGCACTACTAGGTATTTATCCAAGGGGTACAGGTATGCTGTTTCGAAGGGGCACATGCACCCCAATGTTTATAGCAGCACTATCACCCTTAGCCAAAGTATGGGAAGAGCCCAAATGTCTATGGATGGATGAATGGATAAAGATGTGGTATATATATACAATGGAGTATTACTCGGAAATCAAAAAGAATGAAATCTTGCCATTTGCAACTACGTGGATGGAACTAGAGGGTATTATGCTAAGCAAAATTAGTCAGAGAAAGGCAAATACCACACGACTTCACTCATATGAGGACTTTAAGATACAAAACAGATGAACATAAAGGAAGGGTGGCAAAAATAATACAAAAATAGGGAAGGGGACAAAACATAAGAGACTCTTAAATATGGAGAACAAACAGGGTTACTGGAGGGGGTGTGGGAGGGGGATGGACTAAATGGGTAAGAGGCATTAAAGAATCTACTCCTGAAATCATTGTTGCACCATATACTGACTAACTTGGATGTAAATTAAACAAAATAAATAATAATAATAAAAAGAATTAAGGCGAGCTTCAGGTAGAAGGTTGTTCTGGGTTATTTGCCTAGGTTCAATGTAAGTAATCTCATGAGCTCACAGAAGTGGCAGAGAGGAACGAGTAGGTCAAAAAAATACAGAGATGGAAGTAGAGGCAGGAGAGATTTGAAGCAAGAGAAGGGTTCAACTCACTATCATGTACTTAAAGATGAAGATGGATGCCACAAGCTGAACAAGACGGTGGCTTTTAGGAGCTAAGGAGGGCCCTCATTTGACAGCCAACAAGGAAATAAGAATCTAAATACAGCCTTCCAGAAGGAATGCAGCCCTTCCATCACCAAGATTTGCGTTGCTAATCCTGTCAGAACCGTGAGGTAATAAATATACCTTGTTTTAAATAAGTTCGTGGCAATTTGTTATGGCAGCAACAGAAAACTAGTATACTTATATTTAGCTTATTTGTATGACCATGTTATGCATACATTATACTAAATGGTAGAGAGAGAAGAATATTAATTAAAATATGCATGCTGACTGAAACAAATTGGCAAACATCCTTCTTTTTTGCTTATATATGTGGGACGATGAATATCCGTGACAATAGGAAACAAGACAATCCAAATTTAACACGATTTTATAAAAGAATTGCTACTGACTAGAAGGAGCACATAATTCTGTTTGTTTTACAATTTTGAAGAACAACCAGAACTACAGTCTCGATAATCAGGATAGCACAATCGTTTATGGTGTATACTTTATCATGTCTAACAAATTCTCACTAAAATGAAATAGTACAGCCAACTCCATTTTCTAGCAGTAATAAGTTTTTGTTTTACCCCCAGGGTTCTTGGGCCACTTCACCCAAGTGTAGATTGAACTGAACTTCAGTCCCTCAGATTCTTAGACTTATGATACCAAAACCATTTCCTGTATACAATCTGTTGGCCTTTTTTCCTTTTTTTTTTCATTTTTTGTACTTTAGGTTATTTTATATCATATTTGTTCAAAATAGAGAATACTGGTTACTTTTTATTAGAGAAATAAATCATTGCTGAGAAAAAGTTGGTGTACGGATATTTAGCTCATTTTCCTCCATTTATCTGGAATTATACTGTAAAATTGAACTATGTGAAGACAGATTAGTTGAAGTCGGTCTTCACTGTAACACTAATAGGACAAGAAATGGCACCAAATGTTAATATTTAAGGCTCAGTGTGTTTCTACTGCAGGCTATGAAGTCAATATGATTTAGTTTTCACTTTATTTTTAAAACTACTGAGAACTTCACAACATTTAAAAAGAGTGTTTTCCGCTAGTTTATGGAAACAATGACCCTATTATTTCTATTCTTTACAAATTCTATTTGTAATATTTCTTTTTGATCTCATACTTTAAATGATTCATTCCTTCCAGGCAGAAAGAAAAAGCCATCAAAATAAACCCATCTTTTTTTTTTTTTCTGTTACTTTGTACAAATCAAGACATGAGAATTTAATTTACTTAAAAGGGTAAATGTGATCTGTCTCACCCACGAACACAAAGTTAAATAAAATTCTGGCTTTCCAGAACAGGCATAGAAATTTTCCTTATATTTCTGCCCATAATTTCTCAAACACTATCAAACATAATTTTATTGGATGCTTTGTTCAGAGCTCCTATACAAATAATTTAGTGAATTTTAATTGATATATTGATCTGTTTTATTTCTTGAGGTGATCATAAAGGTTGTAGGTTATGGCCTTTCCTTCAGAAATTTGCCACCAAGGTCAAATGAAAAGAGAAATACATAAAATCTTGGATAACAAATGGTCACAGACTTTAACTTCCATTTTATTAGAAAGACAATAAAATTCTCTTGTAGTTGAGAATTTATCATGGTTTTTAAAACTGGGCAAAGAAAATTAAATAAAATAGATGAAAACACCAGATTTTTTTTTTTTCAGTAAAGTTAGTGACTTGGTCAAGCTCTAAGTCAATGTTCTGATAACACCTGAGCAAACATTTACTGCAGCACATCACATAACATTAAAATGTGACTCTAGATGTGTGTCTATCCCATGTGGTTTCTGTAGATCACATTTGTATCTTTTTAAATTTTACTTTTTCTTTGGATCCCTGATATTTAACATAAAGCTAGCCTTACATTGTGTTCATGATATATATATTTTTTCAAAGCCGTATACTAACCCATGCTAGGGGTTAAGGTGGAATATGAACCACAGGTTTAACAGGATCCTGGAGGTGCTTTGTGAGCCTGGAGATCACGAGCATGTTGATGTACAATCACACACAAAGATTGGTGTATCCTTCTTGTCTGGGATCCATGGATCTCTTTAGGTCAAGTGCTCTTTGGGAATTGTGGGATTCTGATTATTTCACGAGGGATCTCTAGCCCAGTTCTACATTCACACCAAAGAAAATACACTCACCCTCTCTGTCCAAATAGTCCAATGTGGACCAATCCTTCATTTCCACCTGCTCCCAGCAGCTGCTTCACTAATTCAAGAATTCTGTGCTTGACTTATAGACAGAAGTTAGGGAGACAGGCATGAGACTGGGGAAATTATCCTTCTAGAACTGCCGCTCCCTCTTCAATGTGTCTGTTTTAATATTTTTAAAAGATATCCCACTTCTGCTTCCATCCATTTTTTTAGCAATTTGTAAATCTGACCAAATATATCTTGATCTAGAATGTATGCTACTGTTTGCCATGGACATTTCCCATCTTACATATTGTGGTGATACATTTATGAGTGATTTGACCAATGGTAACCAAAGAGGAAAGTCCAACGCCTTATATGCAAGACTCTAAGAACATCAACATTACATTCCAGATTTTCAAAGAACTTCAGAAATAAAAGAAGGAAGGGGACCATGGTCAACACCATGTTCATGCAAGAGACAATGAAGGCCTTTATGACTTCCAGAAGTGGATGCTCTCCCACCACAAATTATGAGTTCCTGAGACCCTGCATCCTACTACTAATTTTTACCTATCCCAAATCCATTTAGAAACTCTCCTTTTATCTGACCTTTTAACATAACACCAGCAGCTGCTGCGTGCCGTGTCGCCTCTGCTTTAATGTCTGTTACTAGTGAAGCTATCTTACAAGCTTCACCTGAGCCACGAGGTTGACTAGACTCATGGGTAAGAAAAGAATAAAATAAGATTAAAGAGGGCTAGCAGACAGAGAAAAATTATAAGTGGATCTTCAGGAGGTAATATTAGCTCCTGGTAAAATAGAGCCAGATAAAAAACAACAACAACAACATTAAATTTAAATTATTAGAGCTTCCTGAGAGCTTTGGAAATTCATTTCCTAAGGATTATTCTGTTTGCCCTGAACACAATTTAATTAGTGATTTTAATCAGGGGTTGGAAATGTCTCAGTAAAAATCCAAATAATAAATATTTTCACCTGAGCTGGCCATAAGGTCTGTCTCATGACTCTACAATCCTAAAGAAAAGTCTTAGGTAATACAAAAATGAATGAGCATGATTATGTTCTAATAAAACTTTATTTACACAAACAGGCAGGGAGCTAGATTTGACCTTTGTGCTGTAGATTATCAACCGCTGAACTAGATGAACAAGGAGTGAATATATCAAAGCCAGGAAATTCCTGAAGAAAAACAAAACATTAGAGTCTTAGAAACTAGAATCAGGAAACCTTAAAAAAAGTGTTCCAGAAAGTAGAACAAAGATAACTCTAATATTAGAAGACAGGTTTTCCCTCAAACATAGGCCTGCACATACAGATTGACTTTATTAATATCAATGGAAATTTGAAAACAGAACAACTTTTTTTAATTTTTTTAATGTCTATTTTTGATGTTCTATTTTTGAAAGACATAGACAAAGTACAAGGGGGGAAGGCAGAGAGACAGGGAGGCATAGAATCCGAAACAGAACATTACTTAAGATATAAGTGCTCATTGTTAAATTTCCCTAAAAAAAGTATGCCAGTTAGTTGTTTAAAAGCCTCATCTTTATATTGTTTAAGGAAATTTAAGAAACGAAATGGTAAAGAAAGAATAAAAATAAAAAAATATGACCAAGGTAGATATTAGATAACTTTAATAGGCACAATTCAAAAGAAGATATGCATAAAACTACATAGAAACCAAATGCATAAAGGGGGATAGGAGATATGCAAAATGTTAAGAGATTATAATTATAGTCAGATATTTCAAAAAACTTCTTTCAGAATTGGAACCATGGAATAATCAATACTTTCTAAAGAAAACAAAATAATCACAAAAGGCATAATTAATCAGCTACAATAAAATTGAACATGTTGCTATGCCTAAATTGAATTCCAAAGCCAAATGTACTTCTCAATAATGAAATAATCAGTATTTCTCCATTTAACTCAACTTCCCCAAAGCAAGTAGTTCCCCAAATATTAAGACTCACTCTTTAACATCAAACATATACTTAATAAAACACCATACAAAAGAAAAGATATTAAAATTCTGTAAATGGATCATGCCCATGGCACTACAGAATGACCTCTTTATGTAAAACTAGTCCTCATGAATAATTATTTTTTTTTAATTTTTTTAATGTTTTTATTTATTTTTGAAGGCGAGAGACACAGAGCATGAGCAGGGGGAGGAGCAGAGAGAGGGAGACACAGAATCTGAAGCAGGCTCCAGGCTCTAAGCCGTCAGCACAGAGCCTGATGCGGGGCTCGAACTCACAAACTGCGAGATCATGACCTGAGCCGAAGTCGGACACTTAACCTACTGAGCCACCCAGGTGCCCCATGAATAATTATTTCTATAAAAAACACGTGATGACCTCCACTAGTATTTATGATAAGCCATATACTAATACCGTATACAAGTACATAAATAAGGTATTTATGGTCTTAGGTCATTCCACTGCTATAACAGAATACTGGAGTGTGGGTGATGTATAAACAACAGAAATTTATTTTTCACATCTGAATGCTGAAAAGTCCAAGACAAGGCATTACCAGATTTGGTGCCCGGTAGGATGTCCTCACATGGAGGAAGAGGCAAGGGAGCTCGCTGAGGTCCCTTTTATAAGGCACTGATCCTTTTTATGAGGGCTCCATTCCGATGACCTAACAAGCTCTTAAAGGCCAATCTCCAAATGCCGTCACATTGGGGTTAGATTTCAACATTAGGAACACAAACATTCCATGTTTATAGATAGCAATGTAGAAACAAGTCAAGGTATGAAGCAGCATTGCTGATAGTGTCCATAAATGGTCAGAAGGACATCCACTAAGTATTAGTTTCTTAGAGCTGCTGCATAAGCTATGTCACCTCAAACAACAGAAGTTGATTCTCTCATAGTTCCAGAGGGTAGAAGTCTGAAATTAAAGTGTCTGCAGGCCCACACTCCACTGTGTCCTAAGGAAAAATCCTTCCTGGCCTCTTCCTAGCTCGTGGTGGTTGCTAGCAATCCTTGGAGTTGATTGGCTTTGTAGACCAGTCGGCTCAGTTTCTTCCTCCGTGCTCAGAGGATGCTCACCTCTGTGTCTGGAGGCCACCATAATCCCACATGACCTCATGTTGATGACATCTGCAAAGACCCTATTTCCAAATAAGGTCACCTGAGGGTGAGGACTTCAATGTATCTTTCCTGGGAATATAGTCAACTAACAACAGTTATTATAAGTGTTAATTCTGGGTCATGGTGTTTGCGGATGTTCTATATTCTTATCTGGACCTACTCACAATTTGAAAAATGTCTACAATGAATATAAATTAATGTAAGAATTAAAAAATGACTCTTTAAAAATAAATTTGAAGGGATCACATGACATGATTTAAATATGATTCTTTAATCATATATAACTGACTTGTAAAAGTTACACTGATACTTTCAATTATGAATATAGATAGAAATACACAAAAATATGCAATTAATATGAATTGTCAATTAGGTGCAGAACATCCGAGTACTCCACAAAAAAGAAAAGAAACTACAAACCCTCCTCATTTAACATGTCCTTATCTAAGTGGGGGATAATTATATGGTGTTGCTCATAAACTGATAAGCAATGGAGAGAATTTAGGGTTTATTTCCCACAGAATTTCCTTTTGTAAAAAAAAGAGAAGATATTCCCGCAAGTTGCCATTTGCTAAGGCTTCTCACATTCTTGCCAAGGGAAATCTTTTCAAACCATAAAGAATGACCAAAATTCGTAATGGTGAATTTGGAAACCAATAGTGCTGTCTTTGTGTGTACAGTGTGTGTGTGTGTGTGTGTGTGTGTGTGTGAAAATAAAGCCCATTTTTAAAGTCTCAAATACTGTTTTCCTAAAATTTAACTTTTGGGCAGGACCTGATTTTCTTGGATCGTAAGTCCGATTAGTTAGAAGCAACTGTGTAATTTCCAAGTCCAGGAGAAGCAAACTGTCTTTTTTTTTTTTTTTTATTTTTTGGTGATATGAGTTATAATTTTACTGTATTTAGAGAATTTCAGTAAAAGGGAAGTAATAAGGGGAGGTAATTTAAGGGGATTAATAATTTTCAAAATGTCAGAGGCCAAATTATAATCAAGTTTTCATACATTTAGTTAATTAACACTTTGAAACAGACTTAATTTATGTGGAATTTAGAGTACTCTTAATAGGTTAGACACATGTAATTGCTTCTAGTACCTATAATCATCTTGATGCATAATTTTCATGGATTTGGCTGAAGATAAATGATCTGGAAAAGCATTAGAATTCCAAATCTTGCTAAATGTTTATAGCAATGTTCAAGTCCCTTGAAGAGCACTCCAAACTGTTATTTCATTTTTAAGAACATTGTAACTATTTACTCATAAGATAAAGTAAACTTCTTGCTATAATAGATGCCAACATTGTATTATTTAGCAGTAACCTACTTGTTATTTTTAGAAGGCATTACATAGATAAAAATAAATCGCTTTTCAGAAAAGTTTAACAAGGTCCTATTAAGCTCAAAAAACTGTGGAAGGGATATAAAGCTCAGTCATTGCTCTTAAAAAGTATACATGTAGTTGGTAACATAAGATTTGTTCAACATAACTAAAATGTACATGAAGCCAATGAGAATGTATAGAAAACAGAGGAGCATACAGAAATGTTAAGTCTTTTATAACTTCTTGGGAGAGTTAAGTACTTTTAGTGCTTGTTCTCCTCTCTCCAGTTCTGGTATCAGAAATCTCAGCTAACATGGTAAGGTTACCCAGAGGAGATATTTTAACAGGAATTCATTCTGGAAGTTTCCATCCAAGGAAGAAACTACTCTAATATATTAAATGTAGCTTTTTCCTCACTGCAGTGAGTGAAATTCTCTTCATGTTCAGTCATGTTTCTAATTCTTCCTTCTCTTTGTCATTTTAATAAAAAACAAAAAGATTTTAAGAAATATTTATTTTTTCTATCCGTGTAAGTTTATAAATCTGGTTGGCTTTAAACACTTTTAAAAAGAATAACTTTATTTACCCTGTCTACACTTTCTAGTGGTCACCTTGAAATTGATGGAGATGTGCCTCACTTTTTGTTTCTCTTCAAAATTTATCATTTTTTCCTTTTTTTCTTTCTTCTTTTTTTTTTAAACAACTGGTCTAGAATTGAACTGATACCCATTTGGACTCTTGCTTCACTTCTCCAAATATTTGGTTGTATGATGCACTCTCTCCCTTCAACAGGAACAGAGTCTGGTGCCCCATTATGTTGTGGCAATATAAAACTCAGACTAAATGTACAGCCATGTTCTTTTTCTTTTTCTTTTTTTTCTTCCCATTTTCCCTTCCTTCCTTCCTTCTTTCCTTCCTTCCTTCCTTCACTCCTTCACTCTTTTCTTTCTTTCTTTCTTTCTTTCTTTCTTTCTTTCTTTCTTTCCTTCCTTTCCTCCCTCCTTCCTCCCTTCCTTTCTTTTTTTTTTTATTTTTATTTTCTCATATTACCTCATATCAGTAAGAAAAAAACAGAAAAACAATCAGAAAGTCCTCAGGCAGAAATCTCCACACTCTGAGCTCCTTTCTGCATAGAGAATTCTAGAAAAGATAAAGTTTGCTTTAAATGTTGAGATTGTAGTATTTATTTCTTAAGAATTTATCAGATTCTTGATATCATTTGGAGCAAGAAGAATTTCAGGAGAACATGAGGAAGGCTCCAGGCTTCTTGTCTGGCATTCTTTTTCTCCATGTTACTTCCGTTTTCTGTGGACCACTACGGCCTGTCTCTGAACCTGAACTGTAGTAAGTCCAGAAGATACTACTGTATTCTATCAGGGTCATACATTGACCCACTCTGCCTATGCTTCTCTGTTACCCTTCTTTTGCCATTAATATTTTATCTAAATTTCTGTTAAAAGAACTAATGTTCTGTTTTGTTTGTTTTTACTTGGTTAGATCAAGTTAACATAGGTACCTCGCTTTCTGTGATGGAGTCTCAGTTTGTGTCCTGTTATGATGGTCTTAACTCTGTATGATGGTCCTTATTCTGTAAGGAAGGTTTTTACAAAAAATGAAAATGGTATACAAGGAGAGCCTGAACTTGTATGGGTTCTTGAACACATGTATTTATTTCTAGTGAAAACACCTAGTCAGGAACTAAGGGCAGGTAAGAGAGGTTTCTAGGCCTCCTCTTTCCCTCCCCTCAATCACTTAAGGTCAGCTGCTATCCATGACCTCTCGGCAACAGAAATACCTCTCTGAAACTGATTACACAAAGTTTAGGTTCTTGAGGCTTTCTCAATAAAGACCAAGAATAATTAACTCAGAATGCACAGGATAGTATTTAATTATCTATTAGAAATGGGACACTTCAGTAATTGCAAATAGTAGCAGGACCATATGAAATTGTTGATTATTATAGGCCAAATAACAATAATTTCACATAATTTAAATTAATAGATCAAAAATAAAATTATTCCTTAGAGTAAGTCTAGGTGGTGAAAACTTGGGGGTTGAGGAATTGTGTTTGGAATCCCAATTTAGTAAGAAATGAATTAGATCATAAAAGAACAAAACATTATTCACAGGTCACCTAAAATATTTTGTTTACATAACTCTAAGTAGAATTATTTTTAATGTTTATTTATTTTTTTGAGAGAGAGAGCACAAGCAGGCGAGGGACAGAGAGAGGTGGGGCCAGAGGATCCAAAGCAGATTCTGAGCTGTCAGCACAGAGCCCTATGAGGGGTTCAAACTCATGAACTGTGAGGTCATGACCGGAGACAAAGTGGGATGCTTAACCTCCTGAGTCACCCAGGCATCCAAGTAGAATTTTTTTAAAGAAAACATTTTTGGATTTAATTCAAAAGCCTAAAATGGAAGCAATATTTTCAGTTTTCGCTTCCTTGACTAAAGAAGGAAAGGATTATTCTATGCATCCACATAAGACTGAATGCAAACCACAATGGGAGTCTCTAAGACCTGCAGGGAGATGTACACACAAAAAATAATCTCAGGGCTTCTGATGCCAACTGATAACCCACTTAGCAAATACTCACTATAGGATGTTTAGTGGATTTTGCTTTGTAATTGTCCTGATTTAATATTACCTTGTAGGAAGATCACTCTTCCCCATTTCTTACACGAACCCCTCTACTACCCTCACTGTCATCTCTTTCAACATGGTGGGTGGCTGCTGTCCTCTGATTCCTAGCAAACAGAAAAATCAATTATACTTTCCTTAAACCTACAGCTAATTTTCTTATCCTGAGAGTCATGCTGATGTTACAAACTGTTCCATAAACTATGAGACTCAGAAGGAGTTATAAAGTGGAAACGACAAAGACCAATTCATCCCTACTTTGTGTTAAGTACTCATTTATATTAATGCCCATACATTTAAGTGTATCTCTCTGTGATATTATATATATATATGTGTATGTATATATATATTCTTGGAAACAGTGGGAAATAATCTTAGAAAGAGCCCTTGATGGTTTGTTTGGGTCACCATGATGTTAGTTCCCTGTGTCACAAAATAGTCAACCCCACCTTCTTTTGTGCTATGAGAGAATCCCAATATAAGAGAAAAATAGTTCTCAGAAGAAAAAAATCAAACAGTTCTGAGATTTTTCTCGACCTCTGTAAACTTGTTGCCCACACTTGTTCTAAATAAAGTAGATAAAAGTATATTTATAAAAGCCAGGCATTATGACTAACTGAGTAGTTTTAGGGTTTATTTTCTTCTCACTTTACACAAGGGGCATGCAAGGAAAGGACATAGCCTTAATTTAAAATTTTACTATGTGCTATCTATTTCCACAACCAAAGCACAAGGTATAACTATGCTGTAAACTTTCATTTCTAAATTTTTATGATATAATGTTTGCTACCTAATACATTCAATTGCCGTCATTAAAGTCTCCATAAAAAAGCATATGTAAACTCAATAATTTTGCATGGTTCAGGAGGATTGTAGTACTCTGCTTTGGAATCAACTTCAAATGCTATAGAAGGCCATTTTTTCGTATTTTTATTGAGGACAAAGCTTTGCTATGAGAGTAAAATTCATTACCAAAAAGAGAGCAATTTGATATCAAATTAATTTGTTGTGTCAGGGTGATACAACTTAGCACTTAAGACACTCCCAATTTAAAAAACCTGATTTTGGGGGGTGGGGCGCCTGGGTGGCTCAGTCAGTGAAGCATGCGACTTCATCTCAGGCCCCTCCTCCACTTATGCTCTGTCTCTGTCTCTGTCTCTCTCTCTCAAAAATAAATAAATAAACGTTAAAACATGTAAATTAATAAATATAAAAAATTGGAAGAAAATAAAATAAATAAAAAACCTGGTTTTTTTTCCCCATGACTTACATACATAAATGTGGATTCTATTTTATTCTCTAACTTTATGAAACTTTATTTATGATGTCAAGGTGTTCCTGGGTTTATATATACTTTGTATGAACTTCATCCCAGGGCAGATAAAATATTGCCATTTTTCATGGACCGATATTATCCAATCCAGGTTGGGGCTGGCCATTTAATCTGTTATGTATCTCATTGCCAGTTGTGTCGTGTCTATTTGTCTCCAATTTTCATTTTGAAAATTCCTGTCAAAAGCCTCTTTCAGCTTATAATTTGATGAATTTGTATTACCGCATGTTTTCTCTTTAGTGTAGATAAAACATCATTTTCAGTATTTCATTTTGTTCTGTTAATAACTGCAAACCTAAAACACCCAAAATATCATGTCATATTGAAAATGTGTCAGCTTTTTCTGGGCTCACGGCAAGCATTCTCGTGACCTGAATGCACAGTGTCTAATTATACATGCCATTGCATCATCTATATTTTTATAATTTTTTTTTCAAGTTTTAGATTTACACAAACAGTGTAAAGACAGTAGGGAAGGTTCCCATGTACCGTGCACCCAGTTTCTTCTACTGTTAACATTTTACATTAGCATGGAACGTGTGTCACAATTAATGAATCAATATCAGCATGCTCTTATCAACTCAATACTTTGTTCATATTTTCTTACTGTTAACCTAATGTTCATTTTTTCCTACAGATCCTATCCATGACATGTCTCCTTAGACCCATTTTGGCTATGGCAGTTCTTCACTTTTTGCTTGTTTTTGATGACTTTATGTATTTTGAGACATACTAGTCAGTTTGGGTGTAGAATATCCCCCAATTGGGATTTGTCTGATTTTTTTTTCATCATTAAAATGTGGTTATGGAATTTTTTGGAGAGGAAGACCACACAGAAGAAAATGCCTTTTTTTTTTTTTTTTTGAAAGAGAGGAAAGTGTGTGAGTGAGAGAGTGAGTAGGAGAAGGGCAGAAGGAGAGAGGGATATAATTTTCAGGATGACCTGAGCCAAAATCAAGAGTCAGACACTTAACCAACTGAGCCACCCCAGGCCCCCAAAATGCCATTTTTATCACCTCATAGCAAAGGTGAATACGATCAACAGGAATTCTCATCACTGATGTTAACCATTATTGCCTTGCTGAGGTGGTGTTTGTCTGGTTTCTTCACTGTAAAGTTAGATCTTGTTCTCCCTTTCCATACTGCAATTTGGGCCACACTTCAAGAGTAGGTGGTTCTGTGTCACCTCCCTGAGGACAATGTGTCTATTTAAATTGGGAGTTTCGGCATAGGAGATTAGTGCATTCTCCCCTATTTGTTTACACATCCACTTATAACAACATAGACTTATGGATATTTATTTTATACTTTGGGTTAATCCAATATGATTTTTTATAAATTTTCATGTTCAAATTATTCCATCTTTTGCCAACTCTTTCATTTGGTACCTGTGTCTCTTTGACATGTCTCCATTAGTGTGTGTGTGTGTGTGTGTGTGTGTGCACGTGTGTGTGTTTAAGCACTTCTTTACTTATTGTCATTATAAAATATTCTTGACTTACCTTGGGCATCCTACCACCAGTCCTATAATCAGCTCTTTCTCCAAGAAACACTAGTTCCTTTTATTGAAGTATGGTATCACAAACCAAAATTTGGGCCTGCAGTGTTCTCACTGCTACATCATTTATTTTTGTAAAAGTTATTTTCATGTTTTTGAAAACAAATGAAAAATAAGTAAAATAAAATAAAATAAATCACGTGATAGTTTTAGATTAATATCATCAGATAGATATCTTATATGAAGGAAAAAGCTATTCTTCTGATTGCATATTAGGTGATGTTGTGTAATGTAACTAATTTTTAATATTTTGTTTTCCATAGTATCTAAGCAAAGAGACTTCTTTCTTTGACCCTCCATTTGTTATTTTAAAGAACAAGACATTTCCAGGATGAAAGACTGTCAATGTCTCTCCTTATCATCCCCCAATTCACTCTATGGTTATAGATATTATGTTAAAATATACATAAAACCAGAGGTATTGAAAATTCCCACAAAATAATAAAGTGATGGAGTATGTTTTCCACATTGAAATCTGGGCTATTTTGGGGACTACTAAACTCATATGTGTCATAGGGAATATTTGCTAGGGGATTACCTATCTTGTGAAATCTGGTGGCTAAAGAGACAAAATATCCAGAGGCAAGCAAGCAAACTAGAGATATGTGAACAGGAACCTTTCTTCTCATCGTGATTGGCAAGACAAAAACACTGAAGCGGCTTGTGAAGTTATTGAAAACACTCACATACATACATATATGCACATACTCTCTATCATTTTTCATTTTAAATTTCCCCACAAGTCACAATGGCCTAAAAAAATGCTATCCCTTGTTATCAAAACATTATTTTCTTCTTACAAGTATTACATATTTTTTTTAGCTGATCGTTCAGGATATTCTAGGACAGGAAGATCATCTTCAACATTCAGAAACCAATCAATGTGATACATCAATAAAAAGGATAAGAACCATATGTTCATTTCAATTGATGAAAAGAAAACATTTGACAGAGTATAACATCCATTCATGCTAAAAGCCCTCAACAAAGTAGGTTTAGAGGGAACATACCTCAACATAATAAAGGCCATATATTAAAAATCCACAGCTAATATCATCCTCAATTGGGAAGAACTGAAATATTTTCCTCTATGGTCAAAAACAACACAGGGATGTCTACTCTCACCACTATTATTTAACATAGTACAGCCCAATCCACAATAATCAGACAACACAAAGAAATAAAAAACATCCAAATCAGCAAGGAAGAAATCACTCTTTCACCAGTTGCAGATGACATGATATTCTATACAAAAAACACAAAGGACTCCATTAAAAAACTGCTAGAACTGATAATTTCAGTAAAGTCCTGAGATACAAAATCAATTACAGAAATCTGTTGCATTTCTGTACACCAATAATAAAGTAGCAGAAAGAGAAATTAAGGAACCAATCCCACTTACAATTGCACCAAAAACCATGAGATACCTAGGAATAAACCTAACCAAAGAGGTGAAAGGCCTGTTCTCTGAAAACTATACAATGCTTATGGAAGGAATTGAAGATGGCACAATGAAATGGAAAGACATTCCATGCTCATGGATTGGAGTAACAAATACTGTTAAAATGTCTATACTACCCAAAGCAATCTACATATTTAATGCAATCTGTATCAAAATTCCAACAGAAATTTTCACAGGGCTAGAACAAACAATCCTAAAATCTGTATGGAAACACACAAAAGCTCTTGAATAGCCAGACCAATCTTGAAAAAGAAAAACAAAGCTGGAAACATCACAATTCCAGACTTCAAGTTATATTACAAAGCTGTAGCAATCAAAACAATATGGTACTGGCACAAAAATAGACACATAGATCAATAGAATAGAATAGAAAACACAGAAATGAACCCACAACTATATGCTCAATTAATCTTCAACAAAGAAGGAGAGAAAATTCAATAGGAAAAAGATAGTCGTGTTGGGAAAACTGGACAGCAATATGGAGAACCACTTTCTTAAACCATACACAAGAATAAATTCAGAATGGATTAAATATTTAAATGAGAATTGACACTGGGTTTGTATGGAAGTATGGAATCACTATATAGAACACCTTAAACTAAAATCACGCTGTGTATTGACTAACTAGAATTTACATAAACATTTAAAAAAAAACAAGATATTTTTCCTCTTGTTAGCAAAAGCCATTTGTAATTAGCTCATGTCTTTTGAAAAGGTCAATTTTAACTTTAATTCAATTTTAATTTCAATATTTTCCTATACATAACCAAAGAATCATATAGCTTAATATCAGATAATCTTTCATATATGCATAGTGAAATCTATAAATTGTAAGATACTTTGAAATTCTAAGATAGGATACCTTAAAACAATTTAAAAACCCTCATAAAAGACTGAATTTTAAGAGGAAAGTGACTAGTTTTTCTGCATAAAAAATGATGCATTTTTTTCTAGCATTATCATTTTTCTAAGTTTTTAAACCACACTGTGTTTATTTCAAAATGATTTTCAGGCACTTCATACTGATGTGCAATGCTTATTAATGTCAAGATAACTAGAGTCATGTAAAAATTATAAAGAAAAAAATTTTAAGAAAAATATACAAGTTTGAGGTTTAAAATGGGCCCATCAATAAGGTGGAGACAATCATATTTCATGTGCAGATCAAATGTTTAATTATAATCTTCTAATAATCCAACCTGATGTAGAAAACACTATTAATTATATAATTAATCATGCATGCCATCTGTGTAAAGACACTATTCTTGGTAAAAAATTCAAAAAGAAATATGATCCTTGGACTTCAATATATTCTTTAAAAGATTTGACATAGTTAAGGTTATAGGACTATTCATTCACCGAGTCAAAATATTTATTAGTCATCTAGTATATGAGAGACACTGTACTGGAGGCAGATTATAACAAAGAACAAGATCGAGATCAAGAACAAGATAAGTCCTTATGCATAGAACCTGAAATCGGTTTAGCAGGCAACACTGTAAGAAAGAGTCAGTTCTAAAGACTATATTTCTTACTGAAGAAATACAGCAGACAGCACTCATGAGGGGCTCATAGATTAGCCTTGAGGAGTCAGGGAAAACTTCCCAAAGCAATCATCTCTGTATTGAAACCCAAAGCAGTCTCTATGTAAAGGAGACTTGGAGGCTTAGAGATTTTTCCTGCTTCGGGAACAGCCAGAAGCCGGAGAGGAACTGAAGTGTAGAAGAGGTGGAATTAGGTGACTGCTATCATCCCTGCAATTCCAAGACCTGCTCATGCAAATAAAATTGTTCTTGGTAGAAGAGATAATATTCTAGTAATTAAAGCAGATTGTGTTCAGAGGTGTTGTTTTCTTCTTGAGGTACCTGTTTCATGTGGAATTATCATTGTTACAGAAACAGTTGGAGTGCAGAACACCAAGGATTTGGGGGACTAGCCCAATCAGGAAACTGCATGTAGAAATAGCAGATAAGAACTGCATTTTTGAGGGGTGCCTGGGTGGCTCAGTCAGTTAAGGATCTGACTCTTGATTTCAGCTCAGGTCATGATCTCACTGTGAGTTCGAGCCCTGCATCAGGTGAGGATCCTGCTTGGGATTCTCTCTCTCTCCCTCTATCTCTGCCCCTTCCTCGAACTCACTTTCTCTCTCTCAAAATAAATAAATAAACTTAAAAGAAAGAATTGTATTTTTGAGATTGGATGTGGGAGTTGACTTGTGATAAAAATGGCAACTGTGACCCATGTTCTGGTGAAGTGAGTCTGTGTCTCTTTTCTAAGATGGTAAATGAATATTTTAAAATAAAACCGAGCTAGGTGTTATATATATATATATATATATATATATATATATATATATGGCTTCTTCCTTATCCATTCATCAGTCAATGGCACTTGGGATGTTGCCATGAATTTGTCTATTGTTGATAATACTTCTATAAACATTGCAGTACATGTATCCCTTTAAATGAGTATTTTTGTATCCTTTGGGTAAATACCTGATAGTGCAATTGCTGGATTGTAAGGTAGTTCTATTTTTAACTTGTGGGGAACCTTCATATTGTTTTCCAGAATGTCCAATTTGCATTCCCACCAACAGTGCAAAAGGGCTCCCCTTTCTCTAGGTACTCACCAACTGACCTGTTGTTTCTTGTGTTGTTAATTTTGGCCATGCTGAGAGGTATGAGATGGTATCTCAGTGTAGTTTCGATTTGCATTTTTCTTGGTGATGAGTGATGTTGAGCATCTTTTCATGTATCTATTAGCCAACTTTATGTCTTCTTTAGAGAAACTTCTATTCATGTCTTCTGACCATTTTTTAACTGTATTGTGTTTTGGGTGTTGAGGTATAAAGTTCTTTATATATTTTGGATTCTAACTCTTTATCAGATATGTAATTTGCTAGTATCTTCTCCCGTTCTGTAAGTTGCCCTTCAGTTTGAGTGTTTCCTTTGCTGTGCAGAAGCTTTTTATTTTGGTGAAGTCCCAACAGTTGATTTTTGCTTTTGTTTCCCTTGCTTTAAGAGACATATCTAGTAAAAAGTTGCTAGTGTTGGTGTTGGGAAATCTGGACAGCAACATGCAGAAGAATGAAACTGGACCACTTTCTTACACCATACACAAAAATAAATTCTAAATGGATGAAAGACCTAAATGTGAGACAGGAAACCATCAAAATCCTAGAAGAGAACACAGGCAGTAACCTCTTTGACCCTAGATGTAGCAGCCTCTTACTAGATACATCTCCTAAGGCAAGGGTAACAGAAGCAAAAATAAAGTATTGGGAGATATGTAAGTCTTTTTAAAAGCTAAATAAGCCTCTTGTCAGCTTTAGGACCCAGGAATGTCTTTGAAATGACCTGGGGGCCATTTCTTTGAAAGTCATTATCAAGGAAGGTAGTTTCCCTATTTCCCAGCTTCTGTGGGAGAGTGGGAGCCTAACTTCCGTCGGCCCTTACTCCAGATTGCAAACATATTTCCTGTCATAAAAATATGAGAAGTTTGTTTTTCCTTTGTGTAAAACCAAATAGCTAACAGTAGATCACTCCAATTAACATGTGAATTTATGATTATTTATGTGTGACAAAATTTATTTAAGGATTTAAAGATGTATTTAACGATTTACGTGCATCAAGTCCTTATAACACGTATGTAATGTGTTGTGTCTGCTTGCATAAATAATGGGTACAATTTTATTTGATCTTTGCAATCTTTTGGTAAATTGCCTCTGATACACATCATATTCCAGTATAAACATTATTCAGTAATAAAGCCATTTCTTTCTCCTATTTTCTGAGGAAGCTTTCTGGGTTTGAGAGATTTCATTTTAATTTGTATTTCCCCAATTTTATACATTTGCCCCTTGCACTGGAGAGAAGTGAGTAAATATCTTTCTCTCTGAGCCTTCATGTTTCTACTCCCCATTTAGCTTTTAACTTCAAGGCCAGAGCAAGGAACAATAGAAAGAGTGAAAAGAAAGAAAAAGCTATTGCCTGATAGGTCAGCCAGAAAGATGGCCTTAGGCTCTCTGATTTCGGCCAATAGCTCTGATTTTTTCCTTTCAACTGGAAGTTTTTAGTTACATTTGTCATGGGCCATGCCTGGGGCTATGTCTATATTCTTCTTCCAGCATTGTATCCACTTACCTTTAGCACCTACAAATTCCTCCTGGAGTTCTAGAAACAGGAAAACAACAATAAGGGAACTGACAAAACCCTGTCTTGATCAATCTAATATTTGAATTTTATAGGCTAATATGGGGTTTTAAAAGATAAACTGAGACATATTAACTTTGAGCAAAAATCCGTGTGACTAGGGTAGTACCAAACTGCAAGGGATTGGAGAGGCTCTGTTGACAGGACGTGAGGAAGACAACAGAGAAAAGATGAAAACAAAGCGAGAAAACACTTCAGTGGCCATAGCTCAAAGTCTAGTTGGTTGTTTGTGATCAGTTCCAAAGTTTTATAACCTTGATGTTCTTAGACCTACCTCAGTGTTAGAGCCTCCTTGATTGACTGATAGAATAAGGCTAAGAGAAAACAAATAATGAGAGGAGGAAAATATGTGTTAATGGGAAACATATGACAACTCCAGTTTAGGTGGTCCTATCTCCATTTCAGTCTGAGGAAGGTGGTGCTCTACTTCTTACAAGCTATAAGATTTCTTTTAATCATCCACTTTCATTTAAAGCGATTTAAATAGAATTCCAGTCTCACAGATATTTAATCACTGGAATGAAACCATATTGGTCCTATTAAGAATACTAAAGTGCATCAGAAGGGTAATACAGAAAGGAACCATATGTTTCCTCGGGTTGAGTTTCATGTTGCACTAAAGAAATTTGATTAATTAGGAAAGAAAATTAATAGATGAACATCCAGTGTTTTGCATATAGTATGAAATAATCGACATTCTGGAGGTCTTGAAAGATTATAAAGCAGGTGCCGTGTGATGGAAGTGATGGAGAAACTGAGCTGGAGGAACATAAATGTATTGTTAGAGGCTGTATATAGAAATTCGGTATTTGCCTCTCTCTTTGGCTTGCGGATGTCTGTCTTCCATCTGCATCTTCATGCAGCATGTTTTAGATTGAATTGTGTCTCTTAACCCCATTCATGTTGACAGTATGTGACAGGAATTAGAGGTAGGACCTTAATGGATATATTTGTAAGGTTAAATGAGGTCACAGGGTAGGGTTGGTGAGAAGAGGAAGGGACATGTGAGGACGCAGCACCAGGCCAGCTGACTGCAAGCCAGAAAGAGACTGAGTCTGCTGGCGCCTTGATCTGGGTCTCCCAGATTCCGGGGCAGTAACAGAACAAATTTCTGTTTTTCAAGCCATTGGTCTGTGGCATTTTGTCATGGCAATTTGAGCAGACTGAAACATGGCTCTCTCCCTTTTTGCAAGTCTGTGTTGAAATTCACTCTGCTTATCAGGATACCAGTTATATTGGATTAGGGTCCACCCTGATGATCTCATTTTAATGTTATTATTTCTTTAAGGGCCCGATCTCCATATATCATCACATTTTGAGGTACTGGGGATTAGGATTTCAACATACGAGTTTGCGGGGAAGACAATTTAACCCATAAGAAATGGTGAGGGATATTCTATTGTGCTTCACAATCATTTTTTCTCTACGTTATGCCATGTTTCCCTATAAGTAAAGTATTATTGCCAATTGACTTTAAGCACAAGACTTCACTGGCCAGCAGAATGTAGTCAGATGAAATATAAGATATTCATGCATTTACACGTTCTCTGCTATTGCCTCTTGAAAATCTGGTCTCTGCCATGTATATAACGTCTTAAATGAGGATTTCTCCTTTCAAAAAGTATTCTGGAATGAGAAGTCTGGTTAAACCACGCACTGCCAGCAGAAGCCAGCCAAGGAATATCTCATCTGCAGCAATCAGTTAATGTAAAAAATAAAAACATGTTTGTCTGTTTAAGTCCTAAAATATTAGTGTTGTTTGTTTCTAAAGCAAGAGCTGACTAAAAGAAAATGTGTACAACAGCAGCAAGCTGCCACAGCAAACACTAAAATACATGACATAAGCTTTTGTTCTAGATACCAACTCATGAGGAAAATGCTATTGAAGTTTGCAACTACATTATGCATAAGAGGAAAACTGGGTGCGACTATCACTTATAATAACTTGCAAGACAGAAAAATTGTCAAGTAGATTTGTTACTTTGGGAAATGAAGTTTTACCCAAGAGAGAATATTGGTTGCATGAATTGTTTACTATTAGCTGCATTGGATAACTACTGCAAAAAACAGATTGGCTTAGGGAAAAAAAAGACTACTTGCAATCAGAATTAAAAAAAAAAAAGAAAATGAGACAGTGTAGAATATCAGGACCCTAAGGATTTGAAGAAATGATTCCTTCTCAATCTCAGCAAAAGAATCTATAGAAGCATTTTAAAAAGTAAATTAAAGGAGCACCTGGGTGGCTATGTCAGTTAAGCATCCAACTCTTGGTTTCATCTCATGTCATAATATCAAGGTTCACAGGATCAAGCCCCACGTCAGGCTCTTCACTGTCAGCACAGAGCCTGCTTGGGATTCTCTCTCTTCCTCTCTCTCTGCCCTGTCCCCACTTGGCCTCTTTCTCAGAGAAAAAAAAAAAAAAAAAAAGAAAAGAAAAAAGAAAAAAAAACTTTAAAAATAAATTAAAAAGGATATGATGTGGTCATCATATCCTCTGTTAAAGTATATAATTAGAATAATGTACTTAGAAATTCTATTGAATTAAATGGAATGGCTCCAGGAATGACAACAAGGATACTATCCCATGGGAGCCTGAGAAACTCAAGGTATCTCCAATCAGATAGAGAGAGGAATGTATATATAAACATTTGAGTTGGCTGGAATCAATTAGTAAAATATTTTTAAAAATTGAGTGTGCTGTATGGCCTAAAATCCCATCAGCATAGACTAAGGAAATTTGTTTCTATCACATTGCTAACGTTTATGACTACATAATCACAGACAGCTTACCGGGTCCATTCAAGACCAAATCGTTTCAGTTTTAGCTGGAGACATGTTGGCATCATCTCTGGCAGGAACTGTGACATATTTTGATTCCTACGAGGTCATTTTGGTGGCCACAGCTAGCTCTAATTGTTGGTTATCTGAAGAAAGCTCAATTTCATGAACACCACTCAGCTTGTCGACTGCATTCAGTTTGGGTGCTGAGTGCACTGTGGTTTGTTGGTCTTGTGGTTTTAACCCCATAAGAGAGCTTGTCTTCCAACACGATGGTCTGTTTAACCCACTCACCCAAATTTACCTTATTTTTTTTCCCATACAACCAAATTATGTCTCCCCATCAACATTCCTCCACTGCTGGTTCCTACCCAGTCACTTTTTCTTTTTATAACAATTTATCCACTGTTCACCTTTTTGAATTTAAAATATATTTTTGTGGGCAATCATTCTTACACCAAAATTACTAATGGCTGAAATGTCTGAGACAGTGGCACATAGGACTCCCAGGTTATGATAACCAATGAACTTGGAAAAGGAAGTTTGCTCTATGAAGAATCTATGGGTTAACCTTGGTCCAGTAAAAAATGCTCCTGAACTTTCAAGAGAAATGACTGGTGAAAATTAACTTATTGTGACTAGTCTCTGGCTGAGCTGTCTACAGGTTTTCACATAGAATGAGTTACCAACTAAAAAAAAATGTGTGTGTGTGTATCTACATATATATATATATATATATATATCCCACGCACATATACACAAGCATACATACATATATATGTATATATATGTTCATATATTTATATATGATATATGTGTGTTTATATATTCATATGTATGTTTAAAGTATTTTGTCAACAATTTCTGAAATGGAGGCACAATGCCTTGAAACAGTGGCTCACTCAAGCAAGAGAGATGCATCTCTCCCTCTCTTCAGACAAAACATGTTTCACTCTAATGATGCTAATACATCAGTGGGGAGTAAAAGACTGGTCACCTTAGGGGGGCCTGGGTGGCTCAGTCGGTTAAGCGGCCGACTTCAGCTCAGGTCATGATCTCACACTCCGTTAGTTCGAGCCCCACGTCAGGCTCTGTGCTGACAGCTCAGAGCCTGGAGCCTGTTTCAGATTCTGTGTCTCCCTCTCTCTCTGACCTTCCCCCACTCATGCTCTGTCTCTATCTGTCATCTGTTTATTCTCTATCTGAATAAACGTTAAAAAAAATTAAAAGAAAAAAAAAGACTGGTCACCTTAGAGTCTGCTGTAGAGCAAAGGAGAGGTGAGTGCCTAGAAACACAGTTTAAACAGGAGCCAGTTTAGGCATAATCTTAGGTAATGGATGATCATGCATTTCAGCAAAATAATACTTTCGAATTTTCATAAAATAGTTGGAAGGTAAATTTTTCAAAGACCCCAAGATCCAGAGTCAGGAACCGGCTCTTTGAAGTGTGAGTGCTGTTCTCTGTATAAACCTAAAGGCTAATATGAACAGGGATTCATAAAGAAACCACAGAAATTCCACTCTCACCCATGAAAACTGCATGATCTGTTGTAATCTTAAATTGGGAGGCTAGCCACACCCTCACCCAACACAAGTCACAGTGAGTTTTAATAGCATTCTATTAGCCTCTTTCAAAACCCAAAGCTCTCTCTCTCACTTGCTAACTTGCTCTCACTTTCCCTCCTTTTTTTTTTCCTTTTGTTTATGGCATCCGGTTATAAAACAAAAATCAAGTACTCTTCTTGGGCAAGCTTTACAATCCCTTGGTCATTACTACTCACTTCCTTAGGTTTTGAAAACTGACTTTGTCTCCACGTGAATAACACACACTGTCTTGCATTTGTGCTTCAGTGGTTATTTGGATGATTTATCTTTTATAATCATTTCTTATTGAAGTAACAACCTCCAAACCACAGTTACAGAATCGCAATTTCTTTGTGTTTTGTTTTGTTTTGTTTCGTTTTGTTTTGTTTGCTTTGAGATTGCAGATGGGCCCTGGCTTCTCTGCAATGTTCTTTTCTCGAGAGGCCTTATGCTTGAACCCAGGCCAAGGGCTGTACACATCTGGGATATGCCATTCTCATGGTCTAGTGCAAGAACAAAATGAAACAGAACCAAATCTTACAAGTTCATTGAATGCATCTGCACAGATGTGGAAACAATTATGTCTGCCTGCATGCTATTGGTCACACAATGTGTGGTTAAGCACAAGTCAGTAAAGTGTACTCAATCTCCCAGGAAGCATGGCAAGGGTTGGGAGAGAAGAAAGAAACGAACAGTTAATACATTCTACCATAATTCTACCCCGTTGGCCAAACACATTTGCTTTCTCCTAATGAAATTAAACCTACCCTCTCTGGGAGATTCCGAGTGTTCCTCCAGTTATTCTAATCAGACTTAAAAACTGGAGGTGGTGATCTGCCTCAGGTCAGGATGCAGTTTCATTTATCCAACAACTGTGAGCTGAAAGGATAAGATACTGTGATACTGCTTCTTTACCACACACACACACACACACACACAGAATGGTGGCACAGTGATAAGACAATGACAATAAATGATCACATCTGGAAAAGAGGGAAGAGTAGACACATACAATTCACTGGTCAGCAGCAGTTCTGAAGACCAAAAGTTGTGAAGCCCCCCCCCCCCCCCCCCCCATTGAGATGTGGAATATCCCTTGAGGAAGTTCGTGTTTACCCTAGGAGGAACTCCCTGGGGCATTGTTCTCCTTGGCTCTGTTCTGTGGAAAGTTATTCCTTTCCTATCAGCTTCCTTGGATACATGTGAAAAGACGACTATTAACTTTTGGGGTCTACTTAGAATTAACCTTGTTATATATTTTTAAAAAACAGGTATTTTAACAGGAAGCTTTAAGTAAAATGTAAAGCTTTTAAACTTCTATATCTTTCAAATTAGTCATTATTTGTTTTTCTTTGTAGGGGTTGTTTTAATATTCATAAGAGAGATCCATAAAAAATATTAAACCTTGACTATTTTAGAATAAAGATGTCTAAGCAGATGACTTACTGTTATCTTTTGAAGCTAATACTAATTTTTCAATATCTTTGGTTAAAATATAAAACAATTTTACTACTCAGTACACCAAACGCCTTTAAACTTTGAAAAATATATATATTTATATATATATGTATATATATTTATTTATATATATTTATATATTTATTTATTTATTTATTTATTTATTTATATTTATATATAAACCATTGAATCCTATACTTAAAACAGGTGAAATATATTATGCAAATTACATCTCCACAGCTTTATTGAGATGTAATTTGCATAATATATTTCACCTGTTTTAAGTATAGGATTCAATGCTTTTTAGTATATTTACAGTTTTGTAGCCATTAACCCAATCTAATTTAGAAGATTTCCATTCCACCAAAAAGAAATTTCATATCTGGTGTCAGTCATTACCCTCTCCCCTCTGTAATGTCCAATCCTTAGCAACTATGTCTTTACATTTTGTTTCTATAGATTTGTCGATGTTATATAAACAAAATCTGGAAATTTCATATGAACAGAATTTTATGTCATCTTTTGTGACTGGCTCCCTTCACATAGCATAATTTTGTAGTATCATAAGTATTTCATTTCTTTTTATCGCAAATAATATTACCAGTTGATGAACATTTGAGTTGTTTCTATTTCTTGAAAGTTATGACTAATACTGCAGTGGACCATACTGTACAACTTTTATGTCGACATACATTTTTATACCTTTTAAGTAGATATCTAAGAGTGGAATTGCTGATTCATATAGTAGCTACATATGTAACATGCAAATATATTTTTATGAGCGAATTTTCTTTCCGTAAAATTATAGAAAAACAAAATCGCTCTCCAAAAAAAATCTGGAAATCATTTTTCTCCAAGAAACCTAGAGAATATTTTCAATCATCCATAGCAATCATAATTTATTTTGGAAATTAAACAAAAATTAAGGAATCACTTCAGAAACTCTGTGTTTCAACGTTTTGTTTTTTTTTTTTTTTTTTTTTTTATTTATTTTTGGGACAGAGAGAGACAGAGCATGAACGGGGGAGGGGCAGAGAGAGAGGGAGACACAGAATCGGAAACAGGCTCCAGGCTCCAGACTCCGAGCCATCAGCCCAGAGCCTGACGCGGGGCTCGAACTCACGGACCGCGAGATCATGACCTGGCTGAAGTCGGACGCTTAACCGACTGCGCCACCCAGGCGCCCCAGAAACTCTGTGTTTCAAATCTAAGATGGTGGCTTCTTCCAAAAACACATTTTTGTCAAAATAGCATTTGTACTTGCTGCAGTTTCTCTAAAAACCTAAATGGCAAAAATGATCACAAAAGGTAGTAATTTAGTAATTTTTTGGCTGAGCGGCCCTGAGTCTATTGGCATCCAACAGTGAGGAAAATTATTTATAAACAGCCACATCATACGCTAGACCAAAGTTCTGCATTGCCTCCGACTTTAAAAGTATTGCAAAAGTGTTAGTGTGGCAAAGATTTTACATTGTTGATCAATATTTACCAAACTCAGTGGAAAAGTTAACTTTTTTCCCAATAAAATCAATCTCATTATATCACATACTATTATTTTTGTACATTATTATTGGTTTATTATCTTGAAGTAGTATATAAACCAAACGAGCCTAAAGATTTGTTTTCAATATCCATTAGTTTAAAGGCATTTTAATCTTTAATCTTTTAAGATTGCCAACTTCAGGGGGCGCCTGGGTGGCTCAGTCGGTTAAGCGTCTGACTTCAGCTCAGGTCACGATCTCACGGTCCCTGAGTTCGAGCCCCGCGTCGGGCTCTGGGCTGATGGCTCAGAGCCTGGAGCCTGCTTCTGATTCTGTGTCTCCCTCTCTCTCTGCCCCTCCCCCATTCATGCTCTGTCTCTCTCTGTCTCAAAAATAAAAAATAAATGTTAAAAAAAATTAAAATAAATAAAAAAGATTGCCAACTTAAAAATTGCTTTATTTTATAAATAGTGTTTAAATGAGGAATTATAACTGCCCCTTCATCAGATTCCAAAGGAGTGACTGCGTAACCACAAGTGAAAGCAACTGGAGGGAGATACTGGTTACCTAATTCTATCCTCTCATTTTTGAGAGGTCAAATCTCCCTTTAAAGTTTTCGTTCATTTGTTTGTTTCTTTGTTTGTTTGTTTTTTAGTAGACCAAGTTTACATTAGTAATGGGAATAGAGGAAAAATAATGTTTACTTATTTTCCTTATGCACGAGGCATTATTTGTTACATTAAAATAACTTCATCCTGATTTTCAACAACCTACCATGTTCCACTCATTATTAATACAGTTTTGCAGATGAGGAAATACGTGTAAGTCGGAAGCTATCTATGTAGCAGAACTGATTCCTGATAGGGTGGAAACTTTATTCCAGTATGATCTAACACCAAAACATGGATGCTTTTTCTGCCACACCAAGATACTTCTCAATCAAATTCATTCATGTATTAAACAAATGCTTTGTCCGGTGAACGCATGGTTTTGTGCTAGGTGCTAAGGTTACACGATGGAATACTGCAGTTTCTTCTCAAGAGAAGATTAAAATCAACTAGGATAGATAGAAGGAATTATTGTGTATAATTACAATAGAAAGTTGTAAATGCTAACTGTAGGCATATATACACGGGAGAGAAGATGTGAATGACCACAATTAGGCTGTGTGGAAAGAAGGTTGAGGAGAATTCTTTTAGTTGAAAGTGATGTGTATTATGAGAGGTATGGATAGGAGACAGACAAACTCGTCTAGAGTTTGCATATGGGACAAAGAACCAGTATGATGCATACAGAATAATAATAGGAAGTCCAGAATCAGGAGGCCATGCATTGGAATGGTATGTGATGCAAAAAAAAAAAAAAAAAAAAAAATTAATCTGGAATTAATTTAAAAAAATTAATCTGGACAGCTTAAGCTACATCACAAAGTTTCTTCTAAACTCAGCTGCAAATTATTCACTTTTCCTTAAGACTAGTGAGTGGCAAGGGAGAACAGTAATCTTGTGAAAGGCTATGTATCAGAAATGGGATTTGTTTCAAGAGTTTGAAAATAAAGTAGAATTTGCCCTAATGTTCACATGTTTGTATTTAGATAAGATATATGACTTATTTTGAATTTCAAAGTTGATTGAAATAAGTCTGAGAATTATGTTTTCCAAATAGAAGAGACAAATTGAGAAGATAGAGGAGAAGGCTCAACATCCTTTCAAATTAAGAAACAAGATGAAAGGCTAAGAAGCCATTAGGAGGCAGCCAGGAAAAAAAGAAAAAAAAACCATCTAAACAGCAATAATGTGGTTTACCAGGGAGTTGGTGATGACCACCCCAAATGCAATGCAGAATCAGGCCATTATCATGGAAGCACTTTCCTACAGACGACAACAAGGGCAATGGCGAATCTTCTCATTAAATCATCAAAATACTTTTATCACAAAAAGAATGCTTATTCATCTACATCAAATATCTACAGCTTTTTGTTTTCCAATTGTAATTCAATTAAGTTGATTTGAAAATTTAAACCACACCTCAATTTTTCAGATATTGATTCTGAAAGTAATCATTATTTTTTAAAGTAAACATTTTTTATTTATTTTTAAAGAAGCAATGCCTATTGATTACTAGAGACTTTCTTCAATACTTTCTACCTTCTTTTCATTCATGGTTGATTTACCATATGTGTCTCTTGTCTCTCTTTTTAGTATTTATTTACATCACATATCTTTATTTCAACCTCCAATGTTATATTCTAACATGTCTACCCACATTTCTGATTTATCCTTAAAACTAAAGCACCAACGTTTCAATGACTTTAAATAGAAATTTTTTGCAACAATAAATGTAATGTAGTGACATTTTACAGTATATAGCAGATGCCATATATATTGGTTTTTATGAACATTTAACTTTTATGCTACACATGAATAGCTTACTATTTCCATTTTTCTCAAGATTTTTAATTAATCAAATTTCTCTACTTTTGACTTACAATCCCAATCAGAAATTTTTAATGTGTAATGCACATTAGACAATTAATGGTAATTACAGATACTGGGCTATTTTTTACTTCTCATTTTTTTTTCTTTGTCTTGTTTCCTAGCATGAACACATAAAAAAATAAATAAATAAAACCCAAACTCTAGAACAGATATTTTAACCTTAGCTACTTGAGGATGGGGGTTTGAGAATAAATGGATATCTTGAAATTATTTTCTGAATATACACTGCATTCCCTCTGGAAAAGGTTCACACCTTTCGTAATATTTCCAAAGAGGTTTGTGTCCCAGCCCTCTGAGTCTACCTTTAGAAATGTGAGCAGCCATGCTGGGTCATCTACTTATTCATTCATTTATATATTTATTTAGAAAATAATTACTCCAACTATGTTTAAATATCTTAAAATTACAAACTAGTTCACTGCAGATTTCTTTATTTTTCTTTCGGGGAAAAAAATGAAGGCTCTTACTTTAGTGAATACTAATTCTTCCAACTTGCTTTTTCTTTCTTTGCTCTCTGTTGGAATCTGGCAATTCTACTTGAACGTCATTGAGATTTCAGCAATTAGCCTTCTTTTACTGCAGAACAGATGTTCTAAGTGTTGGGTTCATTCGACATGGGTTGGGATTGAGATACAACAGCTGTTATAATTTAATTCTGGTTAGGTCAAAAGACTTCATCATTATCAGTTCAAAATACTCTTAAAGTATCATAAAATTGACATGTATTTCCAATTAAATTGATTTTCACTTAGTCATGGTACATTGTAAACTCTATAATTTCTCACCGTCATATATGGTAGCGTGGGCTCTAGTTTGACAAGTCAATATTCAATAGTCAATTTCCATGATTACAATCTGAGGGGCTTTATTTGTATATATAACAATCATTACCATGTTATTTTTATTACAATACTGAGAGGAGCTGATTGAAAACAGCAGGAAAGATATCTCTCTGCATTACTGTCTTATTTCCAGACAATAGACACTCTGAGAACCTTTCTACATAACCAAATTCTCTGAATATTTTCCTGTTAACCATAGGAAAAAAATATATAACATTTCTATAAACCTATAGTGTCTGCCTATCACTCTTGAACTTTCTAAATCAGAAAAGTCAATACTTAATTTTGAACAATACCAGATTCAATTTAAAAAGGCTGTATGATGAGCTTCCACAAATGGTTAATTTCCATTTCAAGCAAAAATCATAGCAACTGCTTTGAAATAGATCATTCCTAACCTAAATAAGTTAATGCAGTGCAATTCAGTGATTAATATTGTTAAAATAATTAAATTGACTTTGCAATTTTCTGGTTATTTCGGTCTTAACCACTGAATCAGATCTAATCTATATTGATGCAATCAATTTGTGACAGGGAGCTATTACTATAGCTAAAGGGACCAATTTGGTATCTTTTAAGAAAGGATTACTTTTACCATTCTACCCAAGTATTAGGTGCGCAGTACCAGATTAGCATACTTCTTTATATAATAGAAATATAAAATTGAAAAATGCTATGATTTTCCCCTCTAGGGGAAGATAGAAAATACAGCTGAGTCAAATATACTATTATCCCATCTGAGTGCATCATTTGAATATCGTTTATTTTGACAGTAACAATAAGGGGCGCTTTGTAAGAAAGCATTACTGCCTTCTATGAAACAGTTGACTACTAAGAATGAGATAAGCTTTCCAAGGATGAGAGGTGACGTTGTAACAAGATTATTTGGAAGCATTATAAAATGCATTGCCTCCTTTTTACCGCTCTGCTCTCCTTCCCACAGGTGATAGTTCTGTCAGGTATATTGTAACTTTGGACATTAATTGTTTTAGATGTTAAATAGCTTATAGATACCTTGTGTTCATTTTCTTTCCTAATATTACTGGGATAAGCTATGGGAGCGATTATCTCCTTCAATTTACGAAAACAAGACAAATGGTTAATTCCTGGTTCTCACCTCACTGAGAAATAAGAGGGGGCACTGGTAGGTAGATCAGTAAGTAAATGCAAAACCTTCTTCTATATATTCCCTGGAAAAGCCAGGGGTGAGCATACTTAGTTTCAGTCATAACCTGTTACTTGTACTAACTTTCACCAATATCTCCCACCTGCAACCACCATGGCCACCCACATATGTTTGGATTCATGTCTTTTGAGAGTCACTCTTCCAATATTGGGGACACCCAAAATCTTCTAGTTTCCATTGATAACATTACTTTCTCTCATTGGTTAATTTCTCAAAAAACTTTAAAGCTTTTTATACGTTCAGTCATGCTTTATCAATGTTGAAAATTAAATGTTTTTTGAAATTTTACATTTATGTCCTCTCTCACTCCCACCCCACCCCCCAACACTTTTTTTCTTTCTAATTCTGTCCTTACCATCCAGTTGTTCAATCAAGGTGTTGGTAGTTACAGGTCTGCAAGGTGATTTTGCACCCTCAGGTCAGATACCACAGAGGGTCTCTGTAATCTAAAAGCAATCTCTGCTTTTATACTTGAATTTTTCTAAGTTTCTCAAGAACTTTGCTTCTTGCTATCATCTGTATATTTACATATTTCTATATAGAGAGACATATATAGACAACAAAGTTTATCCATTTACTTGGAGGGCGGAGCATGAGTGGGGAGGGGTAAAAAGGCAAAGAGGAAATCCCAAACAGGCTCCGCTCTGTCAGAGCGGGGCTCAATCTCACCAAGCCTGAGATCGTGACCAGAGCCAGTATCAAGAGTCAGACATTTAACTGGCTGAGCCACCCAGGGACTGACTTTCTTTCTTTCTTTCTTTCTTTCTTCCTTTCTTTCTTTCCTTCCTTCTTTCTCCCTTTCTTTCTGTCTTTCTTTCTTTCTTTCTTCTTTTTTTTCATATATTAAATCAAGTTCTCCCTTCTTAATGTGTGTTGCCTGCCTCCTAGCCAAGAATATAGATTCTTCCTAGGACATTATCATTAAAATAAAAGAATAACAATAATAATTATAATTCTTCCTCTTGATTCTGAGTTGTTTTCCATCTTGCCCCTCATTTCTCTCAGCCCCTTCCTAGGCATCTTCTTGAAAGAATTGCCACCCACATTCTCTCAACTTCTGCCTTTTATTTATCTGTCCACAAATGGCTAGAGGTACTTTCTATCATATATATTTTTCAGTACTTTTTGCCAAATCAGTTGGTAGCAATTCTTCTCATCTGATCTTATCAAATGCTACCACCGTGGTTGATGTGTTCAACCACACTTTCTTCTTGCAGTAATTTCTGTTGGGTTCACTGACATGATGCTTCTCAATTTTCTGCTTACATGTGTGGTTCATCATACTTTGCCAGACCCTCTCCCCATTTCCACATCTCATCAGTTATAGCTCAGATTTTTGTTTTCCCATCTTTTTACACGCTCTCCTTGGGCAAAATAAGCATATTACTTTATTGAATATGATGTGCTGTTTTCTTTTTTTTTATTTTTTTTAACGTTCATTTATTTTTGAGACAGAGAGAGACAGAGCATGAATGGGGGAGGGTCAGAGAGAGGGAGACACAGAATCGGAAACAGGCTCCAGGCTCTGAGCTGTCAGCACAGAGCCCGACGCGGGGCTCGAACTCACGGACCGTGAGATCATGACCTGAGCCGAAGTCGGACGCTCAACCGACTGAGCCACCCAGGCACCCCTATGTGTTGTTGTCTAAGTTTACCTCTTTTTTCTAGACTTTTCCTTTGAACTTCAGTCCTATTTATCTACGGTACTATGCAGAAATCCTGACTTCTCCACCCAAGCTAGTTCCTCTTTGAACCATCATATATCAGAAAATTATGCCAGAATCCATCCAATCATTCAAGCAAGAAAAGGTAGAGCCATTTTTCACTTTTGTCTCCTGCAGCCATTATATCCAAGCCTCAGTACTTCTTAGATATCAAAAGTTTTTTTTTTTTTTTTTTTTTTATGTATAAATATGTTAACTTTTCCTTATATCCATTGTCACCATCCTGGTCATTCTTTCATACGGGTTATTGCAGTAACCTCCTAATTCATCCCCTGATGCATACTTTTACATTAGAAATCAGACAATATTATCCTCAACTTAAATGCATTCCAATGGCATTTAGAATAAAATATGAACTCTACCTTAGGCTCGTACTGTCTGCCTGATCTTGTCTCATTTATCATTTGCATCTCATCTCGACAGCACACTCTCTAATTCTATTACAACCTATCCAAACTCTCTTAAGTTACTTCTACATTCCCACGTTTTCCTCGTTATTTTACATTTTCTTCTGCCTTCCCTCTGTTTCCTCCCCACCCATTGTTTACTGTTGACCATACTCACTGGTTTTCTATATACAATCCCAGCATAATTACTGAGTCCCTCCTTTTTTCCCTCAGCAATGGCCCAGTTTGGATAAATTCTACAGTAAACATGTCTTTGCAAAGCAAACCATTCTAATTTTTCAACTCTAAAAACAAATGTCACTTTAACAGAAATGTTGCATAGCAATCTTTACGAATCATTCCTCAATTTACAGGGTTTTGTCCCTTATCCTGTTTCCTTTCAGCAGATGTATTAATTACCATGTATTTCACTATCTGACTGTAGAATTATTTTATATACTGCTAGGAAAGCAGCAACTTTTTTCAAACTTTGAAGTAATATTTTTTGTATCACTCATAATTTTCATTTTAAGTTTTCTAAAAGAATGGTTTGAAATTTATTCAATATTTATGACTCTTGTACATATAAAAAATCGTAATTATAAGCAAAATAAATTGGTGTACGTATTCCTCAGCCTTTCTTAAATTCACAGCCCAACGTTTTGGTTTCTAATTCACGGTTATTGATGGCCATGTTTTCCATAGAATGCTATTAAGAGAATTGACAAATACAAAGAAAGAAGACATCTCTTATTTTTTCCAAAAAGTACTTTATCATTGTTTGCTGGATTTCACATTAAACCACCGGGACACATTTTGCACATTTTGGTGTTGGCGATTTCTTAATTTCAGCAGAGGTGATCAATAATCAGGACTCTTACTCCTTCTTTAAATAATCCTGAATATCGGTGTATAGAAATGTCCAGAGGCATGTCTTTCAATATCCACCACCAGCAATAACAGCTAGATGTTCTCTTACATGAGCTTATTCTTTAATGGTACATACCTCTGTCTACACCAGAAAGTACTGCTTCATCATTTCCACTTCCTATGATCTCAAGCCAATTCCAGTTCTACTCTCTTCCCTGGATCCCTGCATGGATCTCTTGCCCATATTAGTAAGTTGAAGGGAAATCCCTTTTCTTTTATGTTAGTTAATTAACTTAATTACAGTAATTAATGTGAGAGGAACTGTTATGCCTGTGAATTCTTTTCCCTTAAAGACTGAGACATTTTGTCAGGCAAAACATGACTCTACTAATATAGTGACATATACACTGTCCAACCAAATGTGCCTTTAGGCAAACCATGGTAATTACTTTCTATTTCAACGACTAAAAAATGGCTTCCTGGACCATAGCAACAGAAAGGCACTATTAGACAATGGATACTAAGTTCAGAGACAAAGTTCAAAACAAAATTTTTAAAAAATGCATTTTAGGATTAGTAGAATAAAAAAGTATCTTCAGGTGACATTTTTCATTGGCTAATGAGCGTTCCTTCTGGACTGAAAGGTACATGAGGTTTTGTCTATTTTGTTCCACAACCTTGAACAGCAGCCTCCGGTAACGTCTGCTGCATATTAACTGTTACCTATACCTTTCTTGAATGAATGTGTAAATCAATTCACATAGTGGAAGACCTCTACAAATTGCTAATGTATTTTACATAGTGAGATTGTCAAAAGCTCTAAAATGAAAGCAATTCGATCTTAGGACACCTTTTTCTTAGATAAAATGTATTTTTTTTTTAGTGATAAAAATTAGCATACAAACCAAACAGTAAATGGTAAAATTATTCTCTCTTTTGTTCCATGTATTTAATTTTATAATTATATTGAATAGTCAAATATTGTCAAATAGTCAACATATTATACATGATGGTCAATTTATATATGTTGTTTTATATATATATATATATAATTATAAAATATATTTTGATCATTTAGCTATATTTGACTATAAAATGCACTTGTATAATCATACCTATATAAAATTACATACATATAATTAGATATAAAAACAGATATATAACTTTATTAAATTTCACCATATGTCATTCAGTCATAAATTTGGAAACTTAAGACCTAATCTTTGATGTTATAAAATGGTTTCACCTTACCAAACTGCCACAGAGACACCTCTAAATTTTGTTTTTTAATGTAGCTGTCTTTGCCAACCGGAGGAGTCTAGTTATATCCTACAAAGAAATAAAAAACAGTTATGAAGACAGTTTTTCTCCAGAAAAGTTTTGTGAATGTTTTGTGATTGCAGTACGTTACTTTCTATTTAAAACCCCGAGAGTTGTAGGCTTTGTTAAAAAAAATTGGAAGTTATAATTTTACAACCTATGAGAATTGGTGAATTCGCACATAAAGATGTGTCTTGTTGTGTACTTAATGATACATCTTCTCTCACCTCGCCTAAGAGAAACGGCAGGGTTTTACCCTGACAATGTCACAGCTATTTTAAATTCCCTTACTTAGACATTTCCCAGCTTTTATAGCTTCTGCAGCTGTCAGAGCAATGACTTTTTCTTTGTTAGGCGAGGAAATGTCTAAACTTATAATTAGACCTCAGTTATGAACTATGTAACTAGTTAATCATAGCTTTCATTAGGGCTTTTTGCATTCCAAAGGGATTTGAATGTAGCCAAGAATGGTGGCATATACCAAACAAAGCCAGCTTGAGCTATTTTAGAGTTTGTTTCTAATTTACATAAAAGTGTGCCTCTTTACCATCTGACCCATAATTATCATCTGAACTAATATCTGACGCATTTAAATTATCTAAAATGTTTACATCACCTATACCATCATTGTTCAAGCTTACCACCCTTTTTCAGTTAAGTCATTTTAATTACATCCTTCAGACATGTGTAAGCAAAAAAAATAGTAACAATTTTTAGCCAACTAACCATCAGAACATTGTCGTACTAATTCATTTAATTATAGTAATAAAAACAAAACTACAAAAATCATACATTTTTAATCAAAACTTAATATAATGCTTCTATTGCCTTATCAGAGATAAATCATTGTTAAATTTCAGGTTATTTTGAGTTAACGAAGCCTAGTCAATGTGTGATTTCTCAATTTTTCGCTTCTTTTCTCTAATGAAACTTCCATGAAACTTTCAACAATACAGTATGACCTCTTGCCCGTTGTATTTCACTCATTGCACAAGCTTCACTCATGAATTAAGTCTGAATAATATTTTCCCTATTAGCACTGTTATTTAAAGGTACCCATCTTAAACATGTTCTCAAAAGACACAAAAATAGTTTGGCCATATTTGGTTAAAAGACAGCTCATTAAATGATTTAAAATACATTCAAAATAAATTTTATAGTATCCTCCAAATAAAAACAAATTAAGTTAAAACACTTGTAGACAACTTGCTGGGGACTCCTAGAATTATCTGTCTGGAAGCCCCAAGCTTCTAACTTACTCACAGTGTTACCACTGTCAATTTTAAAAGTAAAATAGCCAGTTATTTTACCGGAGAAATAGGTTTACTCACGAATAGCAGAGGAATTGCAATTTAGGACATGCAAGCGATGGTAAACCATAGGTAAGCCTTGAGATCAAAGGAGTGGAACCGCTCATTTATTAAAAAAAAAAAAAAAAAACAAAAAAAAAAGAAAGACAAAAAAGGAGGAGGTTGGGCGGGGCTGCTCTGAATGAAAGTCCCTGGAGGAAAGTTAGAGTTCAGGGTCATACCTGGTTCTCACTGGCTGAGCTATGGAAATTTGTCTTGACTGGATTTCTGGCTGAGCAAGAAGAAATGCTTCCTTCTTCCTCCTGGAGTAGTGAAGGAGGATTTTTGCTGTTGGGAATGTAGTGTCTCTTCCTTTAAGGGTCTGCACTTAGTGTGGCTTGATAGGGCATGAGAGCCCCTGCTCTGGCCTCTTGGCTTCACTTTTTGGGGGGTTTCTTTGCTCCACTTTATTTTTTTTTAAGTTTACTTATTTATTTTGAGGTGTGGCAGAGAGAGAGGGAGACAGAGAATCCCAAGCAGGCTCCACCATTGTCAGTGCAGAGCCCGGTGAGGGGCTCAGTCTCATGAACTGTGAGATCATGACCTGAGCTGAAGTCAGATGTTTGACCCACTGAGCCACCCCGGAGCCCCATGGCAGGCAGAGTTTTGATCACAAATCTCAGATTGCCTTCAACACACCAAGAAATTCTATGGATAAACTCATGCTTTGAAATTACTTTTAAAAAATGTCCTCTTCTCATGGAATTACTCCTCACTAAGACAAGATCAATTGATTATTTTGTCACCTAAATTACAGATATTATAGTAACAATCAGAAAAGGCCAACCCCTTCGATCTTTATTCTACAAGTATACCAACACAGGAGCATTCTTATAGCTCAATATCTTCTACTGCTTTGTTCCTGTTACATTAAAACAATGGCTGGAAACTTTAGCCCGTGGGCCAAAAATGACCCCACTGCTTACTTTAGTAGGTAGAGCATTATTGCAGCACAGAAATGCCCAATGTTTTACCTGTTGATGTCTGCTTTCCAGATAAAAAGGAAAGCTGACTAGTTTTAACAAAGACTGTTCCTCAAAGCCTAAAATATTTAGACTTTACAAAAAAAAAAAAAAAGTTTACCAAATCTGCACTAAAAGCAAATAACAGTTCTCATCTAATGCTGAACTTGAAGATGTTACCTTTGGACTTCATCTTCTTCAGTCTTCTCAAGAACATTTTTAAATAAAAATACATTTGTTTTATTTTATATTCAGACTTTTTCTTCAGATCTTTTCCTATCCTCAAATATCCTTTTAACTCTCCTCAAATATCTCTTATTTAGAAAAGCAACAACAATCATCAAGCAACTAACCCTTACCTATATACCCCCCATACTTATCTTGATTATCTCTTCTCCTTTAAAAATTTTTTTTGATGTTTATTTATTTTTGAGAAAGAGAGAGAGAGAGAGAGAGAGAGAGCACAAGCAGGGGAGGGGGAGAGAGAGAGGGAGACACAGAATCCAAAGCAGGTTCCAGGCTCTGAGCTGTCAGCACAGAGCCCAATGAGGGACTTGAACCCATGAACCATAAGATCGTGACCTGAGCTGAAGTCAGACATTTAACTGACTGAACCACCCAGGCTCCACAATCTCCTCTCCTATTAAGCCAAAAATAGTTCAATTTTTTTTTTTTTTAAATGACAGAAAGCCATGTTATCATTACTCACTTATTCCTCTGCTCAGTTCAATTTGGGTCTGATTTCCAAATTCCATCAAAACATTTGATGTGAAGTTCATCAGTAACCTCCATCACCTATGAAATGGTTCCCAAACTTATCTAGTCATCAGAACCATGTGGAGGGCTTGGAGAAATACAGAATGCCAAATGAAGCTTACAGAAATAAATTGGTAAATGGCTGGCTGCCAAACAGAATTTTTCCATCAGGTGAGGATGTGGAACAGAGGAGTGAGGACGAGTCTTTTTACGGGGCAGAATTTATTTTGCATGTCTAGAGACAGTTATTTGCAAGTGCATCTGTTATCTAAACTTAATATAACAGCAAAGTGGCTCAAAGACAAAGAAAGCACAGAATCTTTATTGAACTAAAATCACAGTCAGACAACTCAGAGGAATGTGTTCTAAACAATGCATAGTTTATCAATGAATCACAAATGTTTCCCATTAGCTTTTATATCCAAATTTTTAAAACAGTTTTTATTTATTTTTTAATAAATATGGTATATGGTATCTTAGAATGACTATTTGATTAATGCCACTGTCTTTGATCTCCATACAATGTTAAATTTTATAAGAGCAAGAATTCGATATATTTTGCTTATCTCTCCATCCTCAGCACAGTGTTAACATAGTACCTTAACTATAATAGGTGCTCATAAATAATATTTAAATAAACAATAGCCATATTCAGAGTTAATTAAAATAGTTGAATGCAAATTCATAGATTAATAGATAACATTAATTCTATCATGCTCATGACAAACAATATAAATATAAGAATGGTAAAATAGCATTAATGTCTAAGACCATAAGTTTTAGAGTTAGACATAGGTTCAGTCTGAATCTGCCATTTATCTATACACACATACATTAAATATTTAATTATCAATTAAATGATTTTATATTTAACTATTTCAACTATATGAGCAGAAGATTAAAAAATGAAACAATATGGGGCGCCTGGGTGGCGCAGTCGGTTAAGCGGCCGACTTCAGCCAGGTCACGATCTCGCGGTCCGTGAGTTCGAGCCCCGCATCAGGCTCTGGGCTGATGGCTCGGAGCCTGGAGCCTGTTTCCGATTCTGTGTCTCCCTCTCTCTCTGCCCCTCCCCCGTTCATGCTCTGTCTCTCTCTGTCCCAAAAATAAATAAAAAATGTTGAAAAAAAAAAAAAAAATTTAAAAAAAAAAAAAAAATGAAACAATATCCTATATTCTCCAATATTTGACTTTACTGTAACGCCCAGTTTCTGGTTTCTAAATTGGAAATCTGATTTAGAGTTGCAATTTATAAACTGGAATTTCCTTTTCATGCATTTACTAATAAAACTGTCAATCAGAAAATATAACAAAATGAGTCTGAAAAAACAATAAGCTTGTATAAAATTTTAATAATTAAAACAAAATATTTGATATCAGAAATATGAAGGAAAAACAACCTCTTTGAAAACACAATAAAAATAAAACATAATTGAATCAAGATAATTAAAGAAACTATAGAAAGTTATAAGGATGAGAGTATGGTTAAAAGGACATTGGTCAGATAATAGTTTTCTGGACTTCCTCAAAATTAACTGAAATATATTCTTCTTTCTTTCTGGGCAGAGATATGCTGTGATTAGTTCTCTATGTTTCATAACAAATTACCTCAAACTTTACAGCTTCAAAGCATCCCCATTTATTTTCTCATAGTTATTATGGGTTAGAAATCCAGGCATAACTTAGCTAGGGTCTCACAAGGCTGCTCTGAATATGTTAGCCATAATGACATTTCCATTTGAAAGATCTACTGGGGAATGATTCTCTTTCCTGTTCTCATGATCGTGGGCAGCATTCAGTAGCTTGTGGTTGTAACATTTATGGCAGCTTGCTTTTTCAAAGATAGTAAGAGAAGATATAGAGAGATAGATGATAGGTAGATTAGGTAGAAGCTACCTAATCGAGGAAATTTGGTGAAAATTGGTGAAATTGTGCAAAGATATAAACTCATTTATATCTATAGCTATGTCCGAATATGTAAACTTCTTTGAAAGGGAGATTTGTTAATTTGTTCATTGTTTCTTCACTAAGCATCTGCAAACAGAACCTGAAGGGGTAATTGAGAAGAGGGGTTTTCATTAATAAACTTGCTTCCATATTTGGGAGAATCATTTGAATGTCACTGAATAAGTTTAGGACAGAGTTATGAGAAGAAAATAAGTGGCAGGGCAATGAAAGGAGACAGGGAGATGTTGAAATATTAGGCCATTACTTCAGTTAACAGTCAGTAGAAGAAAACAAAAAAAAAATATATATATATAGATATGAATATATAGAAAGGAAAAAATGAAAAGAGACATATGGCAGGAATATTGTTCAAATACTTTAAATAATAAGAGTTGTTGATGGTCAAATAACTGTTAACAAACATAATTTTCCTCTAAATGTCAACAAAGTGTTTGAGGTTTGTGCGTGTGTGTGCATGTGTGTGTGTGTGTGCGTGTGCAGAAAAAGAAAAGCAAAATTAAGCTTCAATTCTAGACCATGGCAGTGTGGGATATGGATACCACGTTTGGGATTGTTGGTGATCCATAATGGGTCAAATATATGGTCAGTACAGTGACTGTATGATTCAACTAATCTGGGATGATTTTGGTCCCAGCTAGGCTTGTTATTGCTTTTGGGTAGATTTTCTGGTAGCTGGTGGACCATGCTTATTCCTGGCTGATAACTCAACCCTTTTCTCATGTTTTGAATATCCCTCAGCTGGCTGGTCTGGACTTGCTCTCAGAGCGAAGGCATAGCAGTAGAGTAGAGAATAAAAGTGGGCAATGACCATTGAGACCTAGGCTAAGAACTGTCACAGAGTAACTTCTCCCATATTCACTTGGTCCAAGTAAGTGAATCCAAGCTGTTAAGAAATACACCCTCCTCTTCATGACAGGAACTGCAAAGTTATATTTTACTTTTTTTAATGTTTATTTATTTTTGAGAGAGGGAGAGAGAGAGAGAGACAGAACATGAGTGGGGGAGTGCCAGAAAGAGAGGGAGACACAGAATCTGAAGCAGGCTCCAGGCTCTGAGCTGTCAAAACAGAGCCCGACACAGGGCTCAAACTCATGAACCGTGAGATCATGACCCAAGCCGAAGTTGGATGCTTAACTGATTGAGCCACCCAGGCGCCCTAAAAAGTTATATTTTAAAGGGTGTGGAAATAATAGCACCACTTCAAACAACAGATACAACCTGGATTAGGTACTGCATCTGTCATTATTACCTTTACTAATAGAGAAATTTGTGTCTCCTTTTGGGTCTCCTATTGGTGGATCAACGGAGCTCACTTAGGCATTCATTGACAGAAGGTTAGTAGCTTCAAATTATTTGTGGTTAAAAGTATTAACATCAAAGAAATGTTCAAATGCTATAAATCAGGGTTTTTCTGTTTGTTTTATTTTGTTTTCTGGATATCTGATTGTTAACTATTTAACAGTAAGCTGCTGGGTCACCCCTTGCCAAACACCTAAAATACATGGAATGGTATTTGGGATATGGAAGACAAGAAAAAATGAAATTGAGTTTTGACAACTAGGAGATTCGCATTAGGAAATTAAAAAAAACGGTAACACGGAAGCATCTGAAGCCTCTGGATATTGGTGAAGTGATTTCAAAACCTGAAAATAATAGCGTGTAGTCACTATTATTGGTTATTAGATAGAGATGATTACAGGCATGAGTTGGCTAGTTTTTGTGCAAAAATTGAAGGAAATAGTTTCCAGACATGAAAGATCTTATGAGACTGGAATTAGTGCCTGTCTCGCTCCATTAAAGAGAATGAGATAAGATTGAAAAATTTTAAAGGAACAAAGATCCTGTAAAACTTTTCAATCTAAAACAGTGACTTAGCTTTGCGCCTCCTAGTTGTCATAAGAGTGAAGTCTAAGCACTTTGTCATAACGTGCAATACTTTTCGTGTTAGGTTTCTTGCTTTCTTCTCTGGGCATGTTTTTCCCTTTACCTTAACTTCAGTTATACCAGACTGCTCTGAGTGAAGTAATTATTTATCATTTCCGAAGCTTTGCACTAATAATCTTTCCCTTTAGAATGTTACCCTTCCAAGCCCCAAACTGGTAACACACAGTGATTCTGAGGTCTACGCTATCTGTCTTCTCCAAGATTATTTTCGGACCATCCATGCATGATGTTAAAAAGGAGATGACGAGCTCAAAATCAAGTCAGTTGTGCTAAGTCCCACATCAGCAAAGCGAGACTTTATGCTTAACCTAATTACAGTTTTGTCCTTTCCAGGAATCTTTAACCAGTCACCCTGGAATTACCCATTCAACACTAGGAAGTAATCCCTTGATGGATGCTTCCATTCCCCTTGGGAAAATGACCTTGCCTCGAACAATTGATTTTTTGCTAATCATTTCTTTTTCCGCTCCTTTCTGCCTTTAAAAACCTTTCCTTTCTACAGCTTTGGTACAGCTCTTTTTTATTTGCTGGGTGGAATACTGCCTGATTTATGAATCATTTAATAATGACAATTATTCTCTATAAGTAGTAGTAATTGAGTTGACACTGTGAATCTTCCACAGCTGATAACAATTCCATTGGAAATCTGATTCCATAAAGTTAAGCAATGTTGGCTATGATTTTCATATAAAATCCTTGCATTACCCAGCTGCTACTTTATTTAAATTGTATAATTTGTTTCATAATGAGGTTTTTTTTTTTTCATTTTCCACAAAATGTCAATTCTAAACTCCGTGCTCTGAGGTACCAACCACAGTGCAAATCCCATTAGCTTTCAGGCTTTTAGTTGCTACACAAAGTTCAAGTTGAAAGAAAAAGAAAAGTATGACTGCATAATAGGGTGGTGATATTCATAAAATACCTATATTTGATGTTTACTTTCTAAATGAATCTGAGGAAATTATTATCATTTGACATATTCTGGTTTAAATTAAAGCAGTTTTCAAGATAGAATATTGGTGTTATTCAGTTTATTTGGCCAAGAAATATACACCAGCCACAAAAAAAGGGAAAATAGGCGATTTGGGAATATTCCTTACAAAAGGCACTCAGAATACAAAGATTTTTTAAAGCATCTTAATCTTTACGTTTAGCACTATTTTAGCTCTCATTAAATTTATTTTTTTCTTTAATAATTTAATATGCATATCCTTCTTCTGGGATCTATTTTAAGTAATTCTAATCCGCACACACACACACACACACACACACACACACACAAACATGTACCCAGACAAACAAGTACAAGCACAGACCCACAAAGACACACAAACATACAGATACACAGATTCAAAACATGATATGAAACAAAATGGTGATGCTCTAAATGATGTGCAAATGTAAACTTTGCTTCCAAAAGTTAATGTGAATGTTAGAAATAGTACAAAAGCTACTAATTGTAGGAGAGGAGTTAAGAAGGAACGGTAGTAGAAGGACCTGATGCTCGCCTCATCCCTCAAACACAGTCAGATAATTATCAAATCACTCTGAACACCCAGGAAATTGACTGAGAACTGACAGAACAAACTGCACAACTAGAGGGAGAAAATAGGCGATGGCATGGAAGACAGGAGGTACAGTGATATGAGTCAGCAGGTGCCATTGAGCTGCCCAGTTCATTAGCATAACAGCAGAGACACCTGCTGAGGGCAGCTAACCTGGATGCTGGCTTTTTGCTACATTTTACCATAAAATCCAAGCCCCTATACAGTCCTCTGACTGCTTTTCTGGAACTAGTACTAGCCACAGCACAGTGAGACCCTCCCCCAAGGATCAGCACAAGTCCTTGCTGTCCCACACTGAGTCCTTAAATTTGGAGTTTGGAAACCCAGCCAAGTGCCTCAGATAAAACAGAGGAGCACTGTGCCACATGGTGCACAGATGGTTCAGGCACAGAGAAGTTGAAAGCAGAGATGTGACAGAAGTCTGGGACACAGGAAAGGAGATTGTTGCTCTTCTGTGAGGGCTTCCTGAACAGTGGCAGGTGAGAACTCCCTACGCCAGGGAAGAGCTCAGGCTGACACCATTTTTCACCCTTCCCATCAGCTTGGATGGGCCTCAGCAAGCAGCACAGCCCTTCTTCCAGAAGAGCGGCATGATCCTCTCCCCCACTGTATGCACCAGATCTACTGATCTTAGTGTTGCAAACTTCAGCTCTAGTGGAAATAGGACAAGATAGAGGCTTTCCTAACACACAAAAGATAGAGACCTAGACAAAATGCCAAAACAGAGGAATTCACCACAAAAGAAAGAACAGGAAGAGGTCACAGCCAGGGAACTAATAAAAATAGATATAAGTAATATTCCTGAACCAGAAGAAGGGTTACAAATCAGTCCTCAGCAAGAACAGAAAGAGTGAGCTCATATCATGCATATTTTCAGACCACAACTCTCTGAAACTTGAAGTCAACCACAAGAAAAAAATTGGAAAGACCACAAACACATGGAGGTCAAAGAACATACAACTAAAGAATGAATGGGCTAATCAGGAAATTAAATACGAAATTAAAAAAATACATGGAAGGAAATGAAAATGAAAACATGACAGTCCAGAATCTTTGGGATACAGCCAAGGCAGTCATGAGAGGAAAACGTATAGCAATACAGGCCTAACTCAAGAAGAAAGAAAAGTCTCAAATATATAACCTAACCTTACACCTAAAGGAACTACAAAAGGAACAGCAAACAAAGCCTAAAGGGAAATAATGAATATTAGAGCAGAAATTAATAATATAGAAACAAACAAACAAAAAAAAACCCAGTAAAACATATCAATGAAATTAAGCGCTGTTTCTTTGAAACAATAAATAAAATTGATAAAACTCTACCCAGACTTATCAAAAAGAAAATAAAAAGGACCCAAATAAATAAAGTCATGAATGAAAGAGGAGAGATTACAACCAACACCACTGAAATCCAAATGATTATAAGAGAATATTATGAAAAATTATATGCCAACGAAATGGGCAATCTGGAAGAAATGAATAAATTCCCAAAAACATGTAAACTATACCAAAACTGAAACAGGAAGATATAGAATATTTGAACACTCCTATAACCAGCAAAGAAAATGAATAAGTAATCAAAAATCTCCCAACAAACAAAAGTCCAAGGCCAGATGGCTTCCCAGATGATTTCTACCAAACATTTAAAGAAGAGTTGACACCTATTCTGAAACTTTTCCACAAAATAAAAAGGAAAGGACAACTTCCAAACTCATTCTCCAAGGCCAGCATTACCTTAATTCCAAAAACAGACAAAGAGCTGACTATTAAAAGGAGAATCACAGGCCAATATCCCTGATGAACATGAATGCAAAACTTCTGAACAAGATACTAGCAAATTGAATCCTACAGTACATTAAAAGAATTATTCACTACGATCAAGTGGGATTTATTCCTGGGTTGTAGGGCTGGTTCAATATTCACAAATCAATAAACATGATACACCACATTAATAAAAGAAAGGATAAAAACTATATGGTCCTCTCAATAGATGTAGAAAAAGCATTTGACAAAACGCATAATCTTTTCTTGATAAAAATTATCAAAAATGTAAGGATAGAGGGAACATACCTGTGTATCATAAAGTCCATATGTAAAAGATCCATAACTAATATCATCCTCAATGGGGGAAAATGGAGAGCTTTTCCTCTATGGTCAAGAACAAGACAGGGATGTCCACTCTCAACATTGTTATTTATCATATTATTGGAAGCCCTAGCCTCAGCAATCAGGTAACAAAAAGAAATAAAAGCCATCCAAATGGGCAAAGAAGAAGTCAAACTGTCACTATTTGCAGAAAACATGATACTCTATGTACAAAATTTAAGACTCCACCAAAAAATTGCTAGAACTGATGCACGAATTCAGAAACATTGTAAGATACAAATTCAATGTACAGAAATCTGTTGCATTTCTATACACCAATGATGAAGCAGCAGCAAAATAAATCAAGGAATCAATCCCATTTACAATTGCACCAAAACCCATAAGATATCTAGGAATAAACCTAATCAAAGAAGTAAAAGATCTGTTCTCTGAAAATTATAGAACAGTCTTGAAAGAAATTGAAGACGACACAAAGAAGTGGAAAAATATTCCATTCTCATGGATTTGAAAAACAAATATTGTTAAGATGTCTAGACTACCCAAAGCAATCTACACATTTAATGCAATCCCTATCAAAATCCCAACAGGATTTTTCACAGAACTAGAACAAAGAATCCTAAAATTTAAATGGAACCATAAATGACCCTGAATAGCCAAAGCAATCTTGGAAAAGGAAAACAAAGCTGGAGGCATCACAATTCTAGACCTCATGCTATATTACAAAGCTATAATCCTCAAGACAGTATGATACTGGCACAACAACAGGCACATAGATCAATGGAACAGAATAGAAAACCAAGAAATGGACCTACGACAATATGGTCAAGTAATCTTTGACAAAGCAGGAAACAATATCCAATGGAAAAAGTCAGTCTCTTCAACAAATGGTGTTCGGAAAACTGGACAGTGACATGCAGAAGAATGAAACCACAACACTTTCTTATACCATATACAAAAATAAATCCAAAAATGGATGAAAGACCTAAATGTGAGACAGGAAACCTGCAACATCCTAAAAGAGAACACAGGCAACAGCCTCTTTGACCTCAGCCATAGCAACTTCTTTCTAGACGAGTCTCCAGAGGCAAGGAAAACAAAAGCAAAAATGAACTATTGGGACTTAATTAAGATAAAAATCTGCACAATGAAGGAAACAATCAACAAAACTAAAAGGCAGCCTACAGAACGGGAAAGGATATTTGCAAATGAACTATATGATAAAGGATTAATATCCAAAATCTATAAAAAACTTAGCAAACTCAACACACACAAAATAAACAACCCAGTTAATAAAAGGGCTGAAGACATGAATAGACATTTCTCCAAAGAAGACATACAGGTATATAATAGTCACATGAAAAACTGCTGGATGTCACTCATCATCAGGTAAATACAAATCAGAACCGCGAGATACCACACCTGGTATCTCACACCTGTCAGATTTGCTAAAATTAACAATTCAAGAAAAAACAGATGTTGGTGAGGATGTGGAGAAAGGGGGACCCTCTTATACTGTTCGTGTAAATGCAAACTAGTGCAGTGAGACAATTTGGAGGTTCCTCGAAAGGTTAAATATAACTACTCTATGATCCAGTGATTGAATTACTAGGTATTTACCTACAGGATACAAAAATACTGATTCCAAGGGCTACATGCACCCCAGTGTTTATAGCAACAGTATCAACAAAACATACTCTGTTAAATTTGGTGTTAAATGGCCAACACCAGGGGTGCCTGGGTGGCTCAGTCGGGTGAGCGTCTGACTTTGGCTCAGGTCATGATCTCACAGCTTGTGAGTTTGAGCCCCATGTTAGGCTCTGTGTTGACAGCTCAGAGCCTGGAGCTTGCTTCGGATTCTGTGTCTCCCTCTCTCTCTGCCCCTAACCCACTTGCATTCTGTCTCTGTCTCTCTCAAAAATAAATAAATAAACATTGAAAAATAAATAAATAGCCAACAGCAAACATTAATTATAGGGAGCATGACCACCAATAACATGTTCTATGCACTTTTTTGTACATGGTCTATATCAGGGATTTTTAAAAATTATTTCTAATTCTTATTTATTTTTGAGAGACAGAGAGTAGGGTAAAGGCAGAGTGAGAGGGGAACACAGAAACCAAAGCAGAGTCCAGTCTCTGAGCTGCCAGCACGGAGCCCAACACGTGGCTAGAACTCATGAGCTGTGAGATCATCACCTGAGCCCAAGTCGGATGCTTAACTGACTGAGCTACCTGGGTGCCCCAAGATTGTTTATTTTTTAATCTTTTGCCTTTATGCTATTAGAAACACTTCATGGATATTTCTTGCAAAATATTCAAATTATTTATTAATTCATTAAGTAAATATTTGCTGAGTTGATAATATGTCTCAGGTAGAATCACACACATTGGGGTAGCAGCAATAAATAAGACAGATAAAAATCCCCGCCTCCATGAAACATACATTAATGTGTGTGTGCATGTGTGTCTATTTGTGTGTTTGTGTGTATGTGTGTGCATATGTACACAAGTGTGTGGAGATGTGCTGGAAGTGAAGATGAGAAAACAATGAAAAAAATCTTAAAAGTATGTATGTATATATACAAAATTATGTATGTATATAAAAAAGGAGTGTGTGTATGTATATATCTCTATATATAATATGTATATATACAAAGGATGTATAATTCATATATATATATATATTTCATGTATATATATGAAAAATAAGATAAAAAAGAGAGAGGGAAGCAAACCATAAGAGACTCTTAAATACAGAGAACAAACTGAGGGTTGCTAGAGGGGTACTGGGTGGGAGGATGGGTTAGATGGCTGATGGGTATTAAGGAAGGCACTTGTTGGGATGAGCACTGAGTGTTATATGTAAGTGATGCATCACTAAATTCTACTCCTGAAATCATTATTACATGATATGTTAACTAACTTGGATTTAAATTACATTTAAAAATTAAAAAAAAAAGAAGAGGTGATATACACACACACACACACACACACACACACACACACACACAATGGTATATTACTCAGCCATCCAGAAGAATGAAATCTTGCCATTTGCTATGACATGGATGAAGCTAGCAAGTGTTACACTAGGTGAAATAAGTCAGTCAGAAAAAGACAAACACCATATGATTTCATCCACATGTGGAATTGAAGAAACAACACAGATGAACGTAGGGCAAGGGATAAATAAAAGAGAGGGCAGCAAATCATAAATGACTCTTAACCACAGAGAACAAATTGGGGTTTGCTGGAGGGGAGGTGGCTGGGGGATGGGCTAGATGGGTGGTGAATATAGAGGAGGGCAGTTGTGTTGAACACTGGGTATTACATGTAAGTGATCAATCACTAAATTGCATTCCTGAAACCAACATTATACTATATGATAACTAACCAGACTGTAAAGATAAAATTTGAGAAAAAAAAGAGAGAAGAAAATAGGCTGCTAATTAAATCCTCCTTTCACTAATAGCTAATCTATTTCTTTTGTGTATGTGGCTGGTTTTTTGTTTGTTTGTTTGTTTTTTTGTTGTTTTGCTGGGTTTTTTTGTTTTGTTGTGTTGTGTTTTGAGTGAGAGTGCAAGTGGGGAGAGACAAAAAGAGAGAGAGAGAGAATCTGAAGTAGGCTTCATGCCCAGAGCAGAGCCTGACGTGGGTCATGATCTCACCGTTGTGAGATCAGGTCATGAGATCACAACTGTGAGAGCATGACCTGAGCTGGACACTTAACCAAATGAGCCATCCAGGTGCCCTAACTTCTAATATACCACCTTTAAAATATGTTAAATTTGTGAGCTACTGTCTTTATCAAACTATATTTGCTACTATGTTAAAAATAAAACTTTATTCTTTTTATTACCAAAAAAAAAAACAAAAACAAAAAAAACAAAAGTACTAATTATATGCAAAAAAAAAACATTTAGGAAAACACATTAATGTTTAAAATTCATGTCTTAAATTTTGTAGATTTGATTATAATATCGTGAAACGAATTGTGTTCTTCAAATCCCCTAAGAGCAAAAGCTATGAGCAATCACAATGTGTCTTAATCTCTAATTGTAAATGTAGCCCTTAGTTAAATTTTTATAGGTGTAAGTATAAGATATGGTTTTTGTAACACAGAGTGTGTAAAAGCATTAAAGAGACAAGTCATACTGGCCAGATTCCAATATCTGTGGGAGCTCTGATTACATAATATATGGAACTGTGGTTTTAAGTAAAATCACCATACATGTAAGATAGCCTAGCAGCCAGAGTGAAGAGGTTTCATCTGGGACAGTGTATAATGTCAGATTCCATATGACATGTTGTCCACCACAGTGCCTGAAGTAATAGGTTGTCTATTTTAATTTGAATAAAGCAATATAATATCGAGTACAGAAAATTATTTATTACATGTCAGATCAGGGTTTTAAAACATCTGATTAGGTCATGTTTAGCAACAATGGAATTGTGTGGAAATAAGTATAATGCAGGCATGGAGAGAAGATAAAAACATTCTCTATCGCAGGGGACATTGATTGTATAGAAAATTTGTGTGGGCCTAGTTAAGATTAACTACAGATGAAAATAGAAAATTCAAAACAGTAAAGAGGATGGCATTGTAGATGGTTAGTTGTTTAGAGAATACTTTTTGTCAGTCTTTTCAAATAGATTAATGAAGTGGGATTATAATAAACTTTGTACAACTTATTATATTTATGCTATGAGGATATAAAGTTGAACGATCAAGCAAACTATAAACCCACAGAGATGATTGGAAGCAATACTTTGTTATTTAATATGGAAAGGATTCAAACATAAACATATTCTATTCATCAGAACACAGTTTCAATGTTTTAGTATGATTACCTGGGATAATTCTTTATTGCGTCACATATGAATTTTAAAAATACCTTATTAGAAACCTTGGAAAATCGTGTATTAAATTAGGTTAAATTCAACTCACAATCTGGCTACATGTTGGCAAAGAAATCCTTATAGAATGTATATATAATCATAGAAGTTGTGAGTTTGATACTTTTAATACAAAATCTGCTTCTTTATTTCATCCATTTAAGAGTAGAACTTTATGGAGAGGAAACATAGCAAAAGTCTGACATGGAGGAAATTGCTCAGACTCGTACAATCTAGATTCTTAAATTATCAGTCTCCAGGAGGTTGCAGGGAACAACCAATTGAAAGCCAAAACAATCCAAACAATATGATTCTTTGACTACAGCTTCCAGAGGGACTTACGTAAATAAAGACAGGGTCTTGCTTATTAGAATCAGAACAGTTGGTACTGAAGACTGAAACCCACTACAAATGACCTGAAGTTGGGCAAAATCAATTTGATTTGGGTCATCAGAACAGCAATTTCTGCACTGGGATAATACTCCAGAAATATTATCTGAGTTTTATCTGAGTATTATCTGAGAGTATTTTATCTGAGTATTATCTGAGAGATACTTCCTCAGAAGAAACATTTTGCCTAACAAGAAAAGGAATCAGAGAAAAGAGAAATGCTTTTCTTCCCTTCTTTAATACCATCTCACAAGACCCCAGCTAAAAAGGAAGTTTGAACTGTTGGCATCATGAACTTTTTCCCCCTTTTTCTCTCTTAGAAGATTGCTTATTAATCCTTAATATCCAAAAAAATGGGTAATTATAAGAGTTACTAACTTAGCAGTGCTGTAGGTGAAAATGTTCTCTGTAAAATGAGCACAGAGACAATATCTATATTTCTTCTTTGGAGACTTAACACTAACAGTAACCATAATGGAAGTTCTCATAAAGGAATCCAATATGTAATCATTTAAGATTGTCTGTAGAAATATAGTGTATAGAATCGACTAAGGGAAGGACAGTATGAAAAACAGACTTCGTTTTCTGTAATCACTGCTTTCTAATATGCCCAATGTCTGACTCTTTCTCCAACTTGTGAATATATTTTGGGTAGATTCTGAATTTGTTTGGTCATTTATGCATTTTTAGATATAAGAATAATCGAATTTTTGTCCTGATCAATTTATCTAAAAATTCTAACCCACATCCAGTTAAAAATAATTACCATCCCTCCAAGCTTAATGGCCAGCAGAAGAATTTTGTAAATAGTGAAGAAAATTTATGGCTCTAAGTCATTATACATATATAGTTATAGTTTTATAGTTATAGTTATAGTTATAGTTATATAAGTTATCCATATATAGTTATAGTTATACTTATATATATACACATTATATGCATAGATATAAAGATGGAGACATTATACATGAATATATATATATACATACTTCATTATGACTTACCTAATGTGTCCAATATTGTTTAAACCTACTTGATAGACTTTCAAGAAAAACATTATAAGCTATTATCATTTATCGACAAAATGGTATTTAGCTAATGTGAAATTCAGTATTGTTAACCTACAGAGTAGCAACCTCTGTACTATGTTGCTATCATATGATACAGTATAAAGAACATTGATGTACATGTCTTTTGTTTTGAGCTTATTTTTTTAAGATTTTATTTTTAGGTAAATCTCTACACCCAGCATAGGGCTTGAACTGACAATCCTGAGATAAGAGTCACATGTTCTCCCTACTGAGCCAGGCAGAAACCCCTACAATTCTGAGCTTTTCTTTTACCATTTAGGAAATGGGCTAGTTGAACTTTCTTTGTAATCTTGAAAGTCCCTTAAAAATGACTGCTTTTTAAATGGCACATGTTTCCATTAAATTTTATCTTAAATAATCAGTTTTTTATCATATATATATTTTTAAAATTTTCTTATATTAATACATTTCAAAGGTTCCCCTTTATTTCACTCTGGCAGTTGGGATCACTGTGTTTAGTGTTAATGGTATCTCATTATTTTTTGCTGTTTCCTCACTTTTGAGTTAAAACGATCACTGAAACAAAATCAAATGTTTACAACCCCAAGAAGTTCTTAAAATTTCATCTACAGTTAGGAATCCTCAGGCTTCTGCCCTACTCACTGTGGTGTTGATAGAATACTCCCATGACCTGACTCCACCTCCAGGATCCTAGAAAAGGAATATTAAAGATGAAGGTTTACTTTCCTTCAAAGATGTCATTCACGATGAATGATGTCAATGTTATTGAAAATGATAATGCAGTCACTTATTTAAATGGGGAAATCAAGTGACTGACAATGATCACCCTTTAATGTTTAACATCTACTGACAAATTTGATAGGAATCAATACAGCAGGAGAACGGTTTCTTGATATAATTATCCCACTTTGCTGCAATTTTAGTGTATTTATAATCTTGCTTGTTTATATGCCATTTCTTTTGCTGTGTTTTGTTCTTAATGTCGACTTTTAAGACCTCTGCATCAACATCTGGCTCATAGTGTACAGATCTAGGAACAAGAGTTTCCGTCATATGAGAAAATATCTGAGTAGGTATAAAGTATGTACTTACAGTTACCCCCGGTAATAGATAAATTAAATAAAGCCTATTGCCAGATTCAAGTCAGCACACTATAATTTAAAACAGAAAGTGAATAATAAATGTCTATTATCAAGATGAAACTAGAGAATAAAAATCATTTTTCTTGGTTGATAGTTTTGTGCCTTTTAATTTTAATTTAATGAAATCTAAAATATGATCATACGTTTAAGAATATTTTAAATAAAAGGGGATTTGCATAACCAGTCATGACCAATGGGAAAATGACATGCATTCTTGAATATTTTTTAATTCAAACTACATAAGAATATATTGTAATTAAAAAATGCAGGATAATAGATTTTATATTATAGCTACTGCAATTAAAATAAAAGCCAAAATAAACCCAGTGGCTGCATGTCCTTAATGAACCTGCACATTAAGTCCTAATTAATAGTATGCAATAGACAAATTTTAAGTCAAAATTTGAATGCTTTCTGTGCAGTAATACAGCTAAAAGGAAGTATAAGTCTTTATCTCGTGGCTATATTAAGAGAAATTAAGTCTCATTCTTTCTTTTTATAGGATTAGAAAGAGCAGTGCCCATGATCAGACAAATTTCATTCCAAATCTCTATTCCAGCCATTCAGTTTAATTTAAATTAAAAACAATGATTAAGACAATCGAAATGGGAAGCTTGTGGCTCAGTTGCCTTTTGGCTGTCTTCTCAACCAAGGAAATTAGAATGACTTTTACTGTGAAGATAAAACTATCAAAACAAATTTAAATCTGGAATGTCAATTCACGTCTTATGTACAAGGTCTCTATTAGTGTTTCCATCAGTTTCTTTTTCCTTTGGGTTTTAATTTATTCAAATAATATTCTTCAAGTACATTTTCTTTTAAATTGGATATCTAAAGCCATATATTTTAAAATGCATTAGATTTGTAGTAATATTTTGCACTTGATAGAAACCAAAAAACTAAATATCCACAACACATGTAATTTATTTGATATACAATTATCATACTACACAAAGCATGAAGGATAATTTGCATACTTATAGTTTCAGAGTAGCAGTTCTAGAATTTTGTTTGTCAAGGTTGTTCCCCCCCTCCTCTTCTTTGGGCATATTCTTTTCTTCCTAGTATAATTTCTCACTCAGAAAACATATGTCACACCTATGCTTGTATAGTTGGGTAATTTTTCCATTTTCCTGGAGTGAGACTTGAGAAGATTTTTCCAGATTCTCTTTGCTCCCCACCACAAATCATCTTCTTCAAGATACAAGTTTGGCAGAAGAACATGAACATAAGAACTTTATTTCCCTGATTTTTTTTTTTATTTTTTTTTGAGTCATTCTTGTGTTCTAGCCCATTTGGAACAAAAATGCTGCTCTTGTGCAGAACTACTTAAATGTGATAGGCTTTAACAATGCATTTGTCTGGATATCTAGAGTCTTACTCTTTATTAGTTTTATCAATATTAAAATATTACTATGTTTTCACTGACTTGTTTCTTTTGGCCTATTTCTTAAAGTTTTTAGTTTATTCTATTGTTTCTGTCATCTGAAAATTGCCTGTCCCACGTAATTTTGTGAGTTAGTCTCTTCCACATTCGTTGCTTTGATTTGCGATGTTTAAGTTCTATAAATAATGTGTTCATTTTATAGCTAAAAGTAATTATAAACATTTTTTAGTTATTCCACTGACATAAACACATATTCTAATAGATTATAGTAATAAGATATTTTTAACAATTGGTAACTTATACGTAGTTTCTTCTGTTATAATTATTTATATAATGCTATTTTGGGATTTCTCAACTCTTTGGTTGTTCAATGTGTTTGGTTTTTAGCTTGTCCCATGTCATTTAAGTTATATTTATGTAAAATATTCCAATACATGGAAAGTCCAATCTATGTTTACTTGTATACAGTAGTATTTCCATGTGGTAAAATATTTTAACTTATTTCTCCATATAAACATAGAAATAATTGAATTCAATAATGTATTTGTTTTTCCTTATATTTTTCATCCTGCTCTTTTGTTTATTTCTTTCCTTTCTACTTTTTCTCATTTTTAAAAAATGAGATTTTAAAAAAATTGAGGTGTAAAGATACAAAGATATCTAACCCCTGCTTTAAAAAGTTGTATTTCTTTTACATTTATGTATTTATTTTGAGAGAGAGAGAGAGAGACAGAGAGAGAGAGAGAGAGAGAGAGGGAGGGAACATAAGCAGAGGAGAGGAAGAGAGAGAGGGAGAGAGAGAGAATCTCAAGCAGACTCTGCACTGTCAGCACAGAGCCGGAGACGGAGCTCAAACGCGCGAACCGTGAGATCATGACCTGAACGGAAATCAAGAGTCTGTGAGGCCACCCAGGCATCCCTTAAAAGCTTATTTTCAATTGAAAACGAAGGTCAACTGGGGTAGATTATGGAGGGTCTTGAATGCTTGAAGCTTGATTGCAGTGGAGGTCACTGAATCATTTGTGAAACGCATCAAAGCCAAGCCTATCACGTTTGAAGTCTTCGAGCATTATCAGCTTCACAGTCCACCTGAGCTGCCTCAATGACTCTTCACTTCACACGGGTACCACTCTTCAAGCCAGTTCCAGCCACCAAGTGAAACACCCTGAGGAAAACAGCCTTATCCAGAGCATAAGCAAGTGTGATCTTCGTTTGGTTTATGATCAGAACGGAAGCTATAAGAGACTATATCTAGCTGTGGTTGACCACACATCAGGCTTGCTCTGTCAGGAAACATTTTGCCTCACTAGGGCATCTAATAGAAGAGCATGGTGACCGTTATCTAGAGGAGGGTGGTGAGTCCCACAGGAAAGACATTCTAAAGATGATGGTAGGCAGGATTAGAAATCAGGCTGTTGTTGCTGAACTGCAGTTTACGCCTTTCTCTCCCTAAATATTAGCTCTGCCAAGTTGAAGTCTCTCCACAACTCTACAAGTCGGGCACTCTAAGAAGAGTGATGAGTCAGCCATGTGGGGTTTTTTTGTTCAATAATGACTTCTCTTCAGATGAAGAAACCAATTTCCTTCTCACTTCAGAAATCCCTACCTTCTCTTCTGCTCAACCTGCTCTCTGTAAATAAAGAGATAGCTAAATGGGAAAGAAAAAAACACAAAGGAAGGCATACAAGGTGTGAGACATTTAATCTTCACAATCCTATGAAGTAGGTGTAATTATCTCCCTTTAAACAATTAGACAAACTGAGGCTCCAAGATATGGAAGCTAAGAACAACTGCCTTTAGGCTCACAGCTGGTGAGGGACATAACCTGGGATGTGAACAAGACGTAAAGGGACCCAAGACTTTGCTCAAAGTCATGACATTGAAAGCCCAAACTTACTAGCTCACCAACTCCAAAATCATAGAAAGAGAAAAGAGTGCAGTAAAGATGTCATGACAATGATCAGTAGGGAGCATTCCTGAAGAAATAAGGGCTGGCCACCACCTGTCTGATTGTTGGTTGTACAAGTGTCCTGGGACTTTTCACTAAAGAGTCTGCTAAGATGTAGGGGGGTATAGGATTATAAAGTTGTTCAAGGCACTCAGAAGCACATGGCTGTGCTGTCTTCCATCCAAACCAAATTCTTTATTGTCCAACCAGTCAACAAGGGTTTGATGGGGGTTAGCACTGTAGTATGTACATTGTACTAAATGTAAATACAAAAGTATAAGACACAGTCTCTACCAGTTTTAAGTATACAGTCTAAATATTTCTCAGGAATTACTCAGTGATTAAAAGTCAAATTCAGACTTAGTAGGCAATATTGCAATGAACATTCTTTAAAGTCGATATTTTAAAGAAAAGTGTTATATCCCACATTTATCATGCTATGAAATTTCTTCTTAGTAATAACAACCTTGTTATCAATAAAAGAGTTACAATTTTGGGGTGCCTGGGTGGCTCAATCGGTTTAGTGTCTAACTCTTGGTATTCTCAGGCCATGATCTCAGGGACTCATGACTGAACCCCACATCAGATTCTGCACTGACAGTGCAGAGCCTGCTTGGGATTCTCTTGCTCCTCCCACATTTTCTCTCTCTCTATCTCTCTCTGTCTCTCTCTCAAACTAAATAAACATTAAAATATTTTTAAATGTTAAAATTTTGTTTTTAAAATTTCTATTAAAATTTTCCTTACTTTCCCCTCCTCTGTATTTTGAATAATGATTTTTTGAAAAAGGAATTTTAAAAGATTGGGAAGTGGAAGGCTTAGGCACAAATTTGGTCAACAGTTGTCTGGCCAAAAGAGCTCTAGACTGCTGAGTGAACCTAGCTACCTCCAGGCCATTTGTATTAATATTTTGAGGACAATATAAAGTACACGTCCATGTAAAACACTACTGCCATCCAGGAGAGGGAGTTAGAAACATGGAGAAGAATCTGGACTAAACATTTTCCATAGTAAAATTTAGCACCAACTCAGGCAATACCAAGGGCATAAGTGCTTCATGAGTACTCATTAAATGTGACTGGGCTCCATGGACTCACCTAATATGCCACCCTTGCTGAGCTTGCAGTGGCCCTGACTTCCATGTTCTCCTTCTGCCAAGAGGCCGTGCCTGCATTAAAAACTGACCAAAGAGAAAATTCTATCAGGAGTCAAATTTGTCTGTACCACCCAAAGCTATTGTATCTACTAAACCTGGAAATTGATAAAATGTTGGCAATGAGCATTGGTTGTTTAGCTTTTTGTGGTAAAATACTACAAAAATTATGAGTGAGCGCGCACACACACACCCACAAGAAAAAAAAAAAAAACTGGCCTATTAGCAAGAATGGATGAAAGGAAAAGTAGGGAGACCAGAAGTTACGGAATTGTAAGATTACGAAAATGAACTGATTCTTGTAATTACATGTAAAAAAATTGAAAAGTGCTATTATTTACACAGACCTGTTAAGACACAGAATAAGAACAAGACTCGGGACAAAGATGACTTCAAAAAATAAATGGTTAATATGCCCTTTGTTAAGATACTTGATTACCTTAGTGTGTCCCCCTAGTAAATATTTCAGTTGAACAAAATGGCTCAGGGCCAAAATCCCAGAGGAGGCTGATAGGCTCAATATATTTCCAACCAAGTCACTGCCCATTTGAAAGCTCATGAGTGAAAGATCAGTGTCAGTGAGACCAGCCACAGAGACTGTTAAAGCAGATACAGCTTTCTTATAGATAATTCTTACTGAGGATTTTTTTTATTTTGCTTTCATATTAGCTTGTATCTTTTTGTTTGTTTCAGTTGTAGTTCTTACCCAGATTTACAACTGTTTTATGTGTTTGACTATTTCTTATTTTAACTGTCTCAACCACTAGCCTACATGTTCAATGAAGACTGTTTGATCCTAAAGTCTAACTGTGGACCTTCTCACTGTGATCCTAAAGTCTAATGCAGTTGTGTAACAGGTACGCAAAAATATTTGTTGAACTAATACATGATTGCACAGTTCCTCTCTTACGCGGTGATATATTTCATATTTGAATATGTATTATTCATATGCACAACTCAAGCAGAAGTTAGCAGTGTATTAAAAATTCCAAGTGGATGTGTTTAAACGTTATTTCCATATATAGGGTTCAAGATCTTTAATGACAGTGACTGTGTCTCACACATCTCGTGTTATCTGTCGTCGCACACAAGTCCCAGACAACTTTTGAAAAGTTTTAAAAAAATGATTATTCTTACTCTGAAAACAAAGGTGGCTAGTCTCCCTGATACCATACGCCTGCAAATGTTTTTACAGGATTCATTTTTTTTTTTTCTGGTCATCATTCCTAGAATTTCTACGGGTATGAAAGCAACGCATGGCGGAGGAGTGATTATCAGCTGACATGAAGAAATATTACATCTATTCTCAGAAGCACTGTCTTCATTGCTTCAGTCACTTTTTAGGTCTTTATCATCCAGTGCCATTCTAAGTTGTTTGGGCTTCCAATCATTCCATTATGGAATTCTGAATACTTCTTTCACTAGGATTGCAGGCTCTGCAGAGAAACAAGCCAGTTTCTCTGCCAATAGTGGCTGATTAGTCTTTCTTATGACATCAAGCAATCATTTATGGACCACATCATATCCACATTGCAGATCAAATAAGCCTTTTTTCCCTTTTATCTATTTCAGCTAGGAGTGGAAACATATATATATATATATATACATATATATATATATATATATATATATATATATTTTTTTTTTTTCCCTGATAGGACTCAGCTAAATACTCTCAAATTTCTCAAGTTACGCTGGTCTTGTTCCTACAAGAACAGATATACATCATCTGAACAGTAAAACAGATCACCATCCCTGAAATTTTTATGTCTTTAGAGTTTCCAGCTTTGCACATATCAGTTCATGGGGTCTTTCCAACAGCTTTATTGGACAGATATGAGTAGCGCCATTTTAGAGTTAAGAAAAGCAACGGACTCCTGAATTTAAGTCAGGTTTCTAAAATCATGCCATATATATAAGCTATGACCCAAACTAGCGAATTCTATGTGAAATTCAATGGTTTTCTTATAAGTCCACTTTGTGACAGTGTTCACATTCTTTACTGTGGATAGATATTATGGAGATTATTACTACAATCTTTTCTTAATAGTGGGTAAAGAAAAAGTTTACCCTTTTAGCATTTTCTGAAATAATTTATTCAAGATAGACTATTCAGACTATTTTGTTGTAGTCAAAGCAATATGTATGTCAGTAAAATATACACCCTCTGGGCAGAAGTTTTATGAGTTAGCTCCTTGGCCACTGTGTTCTTTTACTGCTTCCTTTGAGTACTGTTTCCACTGAGTCTCATCAGCCTTGACCCTTACTGATCCAATAAGCTGAGTCTCCAGCTGACATGTGACAAGCATGTAGAAAGTGTCCTATGTACACTTTTTTTTTTAAGTCACTAAATTTGGAGATTTCTTTATTATCATAGCAAGGCTGACAGGATAGTTGTGTTTAGTTTATTAAGTTGACATAAATGTATGTAAAATTTATGACGATCAGAATAAACTCCCTAAATCTCAAATTAATGCAACTTTATAAAGCTGGGTGTGTTAAATCTGGACAAAGCCCATACTGAACAGTTCCTTTTAAGCTTGGTGTAATATGGCACAATTCTTGGCATGTACAGAATTGAAAATTAATTTGCTTTTTAATTTACTGATATTAAATATAATCAAGTGTTCTCTGTTTTAATGCCCAGTATTGTATATATTAGAACATCAAGTTTTAGGAAATGGCTATAGATTTTAAGAACTGTAAGGATAGATTAAAAATACATTGATTTATAAAAGAACCAAATCCTATCCTAAAGGTACTTCCACGTGCATGTTAAATACATTTGCATGAATGTGTTCTTTAATTTGCCGTTTATAAATTCAGGAAACATCTACATCCAAAGTTTGGTCAAATGAAAGAGTAGGAGTGCTCTCTCTCTGTAAGAATTACTCAACGAATTATAATTTGCTAAAATGCTCATATATACACAACTGTTTGACCTTTTTAAAAAAATTTTAATGTTTGTTTATTTTTGAGAGAGAGAGGGAGAGAGAGCAAGTGGGGGAGCAGCAGAGATAGAGGGAGACACAGAATCTGAAACAGGCTCTCAGCTCTGAGCTGTCAGCACAAAGCCTGATGCAGGGCTTGAACTCACAGACCACAAGATCATGACCTGAGCCAGTCAGATGCTTAACCAACTAAGGCACCCAGTCACCCCTGTGTACATATCTATTTGAAATAAAACTTATCCAAACATATAAAATGCTCTAACTTAGACTCTCAACATGTCTATTTAGATGGAAATATTATGCACTTTGGATACATAAATTAGTTTTCAAGACTTCATAATTTATTTTTAATTAAAATACATTAGTCTATTGAAAAAAACGAGAAGACTTTTCTAAGTATGACACATGCTCTATATAATATACATAGCTTCTTGAAATATATCAACATGACTTTTCCATGAAAAAAGGTAATCTTTTTTTTTTGGTAATTAATCATTTTTGTCAGGTTTTATCTTTGTAAATTTCCCCAGATGAATTTAGTCAATTGAAGAATAACGACTTATGTATTTACAGGCAACTCAATTCGGCAAAATCTGTATTGCTTTATAGTCCTCAATGAAAATAGTTGCAACAAAAATAGGAAAAGTTCTATTGCCTGTGTTGCCTCTGATCATTAACCTGTGGATGCTAGAAACAAATCAACATGATAGACATTGTCTTTTTGACAGGAGACTAGAGAATTCTAAATATACAAACATCATTATTAAATCATGCTCCAAAATGAGCATAAAAGTAAATATTAATCAGCCTTTTGTGAATAAGGAATTAATTTACTGTCAAACAGACATTACCTTCATAGGAAAAAAAAAGCAGATTTATAGCACTAAAAAGTCTACAACATAGGCAAATACTTCTAAAGTACAATTAAATTGCATTAATATTGAACACAGTAGTGTTAACTCTAGAGGGATTTTGAGCCATTGCATTAGTATTTGTGAAATAAGAAGTGTTTGCTAGTGACTGTCTTGATCTGTGTTTCTTCCAGAAAACAATGCCTAATAAGCACCGTGGACTTCTGAGTTTGCTCTTTGCTCCTTTGAGACTAATACAAACCCTTAAGTCACTCTTGCAGCATGTAATGCAGATTCTGCTTTTGTTCTTTTTTTTTTTTTCCTTTGCACCACAAAGTTTGAGTTTAATGGAAGTTTTTATAGTTTCCCCCAGATAAATGGGCATATATCTAGTCCTTTGTACAAGTACATTTAGGGGATTCCAAAAACCAATGAAATCTTTCCATGAATCATTAGAAAAATCTTGGATTTAGTGGTTTCAGCTAGATTTGAAACCTGTTTAGATACATAGTTAATCGGTGGTCTGAAGTTTGATCTCCAGACCCAGGGTGCACTGGCCATTTTGGCCTTGGGACACATTCTCAGAGGGCCACGTGAAAACCATGGTATATAAAGAAGTCTAGAATGGAGGAGTGACCTCTGAGCTGAAGTGGTCTGCACCTGCTTCAGGCGTGTCTCAATTTGATGAGAGGGGGCCAGTAGGTAGGGTAAAGTGTCTGGAAAGTAGGTTTGACGTGTTGCAGAAATCCCAATATAAGTCTTTTCCTCTGAGTCACTCTGCCTTCTTTATATTCTCTAAAGCTAACTAAACTGGTATAAGGAAGATACTCACGAAACACTAGATCATGACCTGAGTTGTAGCTAAGAGTTGGATGCTTAACCAACTGAGCCACCCAGGCACCCTGCATTTATTTTGCTGTATGTAATATTGTAATTATTTGGTTATTTGTCTATCTTTATAAATTGATGTTATGTATCTCACAGACAAGATGATCTCATTTACTTTGGTATGTGCACAGCTAATACAAGGCCTAGCAAATAGAAGATGTTTATTCAATATTTATTGAATGAATGATTTGTCTTATTTGTAAATTTACTAACACACCTTTATGTACTTTCACTTCTAGGGGATTCACTTCAAAATATAGATTTTTTTACACAAATTAAAAAAATTACATTACTATCCATAGAAAGATGTGTGTGGAGAAATCAAATGGGGAAGTAAATGCATATCAGAAAATTATTTTTATTTTCTGTCCACTAGGAAACTTTGGCAGTCATACTTAATTTCATTCTCCATAGGAGAATATATATTTTATTCTTTGTTTTTCTTCCTCCTCATAGTTCAACAAGCAATGGATTTTGTGTCAATCACTCCTTAGTTGGAGACCTTTTGAAACAGCATATAAGCAGTATTTTCATAAATAAAGTATCCTTCCAGCTTAACTACTTTCTATGTATATTTCATGTAAGAAGTCTAGAAAATGCAATCTTTTTCAGTGTGATCAGTGTTAAAAGATTTAAACTTTTCACTACCTCAAAAGTTAAAGGAAGTCAAGGAAAATAAAATCTTTTCAAGTAATGACCTAGAAACAATACCTTTTTGAAGAAGGTAGGGTTGTGTTGATTCTTACAACACCTTGTTTGTAAACATTTAGTTAAAAAGTTTATGCTCCTGGGGCACCTGGGTGGCTCAGTTGGTTGAGCATCTGACTTTGGCTCAGGTCATGATCTCTCAGTCTGTGAGTTCAAGCCCCGCATCGGGCTCTGTGCTGACAGCTCAGAGCCTGGAACCTGCTTTGATTTCTGTGTCTCCCTCTCTCTCTGCCCCTCCCCCGCTCAGGCTCTGTCTCTGTCTCTGTCTCTCTCTGTCAAAAATAAACATTAAAAAATTCATGCTCCTTTAAAATGACTAGTAATATTAATAGAAATCTAATTAGTAATACCATACTTTATTGTTATGATGACTTATGTTAATTCTATTCTATTCTATTACAGTAGCCCATCATTATTATTTCCAAGCTTAATAAACTTGATAGGACTCTGTCTCAAAAACTTAAGAAGGTTAGAACAACAAAACAAAACAAACAAGAACCACATAAACAGGTAACTAAATTGTTAAAATTCAGGACCAATCAATATTTTAAAATTAAACATAATTATATTAAAATTAGAATAGAGGGTCAAGTAGAAAGAAAATGTGTGAGAATTATCTCAGCAAGGGAGATCTGATGCCCCCATTACAAGAAAAAGTACCCTTAACTAATGTGAGGGGTGCCCAGTGGCTTTGCATTCTTAATACTTACTGTATTCTCTGTTTCTCATATTTTCTTCCCAAGAGAGAAGTCTATTTATCAGATATCATACATACATAAGTAGAGTGCTGGTAAATAATGCTGGCTTTAAGAGAGAAGCCATTATGTGTAATGTTTGCCAATTGCCCTGGTGTAAATACTCTCATTGTTAAAGGTTAAATTGTGTACTCTCCAAAAGATATGTTGAAGTCCTTACCATCAGAATGTAACCTTTTTTGGAAGTGCTTTTACCGAACTCTTTAATTACTATTAATTGGATGTTTCTCTTTTTTATGTGCTAGTAGCTTCTGGCCTTCTGTGTGATTACTTTGACTGTGGATGCCTTTCTCTGTTGACTTTTAGGGAGGGAAGGCAAATAATTCTATCTCTTCCATGTGGTGGACCCTCTTTACTTTGAAAGAAAATTCCCAATCACTTCAATTCCAGGACTCAAAATTCACAGATCCTCTTTCTTTTTTGTTTCATTTTATTTATGTGTTTTATTTATTTATTTATTTATTTATTTATTTATGTTTTAAATATTTATTTTTGAGAGAGAAAGAGAGGGGAGGGAGGCGGTAGAGGCAGAAAAAGAGGGCGACACAGAATCCAAAGCAGGCTCCAGGCTCTGAGCTGTCAGCAGAGAGCCTGACTTGAACTCACCAGCAGTGCGATCATGACCTGAGCCAAAGTCGGACGCTTCACTGACTGAGCCACCCAGGCACCCCATTTGTTTTATTTCTCTAATATCTTTTATTGTTATTATTGTTGTCCATTCGTTCAAGCTTAAGACAAACCTCAATATCTTCATGATTTTTTTTTCTGATTATGTCTCCTAGTATAAACCTCTCCTATCAAAGCATATTCAAAGTGCATGGTATCTTCTTCTATAATATACGACCTTTCATTTCTACACGTGTTTCTACTCTCAGTGTCTTACTTTCAATTTATTAAACATTCTTCCAATATTTAACATTGTATCTCAAAAGCTTCATTTTCAGTCATTTTGGTGTTGGTGGCAGTGATTTAATATGGAGGCACTACATTTTCACTTTGTCCTCTATAACATTTTGCATTACCTCCATAGGTAAACACAAAGACATTATCTCCAGCTCCATGTTGATAAAATTCCAGTTCATGGTTTACTAAATTTCTAGGGACTCTTTACAAATAATGGGAAAGCTATTTTCAATTTGGGTCAGTGCCATTCTGTGTCAAAAATTAAACTGAGGCATATTAAAAATATTACAAATTTATTTGAGCAAAAATCATTTCAACTCAGGCAGTCTCCCATCTAGCAGATAGAAAGGAGCTGTACAACGTCAAAGTCATTTATAAGCAGAAAAGGGAGTGGGGCAAAGAATTTATATTAGGCAAAAAAGCAGGTTGGTTTTTGCAAGGATATCCTCCTTTAGAGACTGACAGTGGTCTATGAGGCAGATGGCCTCAGTAGTTCAGTCTGGGTGATTCCTGACTGGTTTAATATGGTGTTTCTGGAAGAATAGAAACCATAATTAACTTGTTTTTAACTGGTGATATGGGGCTCAGCATAAGTGACTCCATTTTCAGCCTTTTGTCTTGCTTTTGACACCAGAAAACTTATATTTTTGGTGAAGGGTTGCTACAAGTAACTTTAATATCTTTTCCATCTTCTTTTTATTAAATATTTAATTCCTTACAACTATGAATTGTGAAAAATTACAAAATAAAACATAATGAACTCTAATTTTCAATGTAGAATATTTAGGAGACATTATTAAGGATAAAATGTACCTAAATATTAGGGTAACACTAAAATGGCTGGTTAAAAATGGACACCTCTTTTTTTTTTTTGCTTTTTCAATTTGTAGTTACCATGTAGTTGGACAACTAAGATTTTTTTGAAGTAGCTTTCAAAGGTATATAGATTTGCTTCTTAATCAAGATAATAGTTTCACCAATTTCACCATTTTTTAAATTTTCAACCCAATATAAAATTCTTTTAGTGTTAGCATATGTTTAATAATAATGTAAATGAGAAGTGATTGCAAAATATCTTTTAGATATTGGGAGAGACATTTTTTTTTCAGGTTAACACCCTGACTTGAAAAGTCAGAAGTGTGGGTTTAACAATGGCTTAAAACATCTTATAGTTTATATTAGTTAAAAAAATTATTTTAAAAATAATAAATAAATATAAATATTCATATTTATAAATATTTTATATTATATAAAGTACATAAATAATAAATATTTATTTAAGTAATATTAATCTCCACACCCCAAATGGGGCTCAAACCCATAACCCCGAGATCAAGAGTGACATGCTCTTCTGAATGAGCCAGTCAGGCTCCCCTGTGTTATTTATTTATTTATTTATTTATTTATTTATTTTATCTTATTGGCTTTAAATTAAGTTAAATATTAAATCAATTCACAAACAAACATGTGAACAATGTGTTGTGGGAGACCTAAACATAAAATAAACCAATCTATAGCCTACCAAAGAAACATATTAGAGAAAATTAATAATAAACACAAGTCAGGAAACTTATATCAGTTTTCCACATCATTAAGAACGTGTTAAGTGGAACAGTAGTGCTCTATCTTCCTGAGTACATGGTTGACTGACTTTCTTTTTCTTTTTTTTTAATCTCCAAGTAGATGTGTTTCTGGATTATAAATAACCTGAAGCTTTGGAAGATGTAATAACCCGACTTCCCATCAGAGTCTCACTTCATTGCACTCATTTCTTCTTGCTTGGCCTTAAGATGAGGAGCTTAGACCTAGGTAGAAAATGTTTTCATTTTCTTGTAGTTTCTCTTAGCTTTAATTTCAGGAACTGATGTAAGTTTTTCAAAGTGTCTTATATTCATCTGGTAGAGATGTTCCATTCACAACTGAAGACTTAGTTTCTCTGCCTTATAGACTTTCAACATTGTAAATCCACAGATTTCCCCACCATTATCACAGACAGAAATTCTCTTGAGTTTTATGTTTGGATTTCTTTACAGAATGTCAATTCATTCCTGAATACCTCATGAAAGGATCTCTGGTTCTATGTAATTTATTATAACTTCTCACAAATTAAAAAAGAAAAGTGTCTCTTATTATTATGGGAAGAATGGGAGAGCAACTTTGGACAAATTGAAAATGGTACCCCTTTCTTATTTAAATTTTTTTTTTTTTTTTAACGTTTATTTTTGAGACAGAGAGAGACAGAGCATGAACGGGGGAGGGTCAGAGAGAGGGAGACACAGAATCTGAAACAGGCTCCAGGCTCTGAGCTGTCAGCACAGAGCCCGACGCGGGGCTCGAACCCACGGACCGCGAGATCATGACCTGAGCCGAAGTCGGCCGCTTAACCAACTGAGCCACCCAGGCGCCCCGAAAATGGTACCCCTTTCTGACATGGCACATACAAGGGCCAAACTTAGGGTGGAATTTACCCCTAATTAATTCACCACCTTGGCCAAGCATTGAAGTGCACTGAACCACAAGAACAAGTGGTCTAATCATCTAAGTAATGATTTGGACTTAAAAAAGACAATTTTATTGTTTCAACCACTACTTAGCAGACAGCTGTTACATCTGCTAAGGTAATCATATAAAACTGCCAATCAAAATAAGACTGGCTTCTTCAGAAAATGTCTTGGAAACGTTCTTTCAACTTTGAATTATTGGTCCTTAATATATAGAATAACTGCAAAATATACTTATAATGAAATTCATTGAAAACCAATCATTTAGATCTGCCTGAGTTGTGCATTAATATCTGGTTTTTATGTGCACTATAAATAATTTCAAATTAGATATGAAATAGCAAGTGCTCAGAGGTCAACTAAAACTTTAGAATCAAAAGTCTGGCAATTAAAGTACATGTTATATCATGGATATTTGGAAGATAGCGCTTTAAAATTACATGGAAATTATAGCCAACATTCTAAATTTTATTCTAAATTCCCAAGGTACATATTGAAAATCTATTTGTCAACATCCCTCACTTTTTTTATAAATATATATTGTATTAGATTTCTAGACCCAAGCATGCAAGTAGCAAAAGTCACACTTTCTAGGGTACCTGGGTGTCTCAGTCAGTTAAGTGTTAGACTTGATTTTGGCTCAGGTCATGATCTCACAGTTGTGAGATCAAACCCTGAGTCAGGCTCTACACTGGGCATGGAGGCTGCTTACGATTCTCTCTTTCCCTCTCCCTCTGCTCCTCCCCTGCTCTCTGTCTCTCTCTCTCAAAAAAAAAAAAATAATAATAAAACAAAATAAAAAATTACACTTTCTACATTTTATAGTTTCGAGGTCTTTTTCTTTAGAAGACTCAATCTACTGAGGATGCAAATATACAAATAAGCGTTTACAATAATATCTGCACTACAATGGAGGTGAAAATCCTATGGGAACATACAATAACATTAAATGAATTAAACGTATTAAAAATAAAGTTTACAAAACAAAACTCTAATAGAGAACTCATGAACTGAAGTTCGGGTTACTTGAAATTATTGACTAATGACCTAAAATTTGCCAGATGTAATAAAAAAATGTAAATCATGCCTTACCTATAACTCGAATTAATGCAACTATAAGGTATTCCTAGATTCACACACCCAGCAAGTACTGAAAAAATTGTTTAGTAATTTACTTCTGCCTGAACAAAGTCTTAAAGGATGAACTACAATTTTGGGCAGAACAGAACAAAGATGAATCTCTATGTCATAGTGAACAACATGAGCAAAAACATAGGGGGATGGAACTATATACTGTTTTTGGAAAATTACAAGTAAAGTTAGTTTTATGAGTGCATGCATTACAAAGAGGAGAGTAATGGAAAATTAGTATCAAATGCCACCATATAGGGGATGTTCTATGTAAATTATAGCTAAATAAGTGTTACATACTTATATTACCTACGGCAAATAATTATTGGATATATTAAATCACAAAGTATGAAATATTTCCCTCTTATCTTAGTTTAGGTTTGCCCAGGAGCAGATCTTGAGACGCAGATTCAAGTGCAATTAGTTTACTTTGGAAGTCATTCTAAGAAACCTCCAAACAAAGGCAGAGGACGTGTGAAGTGGAAAGGGAGGTATATGTAGGTAGTCAATATCAATGTGGTACTAAGGCAATTACTACCATGAATATCTGGGGCTTAATCCTGCCAGAAAACCAGAATGTGTGCCTCAGAGTTTCCCTATCTAGCAGGTAAAGAAAGTAAGGATATTTTTCCACCAGTCATAGGTTGAGGCATGCTTAAATTTTTTTTTTTTTTTTCCGAGCATTTCTGACCTGTTGTATGCATTGGTAAAGCAGATTTCTGCTACCAAATAAAGCCAGCAGGCAAAGAAAGGCACATGCCAGCACTGGAAGCCAGTGCAATGACATGCTAAGGACCAATAACCAGCATCTGAGGAGTATCCCATCAGTGCTGGCCACACACACCTTTTATTGGATAAACACCCTATAACTATTTCTACACATACAACGTTTTAGAAATGGAGAAGTTAAATGCAGACAAAAAGAAAGGAGCAACACAATTAACTACATCTCCAGATTTTTGCTGTATTGGTATCTTAAAATTATCTTTAGGTGGAGTTTTTTCTTTTTTTTACAACTATTTATTTATTCCGGTAGACTTTATTAACAGTGACTAAGAAATCAAGTGTATAATGCTGAAAACATTTTGAAGTCTTTAAAATGCCATAGAGACCTTTTTATAGTATATGACAAAGTCTAGTCTTTTTTTTTATCTTTTTAATCCAAATTATTTGTCTGCTATATCTCTTTATAATAAAAGCTCCCCCCGACACTTTCTAACCTAGGTATTTTTATGTCTAATATAACTTTTTATTTGTATCATTTCCCTCTGCTTGCAGCATACTCATTCTCAAATCATTCCCATTAGTTGCTCAAACATTCAAGACAATTACATAGTTCAGTGTAAAGACTGTACAATGTAGACAGTGACAGGAAACAGAAATAATGAGTTTTAAATTAATTACTTTTTATATTCTTACGGAAATTTCCAATCATGATAGTTGAAATTTTAAAACAAATCAGTAGGTTTTTCATGTGACTGGAAGTAAAAACAAGACCAGATGATGTTTACATTTTCTATAATGAGTATGCTTTCACTCAAAATTAATTATTATTTAAATATCATTTTGTATTATTCAACATGACAGAAGAAATAGAATTTTCATATGCACTAAGTGTTCTTAATAAGTACACTGTAATTACTTAGATTGTAAGAGTTTATGAATTACAGTTTTAGTGGCAAGCAATGGAAATTTACCCTGGCTAACTTGAGTAGAAAAACAATTGTATAGAAAAATATTGGGTATTTTACAGAACCTAAGAGACTTGAGAAGCGGGATTAGCAAACGGCAACATTGGGCAGCTCAGAGTGCTATGCGTAAGAATTTACTCCACTAGGGAGCCTCCACAACTAATAAACTTCTGTTTTATTGCTTCATCATTAAATCATTTACCTCAAGATTGAAAATCCCAAGGCAATGAGTCAGATTGATCTGCTTTAACTCTCAACCCTTATTTATGTAAGGGCATTCAAACTCTACTCAAAAGGGAAAATATAATTCTCTAGCTGGGAATAAGGCAACTCTTAGAAATATGAGGAAATGGATAGATACCGGGTCATTCATTAACAGAAAACTTTCATTACATGGAAAAAGAATTTGAATCCTTTTTTGAAATTAAGAACTAAGCCAACTGAATATGTAACCCTCAACTCCTAATGTACTACTTTTCGAGAAAAGGGGCAAATTTATAAGCAGGTTCTTTTGTAGTAATTGATTGAGGTTAAAAGAGGATAATGATAAATATCCAAAACCTGTTCAAATATGAGCTGGCATGACTGAGAGACACAGTATTGATTGCATCTATAATTCTGTCATGGTACTGAGAGTTTGAATTTTAAACCTTTGACTCTTCTTTGGCTTGGAAAAATGGTCGATCCCGCATATATTATAAATTATGGGCATTGCATGGAGAAAAATGCCTAGATCCAGAAAGTCATCTACCATGAGCATAGGAAGAAGGAGTTATGGAAGCAAAGTTGGGGGAATTAACTTTTGGCTTTTGTCATCATTTCTGTGTTCATTTTTTTTCATATACCCAATGAAAAGATTAAATTTCTTTTTAAATTACCAAATTTAAAAAAATGATTCCCTTGAAACTTTTAGATCTTCATACAAATCTTATTTCTGGTTTTCAGATAAGCCATGGTCAATTCTAAAAATGGCCCCAAATTTATCATATCCTTGCAATCAAGACCTTTGTCATATAATGTTGCAGATCCTCTTTCCAAGAGTTGGAATCTAATTCCTGATCCATTGAACCTGGTCATGACTTGCTTTGGCCAATGAGATGTTAGAAAATATAAAACAAGTAGAGGGTTGAAACGAATGCACACACTGAAACGAATTCACTTTTTTTGCTGTTGGGACCTGATGCCAACATGTCAATACCTCTGGGCTACCCTGGTGGATGATAAAAGACATATAACCTAGTTGAACTTGCCACATCAGCTGACAACAAGCCAACCCTCTAGAAACAGAGCCGCTCCTTTTACCTTCAGTTGAACACAAATGCATGAAAGAACCTCGTTAATCTACCAACTGTTTCTGGACCTGATGCCAACAAATAAAATCATGGGCAAAATAAATGGTTGTTGTTTAAAGTCACTATGTTTTAGGATGTTTTGTTGTACAGCAAAACCTTACTTTACACAATCTCTAGTGGCTTTAGTTGTGTCCCATGAAATTCACATATTGAAACCCGAACTCCTAGAACCTCAGAATATTAACGTATTTGGAAATAGAACTGTTGCAGATATAATTATTCAGGTTAAGATGAAGTCATTTTGGAATAAGGTGGGTCCTCAGGCCAATGTGACTGATGTCCTTATGTGAAGGGGAAAACCCGGACACACTCATGCACACAAGGAGAGTGAAAGGTGAACATGGAACCAGCGATGAGTGATACATCTACAATGAAGGAACACAAGAGATTGCTACCAAATTCCAGAAGTTAGGGGACATTCTTGGACTGGATTCTCCTCCACAACTCTCAGAGGGAAGCAACCCTGCCAATTAGCATCCAAACCACTAAAAAACACATTTCTATTATTTAAGCCAATAATGTGTGGTGCATAACTATGGAAGTTGTAGCAAACTAACACACAAACTAAACATATTTTTCCTTAAAGCTATTTCCGTCACTATTTCCTCTACCCAGAGAAGAATTTTCTCACTTTCCCTTGCATTCAAATTCTAGCTCTGGTGTTATCTTATCAGCAATTCCTTGACCACATAATCCAAATCATCCTTCCTCCAGTTACCCTCTATCACCTCCTTTTATTTTTGCCATTGTACTGATCTCTAATGAAGCTACTTATAATCTTTGTTTACCTATTTTAAAATCCCCTTTAATAAAAAGTGAGCTCCATGGGAACAGGCTCCTTTATTGTCTTTTTATTACTGTATCCATAAGACTTAGCATATAATAGGTCATTAATAAATACTAATTACATAAAGTAATACATAGATAAGCCAGAAAGCACTTAAAACAAGTTATCTCATAATTAAAATTTTAAGTTACATAAGATCTTTTCCTTCAGATACACTCTTGAATAATTTCATCATTTGCATGGCGTCTGAATGTTTTCTGAGAAATCTGTGGAGTATTTACACATCATTTATTGGTAATACAGCTAGAAATATCAATCTTTGGGTTTTCCTGATTTCAACGTCTAATGAGAATCTTCTAACCATTGAGAGGCACAAATTTAGGGTCTGGAATAATTAAGATATTAATTATGAGGATATAAAAAGAGAGTCTATGATTGGCAAAATTGAATCTAGAGAAAGTCAAAGTCCAGAGAAGCTGGGGAAAGGGATTAGACCTTAACGATAAAGCAAGAAAGAGTAAAGGGTAAGCGAAGAATAACCCTCTTTTTGAAACTAAAGCTATACTAAGCCTTCACTAAAGCTAAATAAGAGACACCTTCACTAAGGCTAAATAGAGACACCTGCTCAGGAAAATGAAAGGTAAGGGAAATGTTGGGTCACATGGAGAAGAATGTGATGGAAGTAAGATAGCAGGTACCAGGGGATCATGTTGAAAAGAAACAGAGTCAGAACTGGCAGACTGTTATACATCATCTGAGGCTATATTCTAGTACTGGGAAATAGAAGCAACCCTCTACATCCACCTATTTTCACTTCTATGAACACCACACTCACCCACACAAACAAGCGATTCTTTTTGACATCGGCATTTCATTGCTGCCTGCTTAATTCCCATAACCTTTCAAGAAAAATCACCTTCTCTACATCTATACGGACCTCTCACAAAATATCTCTTAGAAAACACCACAGAGGAGGATTTCCCAAATGGCTCAGTCAGTTGAGCGTCCCACTCTTGATTTCGGCTCAGGTCACGATCCCAGGGTCACGGGATGGAGCCCCATGTTGGGCTCTGCGCTGACCGTGTAGAGCCCGACTGGGATTCTCTCTCTCTCCCTCCCTCTGCCCCTCCCCGCCTCTCAAGAATAAATCAATTTTTAAAAGAACAGTAATCAAATCTAACACGGCCTTTCTTATGATGAAAAACTTCTATTTGTTTCTGTCTTTAGCAAAGGCTATGAAAATTAAGGTCACACACACAACACACATGCAGAGATACAGGTATGAATATATAGATATAAATACAGATACATCATATTTTAAAAAGCATTGCTGCATATTGTGGCATTTTTGATGGACAAAACATATCAGTATCAAATGCTATAGAGGTCATAGTTTAAATCTTGAATACAGATTTATTATGGAAAATATTGTATATGACCTCCAAAATGATTTTTGTGTATCTTCCACATATAGCTTAAAAAAACTGTGACTTATCTATTGCTTAGTGGCTCACTAGGATGAACTCAACTCACAACAATTTGCAAAAACTTTCAGTCTTTTCCCATTCTTTGTAGTCCGTAACATTTATAAAATCCATCTTACCCTGTGTCCACAAGAATAACTATGTCTGTCATCCTTATAATGATAAGTAGTAGGAAAATCAGTTATGATTTATGGCCCATTCCATCCCAAACAGTTAGAGGGCCTGCCAAGACACGTTCCTGGATTGCAAGTTTATCTTGCTAATGCATGTAAACGACATGTAGATACATGAAAGCAAGTAGATATTGGAGGGAGTTATAAACAGAGGCAAAAATAGTCTATCTGTATACTATTCTAAAATTATGAAATTTAGCTAATATTTTCTCATTCAAAAAAATCCAGTGGGTCCAAATGATCTACTTTAAAATTCCAACATGAAGTGTATATATTACCTTGCCTTTGCAAATAACATCCTCACCATGACATCAGACGTGAAAGGAACTCGAATTAGATAGCGGCAATAAAGAATTAAGAAATATTTTGGTGGGGCGCCTGGGTGGCTCAGTCGGTTGAGCGTCCGACTTCGGCTCAGGTCATGATTTCATGGTCCGTGCATTTGAGCCCCGCGTCCAGCTCTGTGCTGACGGCACGGAGCCTGGAGCCTGCTTCGGATTCTGTGTCTCCCTCTCTCTCTGACCCTCCCCCCTTCATGCTCTGTCTCTTTCTGTGTCAAAAATAAATAAACATTAAAACATTTTTTTAAAAAGAAATATTTTGGTATAGAACAAGTTAAAAGATTTATGATCTTCTGTATTTAGTCACTGTTTTGCTAGATTGCAAAAGGAAAAAGAGCAGTTCGGGGAAAGTTCAAGGTTCCAGGATCTATAACTCAGGATGATAAGGCTAGGCGGCAATACACGGGTTGCACTAAGAATTGTATAATTAGGGGGAATGTGCTGCTTTCATATTTGTGCCAATGTGAGTTTGACATTTCTGTGGGACGCCTGGTTGGAAAAGAGAATCTCCATAAATAACATTAATTGACTTCTTTGTTCAGATCATTGTGTCGTGTCCTACCATGAATAATAGCATCACCACCACCACTACAGACACAGAAGCATAGGTAGAAGTGCATTTAAAAATTGAACATCTCTACAGAAAATAAATACAATGAAATTATTGAGAGATGAGCAGCGCCTTTGGGCATATCCTTTCGGCTTTTGAATACAGAAACTAATCTATCCATGTGGCCAGGGATTCAGATTCTGTCGCTAGATGTGGGCTGCAATGGAGTAACAGGACACTTACACATTAAAGCAGGCCCTGAGTGATACTCCATTCACTGAGAAGGGCCTGACCAAGGCTGAGATCCCTCCCATAGCCGCAGCTGATAAGAGCAAGGCTGCATGCTTCCTTGGGGTGGCTGGAGGTGAGCCCTTGGGAACCTAGCCAAGCAGTAGTGTGCTGGGGGGCTGAGTTTGGATGTCACTTGGGAATGGTGGGCAAGATCTCCAAACATAAAATATGGTTCAAAATGAGGTTTGTTGGAGGCAACTATAAGATAGAAAAGGAAGGACAGAAAATAAATAAAAGCAAACTGCCCATTCAAAAATGATTCCATATGACGTTTTTTAGAACAAAAGAGGAAAAGAAATATCTCCTAAAATCAACAAATAAGACAAATCCTTTGGTTGAACAAGAAGTCTAAGGTATGTTGAACAAGACTTAAGCAAGTTTATTGTAAAATATATAGAGAAATATAAAAAACGCCATCCATAAATATGAACAGGAAGTTAAGCAACACAGAGAGAGATGAATCAAGAAAAAGATATGCAAAAAATGAAAGGCTAGAAGAAATATTTTTATTGAAAAGAAATTCAACACATCGGGTACATTATCTTGCATCCAAACAAAATTCAGTTCTTTTATACATCCAATACTGATATTGAGCTACTAGAGGTTAAGTGCAATGTTCCGCATCATATAACTAGAGGGAGCTGAGCTAGGATTCTAAGTCAGGTGTCACAGAGTCCAAAACTCTCACGTTATTTCCAAAGCTTTGTTACCTTCTTGTGGCATAAAATTAGGTTGGATTTATAGGACTAGAGCTTATACATACAGTTACCCTATATTTTTGGAAAATACTGGTTAACAGAGTCTAGAAAATACATAATAATGAATCAACGAAAAGGATTATTCAGCTCTACTGTCATAGTGCCTATTCCAAACCTGGTTAAGCATGGAAAGGGAAACAGGAATCGTCCTGCATTCATTCAACCTTCAAAATGTTTTGAGCTTGTCTCTATTCCAGCCACTAGACTAAAAACCTAGAAGACAGAGTTGAACAAATGACACAGTCTTTTTAGGAGTCCACAGTCTCAGGAGGAGGGAAGATACCAATAAAAATAATTTTAAGTTGTATAGAAGATACTAATAAAACTAATTTTAAGTGTGTGGTAAGTATTGTATGAAATACAAGAGGCAACACAATGAATCAGAGCTAACTTGGATGAACGCTAGAAGGTCTTACAGTAGAAACTTGGGGCGAAAATAGTAAATTTGTGTTCATAGACTGTGTATTAGGAAGTTGAGTCAAAGTGACATTGATTGATTGTGTCCCTGGGACTTTATTAACAATGTAGGAATTTTAGGACATATCCAGCTCCCTTAGCATGATAAGTAGGGAGTATGTATACATGAAGGGCAAGAGATGATTAAACCTGTCTTGTCAGGTTAAGTTCAAAGAAGTATTGCCACTAGTTATAGCTCAAAAAGTCTATGAATAATAGACCTACTTTCTGAAACCAAGGAAAGGAATGAATGTTGAAGGAGTAAAAGTCAAGGTATTATGAAAAACATAGATGGAATTTCTTGCAAGTTAGGTCAGCATCCTGATTTTCTTAAAAGAGGTTCAAACCATAAGTTACCTGTAGGAAATAATGTTATTATCTGTGCAATGGAGTATTGCATTTATTTTAAATTGGGGCCCTATAAAAAAAGTGTTATAAGTGCAGTGGTAGTGCTTTATATTAAAACATACACACACACACACACACACACACACACACACACACAGATATATAAGCCCTTGTAATGGAAGGAGAATAGAGTAAACCCATTTGAATAGGAAAAATATGAAAGAATTCCTGTTGATTTTTTTTGAAAGAAAACACTTTTGGAAAGGAAAATTATTGGTTATAGTATGATGGCATGATAGTGTCACAGACAGGAAAGAGAAAATGCAACACAAAAGAAGGGAGCTATATAATTTCAGCACAGCCATTATCTTTAGTTAGGAATTTGCAAAGATGGCTTTTAAGTAAAAGGAAATCGGCTGTTAAAGCACAGTGTAAATGATTGCACGTCTAAACAAATCTTTCCCAAAGAAATCTCAGAGAAATTTCAAAGGAACAAATATTATCTTAAACAGAAAATTACATCGTGAAAAACTCTTTTTGTCAAATATTGTATCCTCTTTCTTCTTTGTTCTAATTTTCTCCTCTTCTTTCCCTGTATGCTGTCTCTCCCACATACCCACAAATACGCACACATATTCAAATTTCAAATGCATTGTTCTTTTTTCATAATAGTCTAAGAAAGTCTTTGTAACACTTTCTTAGTTCTACCTTTCTTTGGGCATTTTTAAAAGACTACTTCATGTTTTTTCACAAGTCACATCATGATTATAACATCTGTATTTTAAATAATATAAATACAGTGTTGGGGGGGGGGGTGCCTGGATGGCTCAGTTGGTTAATTGTCTCACTCTGGATTTCAGCTCAGGTCATGATCTCACAGCTCGTGGGATCAAGCACCACAGCAGGCTCTGCACTGACAGTGCAGAGGCACTGGGATTCTCTCTTTCTCTCTCTGCCTCTCTCTCTGTCCCTCCCCTGCTTGTGCCCACTGTCTCTCTCTGTCCGTCTCCCTCAAAAATAAATAAACATTTAAATATAGTGTTGATAAATGCATATTTTCATTAAGTGGGGTATTTGACTAATGCCTTCCAAACTAAAGTTATCGATAGACAGATAATGCCCCCTCCCCTCAAAATGCCCATGTCCTAATACACGGCACCAGTGAATATGTCAAGTTACGTGACAAATGGGAAGTAAGATGGTTGATCATCTGACTTTAAAATAGGGAGGCTGATGCTCTTGGATTTGTGGAGGCAAGGAAAGAACAGGGTGGTATAGGAGTAGAGCGTCCCTCTCTCTGCCATTTTCTCAGATTCAACAGAGTCAGAGTAGCTGGTCCCAGAATTGGCCTGGTGAGTGGAGAAACTGGAAGTGATACCCAAGATGCAGAAAAACAGCCTCAAAGGGAGTGAGGTGCCCTTCTGTAGGGTTTTGGGGAGGAGGTGAATGGTGACTATGATAACGGCCAGCACGTGCTGCTGGGGACGAAAGTATTGGCTTTGTGGTAGGACGATAGGAGCTGAGGATAGAGAGGTTGCTCATATTTTATCCGAACCCTGCACACTGAAAGAACCCCTTGTCCCAGGAGAGATAGCTGATGTGCTCCTTGTCTGGGGACTACAGAGTTCAGATGGCTCTCAAGGATGGTGAGCAGCTGGGAACTGGTTGATCTAAAGGGCTAGGGAACAAGAGCCCCAGAGTGAAAGGCAGCAGCCCAGAGCAACAGGGCTGGCAAGGGCAGGAGATTGGCTCAAGGAGGACCTCAAACAGGGGGAGAGAAAGCCTGGGCCTCTCTGGAACATGTGGAACATGGGCCTGGACTAGATGTCCTGGCTCTGCTTCTGGGTCGGAGAAAATTGCCTCACCCTGTCTGCGCTTTGGCTTTCTCTGCAGACCAGGAAGCTGGCTTTGATCCCATAGATGTTTGGATGCAACTCCTGGGTCCAAATGACCTGGATTCAACTCCTGGATCTACCTATCATTCGGTAGCCTTAACATCTTTGGGAAATTAATGAATCTCTGTCTGTGATTCTAAATGAGGGGTAATGACAATACCCACCTTATTGAGCTGTGAATTGGATAATGTATATAAAGGGGTTAGAGTGGTGTAGGCACAGTTAATGTTAGCTGTTCTTGCTCACTTCTGACCCCGTCACTCTTATGCCCCACGGCGGGCAACTCAGCCCAGGTGCAACTTGTAGGTGAGGACACCAAAGAGAAGAGAATAGGATCTGTAGGCCTTGGCTACCACAGGGAGCCAAAGCCACTCTGGACACTGCTGATGAGGAGTTCACTTTCCATTTTGTTTAGCCCACCATTTGGAAGACTCCTCCCCTGATGATGAAGGGGTTTGTCTTGAGTGCAGAGCCTTGCCAGGAATGTGCTGTCAGGCAGATATGGGGTTGGTCTGTTTCATCTGGCCAGTATATATGGTGCTATGGCCAGGGGCCAGACGTGAGACTAATATTTTCGGGGTCTTGACTGTCAGATTTTGTAGGTTTTCAGATGCAACGTCGCTTCTGCCAAAAGAGGGAGGTACATTTAGCATCTGCAATAAACTAAGGTGAGTGCTCAGCCTGTTGCAGAAAGAATATTTTACTCAATCTTTAGGATTAAATTAAGTAGCTAGAGGTGACAAGGATTAGTGGAGAAGCTGCATGAACTGTATGTTGGTGCTCACTTTTGAAAAGGACACCCCGTGAAATGGTTTAGTGCTTTGTGCCATTATGTCACATTGCCCTAATTAACTTTATTTTTGATTAAAAAATTAAATAGGGAGACTATCATGGATTATTCAGATGGGCCCAATGTAGCCACAATGGTCCTTAGTAGTGGAGAGGGAGGCAGAAAAGATGTGAAGACAGAAGCAGAAGTCACAGTGACACCATGTGAGAAGGTCTCTACCCTCCCTCATTGACTAAAGATGGAGGAAGGCCACAGGCTGGAAAAAGACCGTCTCTAACAGCTGGAACCAGTAAGGGAAAGGTTTCTTCCCTAGAACTTCTGAGAAGGAACAAAGGCCTGTTGACACTGGATTTTAGCCCAGCGAGATTTCTAACCCACAGAACTGTGAGATACCACTAAATTTGTGGTAACTTGTTAGAGCAATAATAGAAAACTAGCCATTCACCCAAAATTTACAGTCTTACAACCCTCTCTTAATCTAAAATACTCAGATATATTATGGGACACCTGGGTGGCTCAGTTTATTAAGTTTCCGACTTCAGCTCAGGTCATGATCTCAAGGTTCGTGGTTTCTAGCCCCGCATTGGACTCTGTGCTGGCAGCTCGGAGTCTGGAGCCTGCTTCAGACTCTGTGTCTCCCTCTCTCTCTCTCTGCCCCTCCCCTGCTCTCTCTTTCTCTCTCTCTCTCTCTCTCTCTCTCTCTCTCAATCTCTCTCTCTAAAAAGTAAACTTAAAAAAAAATTAAACATGCATAAATAAAAAAATACTCAGACATATTAGGAGAATCTTATATGATATCCTTCTTAGTTTTTCTATTTATTACATCCACAATTAAAAATATGGAAAAGATAGGCTAAAACACATTGAAAGGGACATATTTAGTATTCTAGACATTTATTCACAGTGGTACTTTTGTTAAAACTCATTGAGGGTAATGATCTTGTCTCCAAGTACAGCAATATTATATGACCAGTTGGGTAATCTGCCTGTAATTCTTTGCAATTATAGCAATTTTAGATAAAATTCCATGTATGTGACCTATGTGATGCTTGGACTGGAAAACTGAAAGTGCTAAAGGGTTATGGTAAAAAATAATAGTAAAACATACAAATTACCAAACTTAACATTAGCGGATGCCTGTAGCTTAGCGGTCTTATCGAAAAGTTAATCTCAGTCATTATAAGGGTTTTATTTTTATCCCAATTTTATTTAAAATGTTAGAAGTCAGGGGTGCCTGGGTGGCTCAGTCGATTAAGCATCTGACTTTGTCTCAGGTTATTATCTCATCGGAGTGAGATATTATCTGTAATAATTATCTTGTGAGTTTGAACCCCACATCTTGCTCTGTGCTGACATCTCAGAGCCTGGAGCCTGCTTCACATTCTGTCCCTTCCCTGCTCTCATTCTGTCTCTCTCTCTCAAAAATAAAACATTATTTTTTTAAAAAAATGTTAGAAGTCTGACATCGATTTTAACTGTAACAAACAACATTGTCGCTGATATGATCTTGTTCAGAGTCTCAAGGTCCACACTCTAGATCCAAGATGGATTCACATGGTCTATGGTCATGTCACTCTTTCTCCTTGTTCTTATGAGTTGGCTACACCTTTTCCATTTGTTTCATCATATATTGCATTTGACTTAATATTCCAACAAATCTTATCAAGTATATTCTTTATGCTGGAAGTACAGCACTGGGTAAACTCATCTAAATTCCTTCCCTCAACAATTTTAGTCTGTGGTCTTTCAATCAAAACTAGAAGTTACTGTCAAGCAAATTCTGCTTTGTCCTTTCACTTTTTTTTTCTGAGAATAGGGGCAGGAGGGGGTGTAGCTGGTGAGTTGCTAAAAATACCAAAATCTAAATAAATTACTGTCCCACAAGTGAAATGCTTTAAATCATATTAAGTGAATCAAATACTTTCAGTAACACAAGTATTCCTTGGCGAATATCTGATATTTGCCAAGAGTAATAGAATTCCCGCAGCCTTTGAGAGATCAGATTTGTTAAAAGACAAAGACACAATAGGAATGGTTTATGCTATAGTGTTTACTTGCCACCTATAAAACGTTGTAATCTAACAAAATTACTTAAAATATATATTTTTTTCTTTTATGATAACATCATTACAAATTTTGATCAGGTAAAGCTATAAATCACTAACTTTATTACATTTGAAAACATGTGAATAGGTCATTTATTTCAGAGATAAATTCATATCATTAAATATTTTAGAAATTGTGAAAGTCTCTACAATGACCCCCAATGGTCTCTGTAGCCTGGATCCATGTCTTTGTATAATATTCACCCCTTGAGTACAAGGAGGGATTATTTGACTAACTTTTAAATAATAGAACACCATGGAAATGATGGGTTAACATTTCTAAAATCAGGTCAAAAAAAAAAAAACAAAAAAACAAAAAGAGACTGGCTTTCATCTTGAGAACTCTCTTATTTATATGGAAAGAGAGCACACAGAATGGACAAGAGGGAATATTCAAAGACATAAATGCTGGATAACTTCCCAGATTTTAATACAGAACTGAATCTTGGGTAGGATGGGAAATATATTCATATCTAGACATATTTTAATGAAATTTAATTTAATGAATTGCAGTTTGGGGAAGATAAATAGAATGTTTAATTCTGAAAAGGAAAGTAGAACCAAAGGAAATTGGATGACTCTAAAGGAGGGAAGGAGAAAATAAACATGGGTAACAGCAAAATTAAAATATAAAATAATAGTAAACATATCCATCAACACAACACATTCAATACCTATTTGAAATGTTATACCTTAAATGTGTGTGTGTGTGTGTGTGTGTGTGTGTGTGTGTGTGTTTAATTTGCCTAATCTAGACAGAGAATCTCAGAGTGGCTTAAAGATTTACAGGAGTGCCAACTCAAAATGGTATTCTACTGAGTAATCTTCTAATACTTTAAAATCATAGTTTAGAATATTTTCAAAAAATTTCAAAATGTTTTACATACCAGCAAATCCTGATTTTAAAAGATAGCAATTAAGCAAAAAAAAAAAAGATAAATTAAAATAAAACTTTGGAATATATATTTGAAATCCTATATAAAATAGTAATCAGTTTGAAAGAACTTTCTAAAAGAATTATAACCCATATTTAAATGGCATGTTTACTGGAATGAAGCGAACATGTTTATCATACAGCTTATAAAAATTCCCCAAAATACTTATTCATGCTGAAACTTATTGAATAAAATCCAAAATCCATGTCCGGTAAACAATAAAGTGAACAAATCAATAGATTAGTAATAGATTATTAATAGAAGCTACTTCCTTAACTTCTCACAATTGCCCCAAATTCAACAACAAAGATTCCTCAGCATGGTGACCTTGCCAGCAGCATTACCTTTGAAACTGAGAATAAACCTAATTACTATCAACACTCTTAGTTGTCTTTTAAGTTCATGCAGTATAAGGATCATTACATAGAAGGAAGAAGAATGGGGAGCCTGGGTGGCTCAGCAGGTTAAGTGTCTGACTTTGGCTCAGGTCACCATCTCAAGGTTCATGGGCTCAAGCCCTGAGTTGGGATCTGTGCTGACAGCTCAGAGCCTAGAGCCTTCTTGGGGATTATGTCTCTCCCTTGCTCTCTGTCCCCCCCTGGTTTGCACTCTGTTGCTCTCTCTCAAAAATAAATAAATCTCGGGGCGCCTGGGTGGCGCAGTCGGTTAAGCGTCCGACTTCAGCCAGGTCACGATCTCGCGGTCCGTGAGTTCGAGCCCCGCGTCAGGCTCTGGGCTGATGGCTCGGAGCCTGGAGCCTGTTTCCGATTCTGTGTCTCCCTCTCTCTCTGCCCCTCCCCTGTTCATGCTCTGTCTCTCTCTGTCCCAAAAATAAATAAAAAACGTTTAAAAAAAAAATTTAAAAATAAATAAATCTCAAAAAAACTTTTAGAAGTAAGAAGGATGAACACTTACCATACAAGAAACATTAGTTTTCATGTATATCATAAAACACGCAAGACATGTTGGGTGGGAATATCCCCTTAAGAGCAGCAATTGAAAAAAAAAATCTAGATATAACCCAAATAAGAAATGTTGGGATTCTTACGAAGGCAACTACAGTTCTTCATTACAAGAGATAATTGTGTGTGTGTGTGTGTGTGTAGACTCAAAGAGAAAGCACCAACAAATGACTGAGAAAATTTAAAAAAATGTACAAAAAAGAAACATTGTGAGAGAAAGATATATAAAATGAGGGAAAATAAAAGAGAGGCAAGAGGAGAGAGATAGAGAGAGAGGGAGGGAGAGGAGAGCAAGGAGAGCAAGTGAAAGAAGGCAGGAGCTAGGGAGAGAAGGGGTAGGCAGTATTAAAGACAAACTCACGGGAAAAGTTCACGACTGGACAGACAGCAATAAGAGGAGGTTCTTCAATCGATGGGAAGACTTTTACATTTTCTTCTCATTAAGATTCTGACTTTGCCAATTTTGTGAAAAGAATGCCTCATTTTTACAATTTAAAAAATAAGTTTTAAATCAGAAAGCAAAGTTGCAAATCTTATCTAATGCATCAAAGAGTAGTTCTACAAAGTTTTAAAAAAATCTCACTAACTGCAAGACTGAGTCGTGAGATTGACAGTGCGTAAACGACAGGAAATTAGAAGACTGTAGAGAAAGCATAAGATGCGGTGTTTACTGACATAAACATTCTAGATCGCTTACAAGGTTTTACCCTCGTTACGTAGTTAACTTACCGGAGGAGGCAGAGGTGGAAATGAGTTAGCCCAGGTGGGCGTTTTCATCCAGAGCTGAAGACATTGTTAGGCAGAAGCACATGCACCCAGCTTCTCATTTGGTGCATCAGTTCGAGTTAATTTGGTTTACCGCGATGCCTGAAAGAAATGACAATCTTCAAAATAGCGATCAGATGTACTGTAAGAAGTCCTTCACGGTAATGCAATACTTTCTAGGAGGATTTGATTCCCCATTTGGCTCCTCTGCAGATTCTGTTTATCAAGATGTATGCAAGATTTTAGTAAGCAAGCAACTACCACCTCCGCGGAATGAACTTTCAAGGGGACGTTTACAGGAACATTTTGAGGTACATAAATGCTCTGACGGAGACAGCGTGGTCTCTTCTCTGTAACTTCTCAAAAACTGATCTCATGTTGATATGCATATTATTAGGGCTACTTGTCAACTTTAAGAAATAATTCTAAACTTCAAAAACTATACACATCTGAGATGCTCATTGAACAGAAGTATTCAATACTAAATTTGAGTAGGATGAATATTTATCAATTCTTACATTTCAAAACATTCAAGATACTTGATGTCCAGGAATAGCATCTGAATGAGAAACAGGAAATGAGGAAGGCCTGCCTGGGGCCATTTGGATGGGTCTGCCTCAGTCGCCTGTCTTCTTTTGTGTCCAATGTTAGGGTCTATTCAGTCTGTTCCCCACATTCTGTAAGAGTGTTAATGCTCCTGAGTAGACATAACTGTCCGCCTTGGCAAGGAACTGACGATCCTTTATGAAATACTCATAACAGCTTTTGACAAAACAAGAAAATAAAATTAGATGATACTGACCTCTGAATGAGCTTTAAAGGTAAAGGAAAGAAAGGGAAAGAGGTGAAGGAAGATGTTCAGTGGAAGTCATTTTAGAAATGTTACATTTGAAACACCCACAAGGAATCACAAGTGGAAATGTGCAAAGTCTATGGCTCAGTAGAGAAATCAGCTCAGAGCTCATGATTTAAAGCCAACACATATTTATTATTTTCCGCTTTATTTATTTGTTCCAAAATAAATTAATGCAACATGTTCTGGGGTCATTATGAGGATAATTAAGATACTTTATACTTGGTAAACCAAAGAAACTACTAATCAAAGACACTGGAAACGGACCATCGTATATTATAAAGAGATTGTTACCTTTTTAAATGCAAGACCCAAGGAAGAGGAAATTCGTGTCAAAATTCTCTACTCTGGTATTTTCTTATAATTTAGAAAAAAAAGAACCTTTCATTCCATTTAATTGGGGAGAGGCAATTAAAAAAAAAAAATTCAATTTAACTTCCTCGGATCATGTTCGGCTTCAAATCTGTGTTTTAACCTGCACCTCCGGGCTCTGAGTTCTATGGAATGCTACTCTTCTGCAAACGCCTGCACTCAAAATGAATTATCTCTTCTCTTTCATTTCAGTTCCCTTAGAGCAACTGTTAGAGGGACGAGGGAGAGAAAAAAAATCACAAGAGTACTGAATGTAAAGCCCCTTAATGAGAAGCCACCAGGGGTGTGGAGAAGGACTTAGCACTAAAACGGGGAGGGGCAGTTTGTCTGCTCCACATTGCCTCGGGCAAATCTTGCCAATTTCTCTGGTGACCAAGCAATTTGGCAATGCATTTGACACAAGGAATGCAGGTATTTTGCCATGCAACATATCTGTACCTATCTATATCTATATCTATATCTATATCTATATCTATATCTATCTATCTATCTATATCCATATCTATATCTATCTGTATCAATATCACCTATATCTATATCTATCTATATTATCTATATTATCTATATCTATATCTACATATCCCTGGTTAAAACTGATAAAGAAAAACCTGAAAACCTCTCTTTAAGAAATATTTTTTTTTGCACACATAGTCCACATGGAGACACTGAAAATAGTAAGAGTATGTGGAAACAGTAGAGTGTGTGTGAAAGTAGGCATGGGGTTGGTCTCAGGAAGGTAATAAAGCACATAATAAAATATATGATGTGATAAATACAGAGCTGACAGAAAGTGAAACTACTGAACTCTCACTTGTACCTCTATTTTTTAATCAGTAAGTTAAAAAATTATATTCTACACATAAAGGAAGAAATGCAATGTGGATGACAAAGTCCCTGGGGCAGCCTCCTGTGTGTTTTGGGGGGAGTATCTGTGTGCGGTGTGCTTCTCTCGGGATGACCGGGATAGTTGAGTGTGAGTGGTTATCAGTGAACAGGGGGCATCTGTGAATAATCTTTCTAGTTAATACGGTCATTGAACATAATCTTTGTTCACAAGTGCCCTAATCTTCCATTCGTACATCACCGTTCTAACCCCAAGGTAATTGCTATGGAAAATCCATGGACCTGAGATCTGTACTGACGATATGTGCCATAGATTCCTTTACGCCAAAGCGAGCAGAACTACTAAAGTGTGGCTATTGATAATGGTCTCCTACTCCTCTGCTCTCAGCAGGACCCTTTCTCCCTGGCATCAATAAAGGTGGAATGATTAGAATAGTGAAGAGCTAAAATAACTGTTAACTCCTAAATACTGGTTCTCAGAGCCCCGCAGGGGTTCCTCTTCAGTTCTTATTTCAAGAGGCCATTTTAGTAGTTAGTGTCAATTTACGATAGTAATGTGTCGCCATACTGTGAGGAATGATTGGTTTCACTAAGAAAGCTTGATGGCATCCTTAAAGTTAATGCTATCAAATTTTCTTCCATAAGAAAGAACTATATTTTGTGGGGCACCTGGGTGGCTCAGTCGGTTAAGCATCTGGCTCTTGATGGCTCAGGTCATGATTCACTGTTGGGGAGCTTGAGCCCGGGTAGGCTCAGAGGCCTGCTTGGGATTCTCTCTCTCCCTCACTCTTCCCCTCTCCTCTCTCTCTCTCTCTCAAAACAAATAAACATTTTTTTTTTTTTACATAGAAAAATACTATATTTTGTTTTTGCAATGAAACTATGAAATACACTTGATTCTGGTGCCTTGTATGTTGGTGAATGTCTGATTTTTGAAGGCAAGGGATTTCTTTTAGATCACAGAGTTTTCTTATTTCTAATATATTACCATACTTTCTGAGATTCAACTGAAATCCTTGCATTTTATTGTCAACTCTCTTTTTACCTCAATCATATTTTTTAAATGTTTATTTATTTTTGAGAGGGAGACAGAGAGCAAGCAGGGGAGGGGCAGAGAGAGGGGGAGACACAGAATCCAAAGCAGGTTCCAGGCTCTGAGCTGTCAGCACAGAGCCCCACGCGGGGCTCGAACTCACAAACCACGAGATTATGACCTGAGACAAAAGCAGAGCCTTAACCGACTGAGCCACCCAGGTGCCCCATAACTGGTTTTAAATAAGGTGTGCCAAGCACACTATTCCTTCCATATCTGTTCTGAGGGATCATATCTGGAGGTTTTTTGTTTTTGTTTTTGTTTATTATTTAGGAATTGACTTTTCTCAGTCTTTCATATTTATAATTTTTTTTAAAAATTATATTTTTTGCTTCTCCAAAGGATTTTGTAAATGTCCATCTTATGAACTTCAAACTGATGACACAATAGAAGTAATAACATGGTCTGAAATTCTCTTAAATTTGGGGGATTGCACCCAGTGTACCTTAAAGGGAATCAGTTATAGACTTGAAAGGTACTGCCTCTTATCTTCTTTCCTACCATCAATTTGGTCATTGTTAAAGGAAATTCAAAGATTTTCACAAAATTAAGAAAAAGTTAAGCTTTTCATCATTTGGCAAAAGACGGAAGCAATGCAGAAAAAGATCTGACTATTGTTATTGGTATGGTCGAAAGAGAACAGTAGGTTTGTGAAAAACATTGTCTGTTTTCTATTTCTTGGTGTCCTGATTTCAATTCCAATATATTCAAAGGTATCTAAGTATTGTCTGTTCCAGAAAAATAGTAGGCACTCCAAAGCCTGAGAGATATGATAGAAATTGTAAGCTGGAAGAACTAATTGATGATTTCTGAATTAACACTGAAAAAAAAAAAAAAACACACAAAATAGAGAATGGGACTCTGAGTCACAGGCATTGATGTAATGAATGACAGGAGAATAGCAAAATATTAGAATAGATTATATAATAAAAGATTTCTGAGTTCTTACAATGGATTATAATGGTGAAATTGGTTAACTTGTAATGGTTAAAAATTATATTGATCCACTCTAAGAATTGACACAAAATTAACGCAATATTTAAAGGAGAAAATGAAGGCCATAGTGTATGTGGACTTCAGTAGCCATTTAAAAATATCTTTTTTTTTTCATAGAGAAATGGAAAAAAATATTTGTTGGCTGATGGTAAAGTTGGGAGAAGCACATGCATTTTGAGTATATATCTCTTAAGTTCTTGACTCTTAAATAAAATAATTTTATGGTCTTGTGGTAAAGGATAAATGCTGAAGAATATTTTAAATTCCTGGAAAGTTAGAATGGTTAGAAAAAGAGGGTACCTGGGTGGTTCAGTCAGGTAAGAGTCCGACTCTGGATTTCGGTTCGGATTATGATCTCACCTTTTATGGGACTGAGCCCTACATTGGGTTCTGTACTTTCAGCTCAGAACCTGCCTGGGATTCTCTGTCTCCCTCTCTCTGGCCCGCCCCTGCTCACACTCTCTTTTTCAAAATAAATAAAGATTACAAAAAAGAATAGTCAGAAAAGGTTTTGTCATCAAACATTAAATCATATCTCAAAGCACTTTTAACAAAAACAATGTAATGTTTTACTAATAATAGAAAATAGTTTACAGAAACAGAATGAGGATTCCAAAATTAGATTCTAGTATGTACAGAAATTTAATATATGACAGAGTGATATATCATTTCTATGGGATATGTACTTTGCTGAAAAAATGGGCTATGCATCTGGAAACAAAATTTGTAAATTTGCCTCATACTCCAGAGAAAGATCAGTGCAAACTGCATGAAAGGTAAAATATTTAAAAATAATCAAGAGTAATGAATAAATGTTGGTAGGGTAAACGCATACACAAAGGGAGATTTAGAAATAAGAAAGCAAGAAGCAATAAAATATATAATATTGACTCTCCAAAGTTTTATACTTTTAAATTTAAAACAGTGTCATTATACAGCTTCAAAACAAAGCAATTGGCAAGTGTTTAACAGAGATAAAATTTTGATACTAACATTGTTTAAACACCTGCTACTAATTAAGAAAAAAAGATACAGAGTGATAAAAAAAAATTGGCAAAGAATTTGAATTCATGAAAGGGGATATCCAAAGAGAATCCCAAAGCTGCCAATAGACTGAAGGAAAGATACTCAATCTTAGAGGTTGTCAAAAAAATTGAATACAAATAACAATAAAAAAGATTTCTTCTCATTAGGGAAAACTGAATAAATAATAAAACCTAGCGCTTGTAGTAATATAAGAGATCCAGAATTCTCATACATTGCTGTTACAAATATGCATTAGAAAAGTAGTTTTTAAAAGCAATCTGATATAGCAATTGAAATTAAAATATACACTCTTCAGGCAGAAACTCACTTTATACAGTAAATCTATAAAGATGAAAGCATCACTATATACCATTATAGAGTTATTATTTTGGTATCTTTTATAGTAGCAGAAATCTGGGAACTTCTAGAATATCCACCAACAGGAAATGGTTAAGTAAAAAATGGTGCATTTTAATGGAGAATATTATGCAGCTCTTAAAAATGAATCACATATATGTAAATATATTTTTAATTTATATATATTAAATATATGTATAAAAATAGTGTGTATATACATGTGTATATACATATACTATATATATTTAAATTTTGTATACATGGTGTATATACACATACCAGTAGGCTTGGAGGCATTTTCATAATATTTTGTTAGGTGAGAAATATAACATGAGAGAAAATAATACAGAATGTTACCATATTTACTCCCCAATACATATATATATATATATATATATATATATATATATATATATATATACATATATATATATATACACACATATATATATATGTATATATATATATATATATATATATATATATATATATATATATATGAGAGACAGAGAGAGAAACCTTGACATCAGTTACCAAAGCTGTAATGGCTTCGGTAGAGAATATCAAAGATTAGGAAGCAAAAAGAGACCACACAATAATAGATTCCCACATCATTATGATGCTTAAATACATGTTAAACGTGCAAAAAAATTTGTGAAAACCTTGTAAATAAATAAAAATAAATGTGTGCGTGATAAAGACTAAAAATTGACATTGACAAATAAAATGGTTATCTACAAGGTGTGGATTTTCCCCAAATACTGTCAACAGCTGGATGTCTGCTCGGCGATACTCCATACCTATGAGAGAATAAATTTCTGTCCTTTTAACCCAGCAAGTTTGTGTTGACTGGTTACAGCAGCCACAAAAACCATACAGGCGATAAATTGGAAATAGCTTTGACTCAGAGATACAAACAAGCCTGAAGGAATGGGTCCCATGGAAGACAGCCAACACAAAATTATAACTAAGAGAATATCAAATTTAAGCACTGGACATAACAGTATACAAACAGGACAAATCCCATTCTGTAGCAATACTAAGATATTTTCCTGATGCTCGAATTTTGGGAAAGATGGGGACATCTTCAGTTGTGGGTGCCATTTGAAGTAACAATCTTGCCTGTGGCTAATGTTTGGGTGCAGGGACAATGGGGAAAGTGATTTGGCAAATGCTTATGAGGTACAGAATCCATTTGTCTAGACTGGAATTTAGAAGTGATTCTGCTTCCCAGGATCATAATGGTGAAAACAGAAAATCACAACATAGCCATCTTCATAAAGACATATGTATTGAGTACTGACACCAAAATTGCATGTTTTAAGGTACCAGACTGCCCAGCCAAAGAATGCCAGCTACTCATGAGTCTAAGGATATTAGTTTCTTTCCAAACTGAAGACTCCTGGACTACAACTGATAGACTTGGAGAAGGAGATGAGACTATGACACTACGATTTCTCATCTGACAAAAATCTATTAATGCAGTCAGGATACATGGGGATTTTTCAGCCCTTGTCTCACCTCGTTGAACTATCTTCAGCTGAATTTTTCACATCAACTAATATCAATCACACATCAATCACACAATGTGTGCCTCAATCACACATTGAATTTTTGATACTCCAAGGTATACAATTATATCATTACATTGATAGTCATTTTTAAAAATTAAGTCATAGCCATTTTATTGAGTAAAAAAAATGTCAAAATATAAATAGAAGAAAAAATTTAAAAAGCAGGTGATCATCAAATATTCAAGTATTTTGATTTTTTAAAGTTTATTTATTTTTGAGAGAGAGAGAGAGAGCGAGCATGAGCGGGGTAGGCGCAGAGAGAGAGGGAGACAGAATCTGAAGCAGTCTCCAGTCTCTGAGCTATCAGCACAGAGTCTGATGTGGGGCTTCAACTCACAAACCCACAAGATCATGACCTGAGGCCAAGTCAGACGCTTAACGGATTGAGCCACCAAGGTGGCCGTCAATGTATTTTAAAATGGCAGTTATTAGGTAAAACGTGAATGTGAATTTACACCCAGATTTGTAATCTTATATAATCATGAATTAAGAATTACATATTATGCCATACCTGACTTTTACCCAAAACAAATAATCAATCAAGAAATGGGCAGAAGACGTGAACAGACATTTTACCAAAGAAGACATCCAGATGGCTAACAGACACATGAAAAGATGCTCAACATCACTCATCATCAGGAAAATACCAATCAAAACCATGATGAGATATCACTTCCCACCTGTCAGAATAAAATTAACAACACAGGAAACAATAGATATTGGTAAGGATGTGGAAAAAGGGGAACACTCTTACACTGCTGGTAGGAATGCAAACTGGTGCAGCCACTGTGGAAAACAGTACAGATGTTCTTCAAAAAGTTAAAAATAGAACTACCCTATGATCCAGTAATTGCATTACTAGGTATTTACTCAAAGGATACCAATATACTGATTTTTTAAAAGTTTTTAAATGTTTATTTATCTTTGAGAGAGATGGAGAGACAGAGTGCAAACAGGGGAGAGGCAGAGAGAGACACACACACACAGAATCTCTGAGCTGTCAGCACAGAACTTGATGCAGGGCTGGAACTCACAAACCGCCAGATCATGACCTGAGCTGAAGTCTGACCCTCAACCGACTGAGCCACCCAGAAAGAAGAATATGCACCCTGATGTTGATAGCAACATGACAACAATAGCCAAATTTTGAAAACAGCCCAAATATCCATCGACATATGAATAGATAAAGAAGATGTGGTATATATATTTACATACACACACCCACACAATGGAATATTACTCAGCAATCCAAAAGAATGAAATCTTGCCATTTACGTGGATATATCTGATATTCATTTTTGCTTTTCAAATATAATTTTGGCTTTCCATCGTCCATGGGCATCATCAAATTGTACTTCACTTCGCTTTTGAAGTTTGGTGTGACCATGGGATTTGCAATGGCAAATGAAAGGTCAGCAGAGGTGACTGGCATATTTCCCAAATGGAAACTTGAGGAGCCACTGTTGAATTGCCATTAATTTAATTTTCCTGCCTAGGAAATCATGGATACATGGTGGTAGGAACCATGAGACTTGGTCCTTCGGGAAGACAGAGGTAGAGCAATGCTCCCTCCCACTCCGCAGCCCCTCCCCCAACCAGCTGCCCAATCTTATCTGATGGAAGTGTGTGAGCAAGAAAATGGGTATATGTATATATCCACTTATTTATTTTTTATTATTGAGATACAGAGAGAGACAGAGCATGAACATGGGAAGGGCAGAGAGAGGAGGAGACACACAATACAAAGCAGGCTCCAGGCTCTGAGCTGTCAGCACAGAACCCGACGCGGGGCTCGAACTCACAAACCGTGAGATCATGACCTGAGTTGAAGTCAGACACTTAACCGACTGAGCCACCCCTAGAAAATGGCACCCCTAGAAAATGGATATTTTTTAATCCAGTGAGATGCAGAGTTTATTTATCATAGTATAATAACCTCACAAATGCTTGAATAATTCAAACTTAAACATTTTCATTTGTGGTTTTAGGCTACGATTAGAGATTAATGCAAAATTTAAATTTATAATCATGTAATTATTTATTTAACATTCAGAGATAATACCGTATTTTATTCGCGCATTTGTCTGATTTCAATCACAACCTATTTAACAGTATCATGGTTTATATTGCAAAATAGGTATGCCATATGATTGTATCTTCAATATACTTTTTATAGAGTCTTCAAAAAGTAAAGGAAAAACTTTGGAAATCCCTCATGAAATCAGTAGCCTCATACATTTTAAAACAACTCATATCTATTCATTTCCTTTAATGAAAACAAAATATTAACTTCACTCCAAGTAGCTTGCTTTTAGTTGGAGACAAAGGTTTTGTAAAACTCCTTTTTACTCTATAAGTCATATCATACTAAAAGAATATCAAAGTAAATAATCTCATTTTCAAACCTTTCTCTGTCCTTCTGTCTCTGTTTTCTCTCTTCATACACACACAAAACACACACATACATAAATGGACATTCATACGTTGATACAGATCAGTTCCTATATCTGATCTCAGAATAGTGGAGTTACAGGAGAAAACCATTTCAATCTTGTTCACTATTTGAACCAATATATTGCCCAGGACCTAAAACAGGAGGGAAGGAATGTAGGAAAAGGGGGGAGGGAGAGAAAGAAGGGAAGGATGATGGGAGGCAGGAAGACCTAGTTTGAATTCAACAGGTCAGATTTCAGAAAAAAGCAGGGTCAGAAGAAGTTGGGTTCAGGGTGTTCAGGACTGCATTTAACACACACACACACACACACACACACACACACACACACACATTTTTCAAGGTATTTTACTACTTTCTTTAAGATCATTCAACTGTAGTTAGATCCGAGTTGCAAAGCCTTTTAAATGACTTTAAAGTCTCAGGACTAGCGTTTCTGGGAACGCGCTTCAGAGTGGTAAATTGGATTTTACAAACAATTTAATCCTTCTTGGTTCAGTCACATTCACACAAGTTTTGAGTGAAGTGAAATTAGCGAAAGGTCACCCTCTTGATTTTCACCCATGCATAAGTTTAAGTAATGAATGAAAAGGAAACCAAATAAAGGATGTAGGTTATATATCAAAAATCTTGCACAATTCTTGGATTCTATAATCATTTGGCTTTGTTTTTAAACTTGCTTTTTTTTAAATTTACAAATAAACTTGTTAATATTTTCTGCTTCTGGTTATAGTAGCATAAATAATATAAATAATATGCATTGGATAATTAAATAGTAACATAAGACATGTACACTAATAAATAATTACTTGAAGAAATAAGTATCTAACAATTTAATGGAATCAAATATAATTTTGCTTTAGTGCTATTTTAAAGATATTATGGAATAAATTTTCATTTTTAATACAAAAGGAAATTACGGCATAAAAACATAAATGAAATACTAACATTAAAAAAGTTACTAATGTGGAACAAAGCCTTAATGTACTAAATATACTAAACTGCCAGATGGGAACCACTGAGTAAACAATTGCTATGGTTGTACAAATAGCTAAATATTAAAGAATTTTAGCTGTTATAATAATGTATAGGGTTTTTCCAAAGAAAATGAAAAATGTTCTTTTTTTAAATACCAAAAGACAGTATTATATCTATTTGTAGAGTGAATTTCTGTTTCTCATAAAATGAAGCTCACTTCAAATTTTGTCATAGATTATATACTTAAATCATATATGTCATAGATTATGTACTTAAAATTATTTTAAGTCATGCCTAAATACAAATGAAATTATATGCATTTAAAAAAATTCTGGGTACCTGGGTGACACAGTCAGTTAAGCGGCTGACTGTTGGTTTCAGCTCAGGTCATGATCTCACAGTTTGTGAGTTCGAGCCACTGTGTTGGACTCTGTGCTGATAGCCCTGAGCCCGCTTGGGATTGTCTCTCTCCATTTCTGTCTTTGCCCCTAACCTGGCTCGTGCTCTCTCTATCTCTCTCTCTCCACAATAAGTAAATAAACATTAAAAAAATCTATTCTCATAAAAGCCAATAATCACACGTAAACCTAAATTTAATATGCTAACCTTTATGAAACAAATTTTGTATTCATCACAGAGAGCATGGTGATGAATTTACTAAATTTTACCAAAGACAGGCTGGTATTTATGCAGTTTTTCAATATGCTTTCCATGTAAACTTATATAATAGAACTGTTTCAAAAAACTTGCACAGAGGGCTTTCTTATCCTTAGAAGTTCATAGTAGTTTGTTTTTTGCATATGCTGCAAAATGTCAGTGTTACAAATCTTCTTTGGTTAGTTTATGTTTTGTGGTTATGTTTTGCATTCATCTGGCTGATATGAAAATTTTTATTCCTCCTTTTTAAAAACCTTCTTTCCAATATAATTTTATCTGTGCTTAACATATCATTGTGTATGTTTTTATTTTTTTTAATTTTCTGAATTGATTTGTTTTAGACACATCCCTTATGTAAGACACAAATTTCAGATTTGTCCTATTATTAAGTCTGAACTGAAATTTAATGGGTGAATTAAACACCTTTAAATTTATTGAGATGACAAGATGTTTCATCTTAGTTCTTTTTAAACTTTTATGCTGTCTTCTTTTTTTTAATTTTGTTTAACTTTCAGTTTGCGACATGTTTTCTAGTAATTAATTGTCTAGGTTGTCTTTATAAAATGCTTTTATTCATTAGGGTTAAGTTCTGTATATTACTCCCCTGATATGAGCGAAGAACAAATGTTTCCTCCAACTATGTATCATCATTTTTGCTTTTACAATATTTAATATTTTGAGAATTATATTACTTGATTTTCAAAAGGAGAAAATACTCTTTGATTCCAAGCTACTACAGATCCACCAATCAATGCACATTAATTTTCTACTTTCTCTCATATTTGTATTAATTGCATAGTTGATATCGATTCAATGAATACAGTGAATGTTCTATATTGCTAATTCAAGAACATAATTGTTTTAGTCTTATTTCTGAAGATAAATGTATTTAGTATTTCCACCAATATTCTTCATGAAAACAAAAATGAAAGGTATTTTGAAAAAATTATCCAATCAAATTCAATATCATATAAAATGATAATATGTCATGGGGTGCCTGGGTTGCTTAGTCGGTTAAGTGTCCGACTTCGGCTCAGGTCATGGGCTCAGGTCATGATCTCATGGCTCATGAGTTCGAGCCCCACATCTGGCTCTGGGCTGACAGCTCAGAGCCTGAAGTCTGCTTCAGAGTCTGTGTCTCCCTCTCTCTCTGCCCCTCCCCTGCTTGAGCTGTGTTTCTCTCTCTCTTATATATAAACATTAAAAAATTTTTAATGATAATATGTCATGACTGAATGCAGTTTATTATGAGAATGCAAGACTGATATAATACCTGAAAATTTAATCAGTGCAATTCACCACTTTAAACAACTTATCAAAAACCTACATGGTTACTCAATGCAAAAAGTTATTTGAGAAAAAAAAAATCCAACATTCATTCTTTATTTAAAAAAAAAATCAGGGGCACCTGGGTGGCTCAGCTGGTTAAGTATCCGACTTTGGTTCAGGTCATGATCTCATGGTCCATGAGTTTAAGCCCCAGGGTGGGCTCTATGCTGACAGCTCAGAGCCTGGAGCCTGCTTCATATTCTGTGTCTCCCTCTCTCTCTGCCCCTCCCTCACTCACGCTCTGTCTCTCTCTGTCTCTCAAAAAATGAATAAACATTAATTTTTTTTAAATCAGCAAATGAAAAATAGAAAGAGACTTCCTCAGCCTGATTACAGTTATCTAAAAAAATCTACAGATAATATCATATTTTATGGTGAAAGAGTGAAGGTTTTGTATTTTCCCCCATGCTGAGGGATAAAAGACAAGAAGGTCTTTTTTACCACTTCTAATTAACATTATACTGGATATTCTAGCCAGGGCAATAAGCCATGAAAAAGAAATAAAAGGAAACCATAATGGAAGTAAATTAGCAAAACTGTCTTTACTCACTGATAACATAAGCATTGTTTTAGGAAATCCAATAGTATTTACAAAAAAATACTGGCAGCGATAAGTAAATGTACAAGGTTGTTGGGGAAAATATCAAAGTGCAAAAATCAACTATATTATAAATACTAGCAAGAACGCATTTTAAATATTAGACAACATATTTTACAATAGGAACAACAGTTTTAAATACTTGGGAGAAATTCTGTCAAAATAAGGGGGAAAACTGTATATTGAAAATTAGACATTACTTGGCAAAGATATCAGTGATATAAAAAAAAAGGTGAAGAGATATATTGAGGAGACTTAATACTGTTAAGATGTTAATTCTCCCCTAATTAATCTTTAGATTAAACTCAATGGCATACAAAAATACCATATTTTTATCTATTTGTGTGTGTGCGTGTGTGGTGGGAGGGGGATTAAATTGACAAACTGATTCTAAAATCTGTATGGGCTATAAAGGACCTATGGTAGATGAACGATTTTGAAGGAAAAAATAAAGTTGGAGGACCAACATTCTCTGTTTTTTCAATATTTATTTATTTTTCAGAAACACACACACACACACACACACACACATACACACACACACACAGAATGTGAGTGGGTGAGGGGCCGAGAGAAAGGGAGACAACAGAATCTGAAGCAGGCTCCAGGCTTAGAGCTGTCAGCACAGAACCCCACGCAGGGCTCGAACTCACAGACTGTGAGATCTAGATCTGAGCCAAAGTTGGACGCTTAACTGACTGAGACAACCAGGTGCCCTTCTGACTCTTTAAATATTCTAGGCTTATATTTAAAATGCAGTATTGGTATAAAGATACATAGAGTAAGGAAACAGAATGGAGAACCCCAAAAGAAGTTCCCCACATATATAGACAACTGATTTTTGATAAATGTGCTAAGTCAATTCTGTGGGGAAAGGATAGTCGTTTCAACAACTAGTGATGGAACAATGATCTGTCCATATGCCATATTGAAAATTCCAATCCAGAGACTGTGCCATATAAATATTAGCTTAAAATTGGCCATAGATTTAAATGTAAAGCCTAAGATTATATATATGTACACACATATATATGAATAATATATATATGAAATATTATGTATATGGAAAAGAGTATATGTAATGTATATGGGGAAGATTATATATATAATATATAAATACATAGATAAATATATATATATAAATAAATATATTTCAATATATATATCCTTATGTGTATGTGTGTGTGGGTGTGTGTGTGTGGGTGTGTGTAGGGAAATCTTTGCAGGACTTTATCAACATTAAAAAAAAAATAAAGCCCGTAGTACCTTGGAAAAGAATACTTGTTGCCTAATGAAATGAGGGTGATGGATATGATAGTTTTCATGATGATAGTTTCAATGGTGATAATATAGCAAGTTATTGTATTTTTTTAAAAATTTTTTTTTAACGTTTATTTATTTTTGAGACAGAGAGAGATAGAGCATGAATGGGGGAGGGGCAGAGAGAGAGGGAGACACAGAATCGGAAGCAGGCTCCAGGCTCTGAGCCATCAGCCCAGAGCCCGACGCGGGGCTCGAACTCACGGACCGCGAGATCGTGACCCGGGCTGAAGTCGGATGCTCAACCGACTGAGCCACCCAGGCTCCCCGCAAGTTATTGTATTTTAAACTCTAAATATATGTATGTCAGTTATGTCTCCGTAATGGTATTTTTAAATGTGAGCATTACAGACCTCCTCAGACGAAACAAAATTTGGAAAGCCAGGATAATCCATCAGCAGGAGGCCTACTCTGAACTACAAAGAATATTATTAATAGTTCTTCAGGAAGAAGGAATATGATACCAAATGGAAATGTGAACTATGCTAAAGTTAACAGTCTTAAGAATGGTAAAAAAAGATAAACATAGAACATATATTTGCTTATCTTAAGTCTATGAAATTGACTGTCTCAGTTAAAAGAAATAATGTATTGTGGACATAAGACAGAAATAGAAATAAATATAAATAAAATTGCAAATATTAGAAAGAAGGAAATGGAAGTCTGCAATTGTAAGCTCCTTAAACTAAATAGGAGGTGTTATATTGTTTGAATTCAGCTGAGACAAATACAGGAGATCAGAATCCGCAGAAACAGGAACATTTAGAAGAAATATGACAATAGAAGAAAAAAATCAGGTGTGGTACGAAATCACCAAAGCAAAAACCATGGAGACAGAATAGTAAAAAAAAGAAGCATGTGAAATGTTGCAAAGAGTGTAATTAATATGAGAAATGCAAGTTGCATTAAGAGTAAGCAACGAAGAAGTTATTGGTGATCTAGGTTAGAATTCCTTCATGCAGCAGTGGAGATAATCTTCAGATTGGAGTGATATAAGGAAGGAACGTGGGGTGAACACCTGCTATCCTTTCAAGAAACTTGGCATTGAAGGAGAGAAGAGAAAGTGGGATCATAGTGAGATGCACTGGAATCAAGTAAAGTTTATATTGATAAGATAGAAGAAAGCCAGAATGATGGAATTCTAGGAAATAAGGGGGTGAGTCATAAGGAAATAGAGCAGATGGTGTTTCGAGAAGAAGTTGATTAGCCTAAATCCAAGATAGGACTATTTCCATAAGCCAAGAAGTAGGCAAGGCTGGATGTTGATAAAAATATAAAGTGGGGACAGGGGGTCTTGGTGATGAGAAGATCACTGTTTTTGGTAAAGTGACAGATGGAAGTAAAGGAACAGAATCCACCCCCAAGGAGAATTAAAGGTGCCAGAGTTGATAATGTGAGAATTTCATACATTCATTAGTAAGAAGTACCATGGAAGAGTGAGGGAAGTAGGTATACAGATGAGAAGAGTCATTTGAGAGCAAGGCAGATTGAATAAAACATCCTGCATAAGATGAATAAATGTATGAATCCAAAGTATTATTCAAATATAAATTATATATAATTACTTTATTCTCTCTTCAAATTATTTATCTCATTAGCCATAACCAGCCATGAGAAGCCATATAAGTAGATTTCAAGGCTGCAAATAATGTCAATTTCAATTTTAAACTCAAATTTTCCATCCTGAGCATTTTGCTTAATTTGTTACAACTAATGTTATTTTGGCATTTTGCAGTGTATAGATAAGTTCATAACTTGAAAAATGAATCATTCTCTAGGAAAAAGCAAACAAGCTAATGAACTTAAGCAATGGATACCCCACAGAATTTATACCCCACAGAACTTAAGTAACAGATACCCTTTATGGCAACAATCGCTACCTCATTTTGGTATTCTCTTATAAACTGTAAGGAAGAATTAAGGGAAGATATTGAACTCCCAGCTCTTCTAATTATTATCATTGTTATCAACAAATTATTTAAGCACTTTTCACTTTTCTAACCTATAAAATAACATCTATTTGGCAAAGCCACTGTAAAAAACTGAAAAGTGGAATAACTCATGTAGGACTCTTGGCAAAGAGTGGATCCTGAGTAAAGGTTAATCTCCATCTCATTCCTTTATAAAAATAAATTGGGTTAAATTGTTCCTTTTTTTTTCAGAAACTCTGTCTAGTTCTAATGTTTTATTAGTGAAGATAATAACATAGAAGACAGAAAGAATGGGAGGATATTAGATAATAAATGAATCCCTGATTTCCCTCTGCAATGTTTGCCCAAGTATAATTCTCTAATGCAATGTAATCAAAAAAATAAAATTAACAACTTGAAATTTTGGCAATGTTCTTTTGTACATAGAAGCTTCAGGGATAAAATCACTAAATGGAAATCGTGGTACAGATTTTTTCTTTTCTAAATAAAATAAATCAGAACCATCTCTCCGCATCCAAAAAGTTCCATTTAGGAGGTGTATATATACCATTTAAAAATACTTATTTACTGCTTACATACCACATTCTAATATCCACTTTATTGAATTGACGAGAGCGATTTCAATGGTCTACTGCTCACTAGGCCAGTGCATTTTCTTAACGTTTATCCTAGGAATCTTGCCTCGGCTTTTGCTCTTGTTCGCACTATCATAAGTGGATTTCATGCTAAGAATTCTGGCACAGAGTGTGGTAAGAAGCAGGGCTACCAACACTTGGAGAGACCCAGCATTCCAAAAATCAGCAGAATGTCTATGAATACCATGTTTCTTGCATGTGGCGGTGTAGAACATAAGAACAACTCCTACCAAAACTACTACATCCGTGTATCATTTGGGATATCCTATTTAAACCAAATGTTTTCTCAAACAAGTTTCCTCTTAGGTGTTCTTGGTTTATTCAAAGAAGAAAAAAACATTAAAAAATGACTTATTTTCTCTTACATAATTTTCCTTAATCTAACCTTATGCAATGTAGCCAACAGTACAATGTAGATATCACTTAACCCCAAGTGTCAGTTCACCTAATCATAAAATGAAAATTTGTGATGATCAATGTTGTTATAACTATTAAATATGAAAGTGTTAAATAAACCCTTATAAATTATGAGTCTATTTGTAGATATTGTCAATAGCAATGTTAAACATGAAGCAATAATGTATTTGCTAACATGAACTTCTAATAACTATGACGTCAGTTTCTAAAGCAAAATCTTGGCATTCAGTCCAGTCATGGTTGAACAATTGACAGCAAGTAATAAATCTAGTCAAAGACTTGGAATGCAAAATATATATCAAACCAAATTAGCATATACTGAACAGAGGTTAAGAGGAAGTACAAGGCATGAAGGGACAAAGTTGTTAGAACGAGGAAGCAAAGGGAGAATGTGACCAGGAACAAAACTGAAAATGTGAAGAGCTGTCCTCCTCTGATAAATGTTGAATTTCTCAATTTATCGGAAAAGGGGAGTAAAGTTAACGGTAAAAGTAGGACATAAGTGTGTTTCAGCTGTGTGAAAATAGAAAATCTGTAAAAGTAGATATTCAAAGAAATAGGTTAATATAGTGTGTTCTTAGTATTAGAAATCAATCTGTGTTTATCAAATGCTAATTTTGGTGTTCAGTTGAATAATAGGAGAGAATGACACAGGGCATCCTTATTAAGAGATGCTTGAACCTACTATTTTGGATGAACACCGGCCATGTAGTAAGGGTGTGCTCTCCTTGAGAAAGAACTCATGAACACTGATTCATCGGTTGCCAATAAAACAGAAACCACTGACAGCCGTGTATTCCTGGGTGCAGACCCTGACCACTTTGAGCAGAAATCCAGAGATTCAAAGATCAGAAGACCACGTGGCAAGCAGACACTCAAATGGCTACCAGAAACCTCCATCTCCTGATTCTCAGCTGTTCATCTTGGTTTCTCTTTCATTCTCTAACATTCTCTGTGAGATTCTCTCATTCTCTCTTCCTGGTGGAAGCCAATCGTCACGTTGCAGGATAGCCAGCCACTGTCTCGTGGAATAGCCCTGTGCAGATGTCCAGGTAACAAGAGACTAAAACTAGCCAACAGTTATGAGAGTGAGTTTAGACGCAGACAATTTCCTTCCAGTTGAGCTTTTAGATATGTCCACAGCCCCTGCCAACAGTATAACCATAAAATCCTAACAGACTTCGAGCCAGGGGGAACCCACTAAGTGCCACCTGGATTCCTGTCCCTCAGAAACCGTGGGGTAATAAATGTTTGCTGTCTTAAACCGTTAAATGGCGAGATCGCTTTTTTTTTTAATACAGCAGTAGATAACGAATGCAACCATCAACTGAAACAAATATATTTTTGATGCATCATTCCAGTGTTGGAAAGAAGAAATTCTGCTGATTTTGTTTCTTGCTGTTCTCAGTGTTTACACCCTAGCTCTCGAAAATAGCAAGTAGTGATTGTGAGGACTTGGCCAATGTAGCCTTGACCTAACATCATTATAGGACCAGGGGCTGTGCATTCAGAAAAGCAGTGAGGCAGAAATAAGCAGTCAATCAACCGCCATAGGAGAGGTGGAAGGAAGAGTTTATGCTACCAGAGGATGATGGCACAAATCACTCTCTGAAATCATACCCTGATATGCAAGAAACATTATGCACCTAGTTGCTGATCCTTACAAATATAGGCTTTAAAAAAAATTTTTTTTCAGTCCCTATTTACTTTTGAGAGAGACAGAGTGTGAGCTGGGGTGCGGGGAGGGAGAGAGAGAGAGGGAGACACAGAATCTGAAGCAGGCTCCAAGCTCTGAGCTGTTAGTATAGAGCCCAACGTGGGGCTTGAACCCACGAACCGCAAGATCATGACCTGAGCCTAAGTCAGACGCTTAACATTCGGAGCCACCCCAGTGCCCCACAAATCTAGGCTTTAAAAGTATTATTAGTCCTAAATAATATTATCCAACGAAATGTAAAACACGATGCTAAAAAATTTTACCCCCCATAAACTTAATTTTGTCTTGGTGACTTAAAAAAAAGCTGATTGCAATTTAACTATTTCTTTTAAAAAAAAAAACAAACCTCTTTTTAGTGTTTTTATTTATTTTTGAGAGACAGAGAGAGACGGAGCACGAGTGGGGGAGATGGGGGAGAGAGAGGGAGACACAGAATCCAAAACAGGCTCCAGGCTCCAAGCTGTCTTCACAGAGCCAGACACAGGGCTCCAACTCAGGAACCACGAGATCATGACTTGAGCCAAAGTCGGACGCTTAACCGACTGAGCCACCCAGCTGCCCCAGCAATGTGACTATTTAAATGTACTGTTAGTGTCATACAAGCATATCAGTCCAAGTGCAAAAAGTGAATTAAGTTAACAATCATTATTTGAACCATACTTCTGATATTAATGTCCTCTTACCATTTACCATTATCTTCAGCTTTGTTTTGAAAAATGTTGCTTTGTATTGTTCCTGTTGAAAAAATAAAAGAAAAATAGTATCAAGAAGGAAATGTTTAAAGTCTACACATCTACTGTCACAGAAATACAGAATATCAGGAAAGGAATTTCTGCAGGCCAAGAGTCATGAGATGGTGAGGAATAATTTAGCATAACGCAAATAACTCTGCTGATGGTAACTTCTCAGTAAGCAATTCATTTCATCATTATAATGCTTAGATTTCTCACCATTAGAACAATCTTTTTAATTTTTAGTTGGAAACTGCTTCTGTATAACTCCCTTATTTTTCTCAGGAGAGTCATCCACACTAAGTCTAGTCTCTTTATTCTGGGCTTCAAATACTTTAAGATAACACTTGTTTTGCATATTTTTTCTTCAAGAGAAATTGGAATCCTGGGACCTGAGAGCAATATTGTTTTCCAGATTTAGTGGCCACTGGAGCTTTATCAAAGATTATCATTTTTTTTTAATTCTCACATTATGCTCTTAATAATGATGTGTAAGTTTCAATTAGATATGCTATGTTTCTCAGTGCGTTGTTGGCTCATATTTTTCCTGTCAAGTAAATGTCCCACGTCTGTCTTATATAAATCACTACCGAGATAATTTATTGTGTTCTTGAGCAGGGCGGTTTGTTTAAAAACAAATGAACACATACCCTTAATACATAATATTTGTCACATCAAAATTAAATTATCTGAGATTATGTTAATCTGTATTCAGTTGATTCCCCATTAAATATCTTGCAAAGCTTTCAGCCACGGATACTGTCATTCACATTATGGTTTAAAATCTTGGGCCATCTATTTGTCACGGGACATTTCAGAGACTGTTAATGCAAGATGAAACCCTTTTTCTAATAATTTAAGTCTACAACTCATTCAAGTTTGGATTTGCTATCAACTTAATTTACTTTTCAATGTAGAGCCCTTGAAATTACACGAGGTCAAGCTTAGATTCGTGTCCTCAGCTGTACTCCAAAAACATATCAGAGACTCTTTCTTCAGGTAACTCTCTTTGGATCTCTTTGTTCATATGGAAACAAAACCTGAAGTCAAGCGGAATGAAAATAAATAGAGAATCACTAGATAGTGGTCTTGAAAGTGAATTTAGGAAGTTCTAACAGCATATTAAAGAAAGGAAGCCAGCTTGAGGATCAGTGGGATTACTACATAAAGAGGGTGTAAATGAAGTTCTTTTACATAAAAGGAAAATTGCAAAGAGACTAAATAGATTTCTCTCAATTGCCTTGCCTGAAGAAAATGTCAGGGAAATTCTTGCACTTGGGTAATTCCTTGAAATGGGCAATTAGCAATATTATACTGACTGGTGACAAGCCTTTGTCAGTGATTTATGTTTTAGCATGGATTAATCATTTATGTACTAAGTATGTCCAAAATGCTCTTACTAATCCGTTAACTCCTTTTTGAGAATGTGTAATTCATATTATCTGATACCAGCTATCAGATTTTACAAGCAGAAGACATTCATTTAGATTGTTTTTATTCCATCTCTGACATGAAATGCCATAGATGATGTGATCTCATTCCAAGATGAAAAGGTATTGCAGGAGAAATGGTGAATGTCATTTCATTTAGAAATTACAAATAAATGTCATCCTTTGTTATGAATCATATGATTATTCCTTGACTCTCCAGTCATGTAATTCATATCCAAGATTGTCATACTTATGAGTAAACAGAAATAAATGTCAAAATCTTATTTCCCAAAATATTCCTTATAGAATCTGTATTCATTTGTATGCTTTCTAGGAAAATTACATATAAGATTTTCAATAAGAATGATAAGTGTAATAACGGGCACCTGGGTGCCTCAGTTGGTCAAGCGTCGGACTTTCGCTCAGGTCATGATCTCGCAGTTCATGAGTTTGAGCCCCTAGTACCGCTCTATGCTGACAGCTCAGAGCCTAGAGTCTGCTTTGGATTCTGTGTCCCCCTGCCTATGTCCTTCCCCCACTTCTCTTTCTCTCTCTCTCTCTCAAAAATAAATAAACATTATTTTTTTTCTTTAAAAAAAAAGAATGATCACTGTTATTAATGAGGACAAATGTGTACTGAATACTCTTGTTGAGGGATAATTCTCAGTGGCTCTCTTGCAGTTCTAAAGATCTTGTGAAGCATCATTGACAGTCCATGTTCCAGAATATTTATTTCAAGGATGTTTGTGTAGCAAATAACTTTGGAACACAGATATATTATCTCCTTCTGGAACAAAGGGCGTATTTTTGTTTCCAGATCAGGATAATAAAAGTAATGCCTATCTCTTGGGAAATATTGGGCAGGTTTGCATATAGCCCCCTTCTAAATTGGAGTTTCCTAAACTTGGGGTTCTTTGGCCGTGACCCTGTCCCATTGTGTGGATAGCATTCAGCTAGGGTATATAACATTGCCCCAAGTGAACTGAGAGCTCAGGGAAGGGGGGGTGATCTGAACATGAAACTCATGCTTTCTGTGAGTAATCATGTTCTTTGTCCCTGACCCAGGTGTCTCTAACACTTTGAAACTGGGAAGGTAACTTGTTACCTTGCAAATAGGATAAAACCTCAAACCCTTCACAGTTTTTGACAACTGCTTCTTGTAAAGACCTGTGCTGTGTAACATTTTCTTTATGTCTCAGTTTATACTTTCTGAACCACATTGTATAATAGGAGGGTCTGGGGTTCAGTGTTCTGCTTTTCACCATGATACCAAAGCATTCAGTATTCATGACCAAACTACTGTATTTTATTAATACCTTAAGCTTTTCATTTTTCTGAAACATGTCATTTTGTTATTTTAAAACTTCATAGTACTTTATAGCTGGAGAAAAGCTTTACATAAAACATCTAATTTATTCTTTCCCCCAAACCTGAAAAATATTATCACAAAAAAGTTTTTATTTTTATTTTTTTTAACGTTTATTTATTTTTGAGACAGAGAGAGACAAAGCATGAACGGGGGAGGGTCAGAGAGAGGGAGACACAGAATCTGAAACAGGCTCCAGTCTCTGAGCTGTCAGCACAGAGCCCGACGCGGGGCTCGAACTCACGGACCGCGAGATCATGACCTGAGCCGAAGTCGGCCGCTTAACTACTGAGCCACCCAGGCGCCCCCACAAACAAGTTTTTGATAAGAAAACAATGAGACTAAAAAATGTAGAAACAACATAGGGACACAGAGTTAAAAAATGTCATTGTCTGATGCTGTATATCACTTTTTTCTTTAAGTTTATTATTGTATTTTTCCATAACACATATCAAGAAATTGGCTAATATATACCACTATAAATTGATTCATCAGCCCTCACACAACCTACAGGATATTTTGGAATTAATTAGCACTTTTATTAGAGGCACAGTGCTATTTCTGGAAATACCTGGGGAGTTATGACAGTACACAGATATTATTAAAAAATAAAGAAAATAATTTTCTTTAAACAATAAACAGAAGAAGAATATTATAGTATCATTTTGTGTATATATTTTTTTTTTACTTCTTGGCTATGGTAACTAATATGTAAATATTTTATTTTATTTATTTATTTATTTATTTTTATTTTTTTATTTTTTTATATATGAAATTTACTGTCAGATTGGTTTCCATACAACACCCAGTGCTCATCCCAAAAGGTTCCCTCCTCAATACCCATCACCCACCTTCCCCTCCCTCCCACCCCCCATCAACCCTCAGTTTGTTCTCAGTTTTTAACAGTCTCTTATGCTTTGGCTCTCTCCCACTCTAACCTCTTTTTTTTTTTTCCTTCCCCTCCCCCATGGGTTTCTGTTACCTTTCTCAGGATCCACATAAGAGTGAAACCATATGCTATCTGTCTTTCTCTGTATGGCTTATTTCACTTAGCATCACACTCTCCAGTTCCATCCATGTTGCTACAAAAGGCCATATTTCATTTTTTCTCATTGCCACGTAGTATTCCATTGTGTATATAAACCACAATTTCTTTATCCATTCATCAGTTGATGGACATTTAGGCTCTTTCCATAATTTGGCTATTGTTGAGAGTGCCGCTATAAACATTGGGGTACAGGTGCCCCTATGCATCAGTACTCCTGTATCCCTTGGATAAATTCCTAGCAGTGCTATTGCTGGGTCATAGGGTAGGTCTATTTTTAATTTTCTGAGGAACCTCCACACTGCTTTCCAGAGCGGCTGCACCAATTTGCATTCCCACCAACAGTGCAAGAGGGTTCCCGTTTCTCCACATCCTCTACAGCATCTATAGTCTCCTGATTTCTTCATTTTGGCCACTCTGACTGGCGTGAGGTGGTATCTGAGTGTGGTTTTGATTTGTATTTCCCTGATAAGGAGCGACGTTGAACATCTTTTCATGTGCCTGTTGGTCATCCGGATGTCTTCTTTAGAGACGTGTCTATTCATGTTTTCTGCCCATTTCTTCACTGGGTTATTTGTTTTTCGGGTGTGGAGTTTGATGAGCTCTTTATAGATTTTGGATACTAGCCCTTTGTCCGATGTGTCATTTGCAAATATCTTTTCCCATTCCGTTGGTTGCCTTTTAGTTTTGTTGGTTGTTTCCTTTGCTGTGCAGAAGCTTTTTATCTTCATAAGGTCCCAGTAATTCACTTTTGCTTTTAATTCCCTTGCCTTTGGGGATGTGCTGAGTAAGAGATTGCTACGGCTGAGGTCAGAGAGGTCTTTTCCTGCTTTCTCCTCTAAGGTTTTGATGGTTTCCTGTCTCACATTCAGGTCCTTTATCCATTTTGAGTTTATTTTTGTGAATGGTGTGAGAAAGTGGTCTAGTTTCAACCTTCTGCATGTTGCTGTCCAGTTCTCCCAGCACCATTTGTTAAAGAGACTGTCTGTTTTCCATTGGATGTTCTTTCCTGCTTTGTCAAAGATGAGTTGGCCATACGTTTGTGGGTCTAGTTCTGGGGTTTCTATTCTATTCCATTGGTCTATGTGTCTGTTTTTATGCCAATACCATGCTGTCTTGATGATGACAGCTTTGTAGTAGAGGCTAAAGTCTGGGATTGTGATGCCTCCTGCTTTGGTCTTCTTCTTCAAAATTACTTTGGCTATTCGGGGCCTTTTGTGGTTCCATATGAATTTTAGGATTGCTTGTTCTAGTTTCGAGAAGAATGCTGGTGCAATTTTGATTGGGATTGCATTGAATGTGTAGATAGCTTTGGGTAGTATTGACATTTTGACAATATTTATTCTTCCAATCCATGAGCAGGGAATGTCTTTCCATTTCTTTATATCTTCTTCAATTACCTGCATAAGCTTTCTATAGTTTTCAGCATACAGATCTTTTACATCTTTGGTTAGATTTATTCCTAGGTATTTTATGCTTCTTGGTGCAATTGTGAATGGGATCAGTTTCTTCATTTGTCTTTCTGTTGCTTCATTGTTAGTGTATAAGAATGCAACTGATTTCTGCACATTGATTTTGTATCCTGCAACTTTGCTGAATTCATGTATCAGTTCTAGCAGACTTTTGGTGGAGTCTATCGGATTTTCCATGTATAATATCATGTCATCTGCAAAAAGCGAAAGCTTGACTTCATCTTTGCCAATTTTGATGCCTTTGATTTCCTTTTGTTGTCTGATTGCTGATGCTAGAACTTCCAGCACTATATTAAACAACAGCTGTGAGAGTGGGCATCCCTGTCGTGTTCCTGATCTCAGGGAAAAAGCTCTCAGTTTTTCCCCGTTGAGGATGATGTTAGCTGTGGGCTTTTCATAAATGGCCTTTATGATCTTTAAGTATGTTCCTTCTATCCCGACTTTCTCAAGGGTTTTTATTAAGAAAGCATGCTGGATTTTGTCAAAGGCCTTTTCTGCATCGATTGACAAGATCATATGGTTCTTCTCTTTTTTTTTGTTAATGTGATGTATCACGTTGATCAATTTGCGAATGTTGAACCAGCCCTGCATCCCAGGAATGAATCCCAATTGATCATGGTGAAGAATTCTTTTTATATGCTGTTGAATTCGATTTGCTAGTATCTTATTGAGAATTTTTGCATCCATATTCATCAGGGATATTAGCCTGTAGTTCTCTTTTTTTAATGGGTCTCTGTCTGGTTTAGGAATCAAAGTAATACTGGCTTCATAGAATGAGTCTGGAAGTTTTCCTTCCCTTTCTATTTCTTGGAATAGCTTGAGAAGGATAGGTATTATCTCTGCTTTAAACGTCTGGTAGAACTCCCCTGGGAAGCCATCTGGTCCTGGACTCTTATTTGTTGGGAGATTTTTGATAACCGATTCAATTTCTTCGCTGGTGATGGGTCTGTTCAAGCTTTCTATTTCCTCCTGATTGAGTTTTGGAAGAGTGTGGGTGTTTAGGAATTTGTCCATTTCTTCCAGGTTGTCCAATTTGTTGGCATATAATTTTTCATAGTATCCCCTGATAATTGTTTGTATCGCTGAGGGATTGGTTGTAATCATTCCATTTTCATTCATGATTTTATCTATTTGGGCCATCTCCCTTTTCTTTTTGAGAAGCCTGGCTAGAGGTTTGTCAATTTTGTTTATTTTTTCAAAAAACCAACTCTTGGTTTCATTGATCTGCTCTACAGTTTTTTTAGATTCTATATTGTTTATTTCTGCTCTGATCTTTATTATTTCTCTTCTTCTGCTGGGTTTAGGCTGCCTTTGCTGTTCTGCTTCTATTTCCTTTAGGTGTGCTGTTAGATTTTGTATTTGGGATTTTTCTTGTTTCTTGAGATAGGCCTGGATTGCAATGTATTTTCCTCTCAGGACTGCCTTCGCTGCGTCCCAAAGCGTTTGGATTGTTGCATTTTCATTTTCGTTTGTTTCCATATATTTTTTAATTTCTTCTCTAATTGCCTGGTTGACCCACTCATTCGTTAGTAGGGTGTTCTTTAACCTCCATGCTTTTGGAGGTTTTCCAGACTTTTTCCTGTGGTTGATTTCAAGCTTCATAGCATTGTGGTCTGAAAGTATGCATGGTATAATTTCAATTCTTGTAAACTTATGAAGGGCTGTTTTGTGACCCAGTATATGATCTATCTTGGAGAATGTTCCATGTGCACTCGAGAAGAAAGTATATTCTGTTGCTTTGGGATGCAGAGTTCTAAATATATCTGTCAAGTCCATCTGATCCAATGTATCATTCAGGGCCCTTGTTTCTTTATTGACTGTGTGTCTAGATGATCTATCCATTTCTGTAAGTGGGGTGTTAAAGTCCCCTGCAATGACCACATTCTTATCAATGAGGTTGCTTATGTTTATGAGTAATTGTTTTATATATCTGGGGGCTCCGGTATTTGGCGCATAGACATTTATAATAGTTAGCTCTTCCTGATGGATAGACCCTGTGATTATTATATAATGCCCTTCTTCATCTCTTGTTACAGCCTTTAATTTAAAGTCTAGTTTGTCTGATATAAGTATGGCTACTCCAGCTTTCTTTTGGCTTCCAGTAGCATGATAAATAGTTCTCCATCCCCTCACTCTCAATCTAAAGGTGTCCTCAGATCTAAAATGAGTCTCTTGTAGACAGCAGATAGATGGGTCTTGTTTTTTTATCCATTCTGATACCCTATGTCTTTTGGTTGGCGCATTTAATCCATTTACATTCAGTGTTATTATAGAAAGATACGGGTTTAGAGGCATTGTGATGTCTGTATGTTTTATGCTTGTAGTGATGTCTCTGGTACTTTGTCTCACAGGATCCCCCTTAGGATCTCTTGTAGGGCTGGTTTCGTGGTGACAAATTCCTTCAGTTTTTGTTTGTTTGGGAAGACCTTTATCTTTCCTTCTATTCTAAATGACAGACTTGCTGGATAAAGGATTCTCGGCTGCATATTTTTTCTGTTTAGCACACTGTAGATATCGTGCCAAGCCTTTCTGGCCTGCCAAGTTTCAAAGGAGAGATCAGTCCCGAGTCTTATAGGTCTCCCTTTATATGTGAGGGCACGTTTTTCCCTTGCTGCCTTCAGAATTTTCTCTTTATCCTTGTATTTTGCCAGTTTCACTATGATATGTCGTGCAGAAGATCGATTCAAGTTACGTCTGAAGGGAGTTCTCTGTGCCTCTTGGATTTCAATGCCTTTTTCCTTCCCCAGTTCAGGGAAGTTCTCAGCTATAATTTCTTCAAGTACCCCTTCAGCACCTTTCCCTCTCTCTTCCTCCTCTGGGATACCAATTATGCGTATATTATTTCTTTTTAGTGTATCACTTAGTTCTCTAATTTTCCCCTCATACTCCTGGATTTTTTTATCTCTCTTTCTTTCAGCTTCCTCTTTCTCCATAACTTTATCTTCTAGTTCACCTATTCTCTCCTCTGCCTCTTCAATCCGAGCCGTCGTGGTTTCCATTTTGTTTTGCATTTCGTTTAAAGCGTTTTTCAGCTCCTCGTGACTGTTCCTTAGTCCCTTGATCTCTGTGGCAAGAGATTCTCTGCTGTCCTGTATACTGTTTTCAAGCCCAGCGATTAATTTTATGACTATTATTCTAAATTCACTTTCTGTTATATTATTTAAATCCTTTTTGATCAGTTCATTAGCTGTTGTTATTTCCTGGAGATTCTTCTGGGGGGAATTCTTCCGTTTGGTCATTTTGGATAGTCCCTGGAGTGGTGGGGACCTGCAGGGCACTTCCCCTGTGCTGTGGTGTATAACTGGAGTTGGTGGGCGGGGCCGCAGTCCGACCTGATGTCTGCCCCCAGCCCACCGCTGGGGCCACAGTCAGACTGGTGTGTGCCTTCTCTTCCCCTCTCCTAGGGGCGGGATTCACTGTGGGGTGGCGTGTCCCGTCTGGGCTACTTGCACACTGCCAGGCTTGTGTTGCTGGGGATCTGGCATATTAGCTGGGGTGGGTAGGCAAGGTGCACGGGGGCTGGAGGGGCAGGCTTAGCTCGCTTCTCCTTAGGTGATCCACTTCAGGAGGGGCCCTATGGCAGCGGGAGGGAGTCAGATCCGCTGCCGGAGGTTTGGCTCCGCAGAAGCACAGAGTTGGGTGTTTGCGCGGAGCGAGCAAGTTCCCTGGCAGGAACTGGTTCCCTTTGGGATTTTGGCTGGGGGATGGGCGGGGGAGATGGCGCTGGCGCCTTTGTTCCCCGCCAAGCTGAGCTCTGCCGTCCAGGGGCTCAGCAGCTCTCCCTCCCTTTGTCCTCCAGCCTTCCCGCTTTCCGAGCAGAGCTGTTCACTTATGACCTCCCAGACGCTAAGTCGCGCTTGCTGTGGGAACACAGTCAGTCCGGCCCCTCCGCTTTTGCCAGCCAGACTCGGGGGCTCTGCTTGGCCGGCGAGCCGCCCCTCCGCCCCGGCTCCCTCCCGCCAGTCCGTGGAGCGCGCACCGCCTCGCCGCCCTTCCTCCCCTCTTCCGTGGGCCTCTCGTCTGCGCTTGGCTCCGGAGACTCCGTTCTGCTAATCCTCTGGCAGTTTTCTGGGTTCTTTAGGCAGGTGTAGGTGG